>NC_140942.1:31222587-31797587 GCF_014529385.1 Adiantum capillus-veneris | reverse complement strand
CACACACAGAGAAACAGACAAATATAACATACACACAAACACACAGAGACACAAATATAACATACACACTAAAGACACACACACTCACAAACCCAGAGACACACAAATCTAACATACACACACAAACACACACAGATACAGACAAATATAACATACACACAAACACACAGAGACACAAGTATAACATACACACACACAGACACACACACACACACATACAGAGACACACACACTCACAAACACACACACACACAAATATAACTTACACACACACACACACACGCACACAGAGCTCTCTCTCTCTCTCTCTCTCTCTCTCTCTCTCTCTCTCTCTCTCTCTCTCTCTCTCTACTAAAGGCGCGCGTAGAGAGGCATAACCGGTGTGCATGTCTCTATGCGCGCCGTTAGTACTGTGCATCGACCAATGTATGTGTGAGTGTTATAGAGAGAGGATGTAAGGCGGGGGAAAGAGAGAGAGAGAGAGAGTGAGTCTTTCTTTTACCTTATACTAACGGCGCGCGGAGGTGTTTTTTGAGGTCAAAACATGCTCTACGCGCGCCTTTAGTAATGGGAGTCTCTCACTCTCTCTCTATTGAAATATGCTAAGCTATAGAAAGGAGAGAGAGAGAGAGAGAGAGAGAGAGAGAGAGAGAGAGAGAGAGAGAGAGAGAGAGAGAGAGAGAGAGAGACTCCTCTTTTTGTATACAGTGAAATGGCTAGAACAAAAGCCACTGCAAGGAAGGCAGGCAAGGGACCAGGATTAGCAGCTAAGGCAAGTAGCAGATCTGCAACCCCAAAGAAAAGACCTGGAAAACCCAATAAAATTCTGAAAGGTCCAAGGGTGAAGAAGTTACAAACCTGCATGGGACTTTTCAGAGAAATCAGAAAGGCACAAAAATGTGTAGATTTATGCATACCAAAGCTGCCCTTTAAGAGGATGGTGAGGTCCATATGTGAAGAAGCTACCTGGGGCACCAAAAGGTGGAAGGTGGTGGCATTAATGGCTCTACAAGAAGCAGCAGAGGACTTCCTACTGGAGTACCTCAGTGACATCACCATTGTTGCAGCCCATGCCCACAGGGTTACTATAATGGACAAAGATAGTGAGACACTGAAAAGAATAAGGTGGAGGTATGACAAACTACTGGTCCCCAATGTCTGCAGGGATAAGAAAATGAGGGAAATTTTTTTATACCCCCCTGAGCTAGTGCCACAACTCACAGTTGTAGATGTCACACATGATGTGAATACAAGGGCAAGGGCAGAGACTATTGCTTGCCAAACAGAGGACATGAGGGAAGCAGAGCTTAAGGAGAAAGCAAAAGTAGCAATGGATTCCCAGAGGCAAACAGAATGCAATGTGACCCTGTCCATAGAGGCAAGCAATCAAGAAACTCTACTTTCAATGAAGGATGGTTTGCTTGCAGAGATACCATTTGTAGATGGAGCAAGAAAGCTAGCTCTGGAAAAAGTGGACATTAATTTATTGCAGAATCCAGATGCTCAGATTTCAGACACAATTATCTATGCTTGTCTTAAGTAAGTGTTACTATCTTGCTAGCTTTGAAAACTCAGATAATGGGTTTGCTAACTCAGGTAAACTCTCTGCAGCCTGATCAAAAGTCAACTCCCACTGCACACCCACACAGAGGTGTTTCTTCTTGATCCACAAATGTCAGTGATTATTAGACAAAAGAATAGTCCATCTGGGACCTTTGAGAGTTGGTTTCTCCACTGTGCTATGTTGGAAGTTACTGTCATCATCTTTCCATATGAGAACAACCATCACTGGAGTCTCATATGCCTTGATGTTGACCAACCAGCAGTGTGGGTGTTCAATTCAATAAAAGGAACCCACCCTGAAATTAGGCTGTAAGTGTTTTGTATCAGAAAGTGTTTCTTATAGATATCCATGTAAATTTGAAGCCTCATGCTAACATCTTGACGCTGCTTTGTGCAGTTGTATAAAGAGGTTGTTGCTTGCCTATGGCAAGCTATGTGGAAGGTATGAACTATACAAGGCCCCAATCAAAGATGTACCTGTCCCAAATCAAACCGATGGAAATTCTTGCGGCTAGAGATGTCTTCTCCATGCAGAATATGTTCTGCAAAGCTACTTTGCATTAAAACCTTTCATGACTAAGGTAACCATTTGGCAATGCATTCAGTCAGTTTTGGTTTAGTTTATAAAATAATTCTCACCATGTGGTCTTTCAATTTTGCAGAGTGCTTTAAAAAACTACACATATGATTATTTGCAAAGATACCGGGTAAGTTTAATACAACACCTGCTTACTATGTCTAGCCCCAGAGAGCTTGAAGATAGCGGCTTGGATGACCGCACTATTGATCTAACAATACATGATGTGCCACCACGACAAACCCCTGCATCCGATACAGTGGAATCACAACGGGCCGAGGGGTCGTATCAGCAGAAGATGAAAGAGCCGAGGATGAGGAAAGGTCAAATGAGCATATGGAAGGTGCTAGTGTACAACCAGAGGAGACAATGAAAGAGCCAAGTCAGCTAGTGGAGGAGCCAAAAGAGCCTATGGATGAAACCCAAGATGAGGAAAGAAGGCCTATAGATGAGCAAAAGGATATGGATGAGGAAAGCAGGCCTAGGGATGAGCAAACTGATATGGATCAGGCAAGGATGTATGAGGTAAGCCGGTCAACCGAGGGAGAAGAAAAGACCTTGGAGGAAACCTTGAATGAGGCAGAAAGAGCCATGGGGGAGACCCCTCATGAAGATGTGAATGATGACTATGAAGATGTGAATGATGAAGCTAAAGCAGAGGAGAGCAACAACGACATCAACACTACAGAGACCCAGTATGGACCCTTGCTACCTGTAGATACGGTTGTTCCGGTAATGTCTATTCAAGTATGGAAAAATATGTTCAACTTCTAACTACTTATATGTACTTGTCAACTTTTACAGAGGTTGATTATCTTGGACGTCAATGAATTGCTGCTGATGCGCGTGCCTCTCGGTGACACAGAACCCTTTGAGGATTTGCAAACGTTTTGGATGGGAACTTGTCGAGTCGTGGTTCGTCTAGGAACCAAGGAATTTATTCAGTTTCTTCTTCCGCGCTTCAGAGTTGCCATATGGTCTTCAATGCAAAGGCAAAACTTGTCGCCACTAGTTACAATAGTTTGCAGTGTATGCGGCACTCACACATCAGATTTTTCCTTTTTCTATGATCAAAGAAAATGCGTTACCGTTGAGGGCCACTACCACCCTAAAAAACCACACTTACCTCTTTTGTACAAACCGTTTAGCCAAATCGGTGTACCCTTTGATGCAACTAATACACTACTGATTGATGATACTCTTGAAAAGGGAGAACTAAATCCGCCGGGAACAACTATCTCACCACCTTCTTTCGAGGGGCATTCCTTTGATTTTTACCTTGAAGACATTCTGATTCCATACTTACAGAAATTGTATCTCAGTCCATTGTTCACGGACGAGTTTGTCTTCTATCATGTATTTGTCTTGTCTAACATTGAGAGAGAGAGAGAGAGAGAGAGAGAGAGAGAGAGAGAGAGAGAGAGAGAGAGAGAGAGAGAGAAAGAGAGAGAGAGAGAGAGAGAGAGAGAGAGAGAGAGAGAGAGAGAGATTTGACATGGTAAAGAAATGTATTTCAAGCACACTTTTTCACAGGGCACAATTGACAAATGAGCTCAATAAACTTCGTGTATTGAAAGTCATTTGTATACACTTGGTTTCACAAGAATATCTGTTACATTGACACTACTTCAACCCGACCATCCAACTCTTTGCACAAAATATCTTTTTCCCTTCGCCGCATCACCTTACGGCCAGCTAGGAAAAAGGAAAAATCTAATAGGTCCCTGTCCATTGACTCTTCAATTATGTCATGCCGCAAATGCTGAAGACTGCATAGCTCCCTTATTGTAACCACCAACAGTAGGCCATGCTCTTTATCAATCACTTCCACATCCACAGCAGGATTATCTTCCAAACCTGTAGAAACCTGGTCCATAGGAATGTACTTACCATTGAGCATTTGTGATCGCATATACCAAAACGAGAGTAACAGTGATTGGCTTGCAATCATGTACTTGACAACTAGAGTATCAAGCGTGACCTCGCACCGTAAACCAATCTCTTCCTTTACATACCATCCTCTGTCAAGAAGTTTGTCACAGGATGAGTGCTGAAATGACTTGCACATGAACATAGTTTTGGTAACACGGATGTTGTAGCTATGAAACAACTCTATGAAGAGTGCAACAGGACAAAAGTTTGCAATTCTAACCAGTTTGGTGGGAATAGAGCTACGTAGAGACCTCTATATATCCTTGTAGAGCTTACTTCGCATTGCCTCCACCATTGTTTCCTCGGGAACTGGCCAGTCCACAGTGTTCCAATCGGTTGGTAGAGGCACTTTCACCAACATGCCATTCTTATTCCCTGAGCTGAGTTGGTAGAAGTGGTCATAAAAAAATATTCCCTCATCAGCCAGGCTTTTGCTGCTCCTCTCTGAATACTGTAGAGAACCAATGTGGACATGAACAACATGGAAGAGGCCTATTATGCACTCCACAGGCTCCCATTTCTCATAAGAAGAGGGATAAACATCTGCAATATATATAAGAAGAGTTAAACTAAGAGTATCAATAAGTAAAAATGACAAATCTAATGTAATTGAGCTATGAAGAATGGAGACATTGCTCATAAGAAGGGGGAGAAACATTGCAAAATATATAAGAAAAGTTATAATGAGAGTATTAGTAAGTTCACATGTCAAGAGTACCTACAATTGCAACGTGGTTGATGTATATCTGATACATTTCCACCGTTTTCTATCACCTCTAGATGGGTAAACACATGCTGAACAAGAACTTCCTTTATAGATCTTTTGCCAATTTCAACTTTGAAATCCAACACTCTGGCCTTCCATGCTGAGCGGTAAACGTTGATACCACTAGACCTCTTGGGTCTTCTTGGTTGCATGAGGACCCATGAACCTTTGTTTATCCTTTGTCCAACCCATTGGTTCTCTGCACTTATTGAAGTTGATATTGTAATTGAGGATATGCTACTACTTGGCCTCCTAGGCAAAGTGCAGCTGTTGGTTGTTGGTGTGAGAGACAGTAAACACCTGGAGCTTCTTGGGCAAGAAGACGTGGAAGCCATAGCTCTCAAATAAAAACTTTAGTGGAGGGAGATTCACTTTGAAAGCATTCTAATGGAGGGAAAGTGTTTTAGAATTCCAATATCTTGTGCGGGCTTAATGGTCACCCTCCAATACGTTAATGACCATAAGAGAATATTAGAAGTGGGACCACATGCAAGCACCTAAAAGCTCGGTAAAAGGAAGGAAATTACGATGCTACAATCCTAGATTCGTGAAAGTTTTATGCTATTTTCCTATTTTTTGAGTCTTTCCACGTACTTTCCTACGTAACGTAGCCTTTGTGCTCATTGGACGCGCTCTATTTTTCTCTCTCTTCATATGGCCCTCCAAATGACCTCTGAAATTTCCTAATGTAATTCCCAATTCTTAGTATAAATGGCCAAGTGGTGGATCTATAATCTACTCATCCCATAAACATTGTTAAAAATTATAAGTGTTATGATGGCCAAGTGCTAAATGCACCTAGCTTTAAGACATAGCTAGAATGGCCAAGTGGTGGATCTAGGAGACAACAACAATTGGATCCATAATTCAAGCCTTTGATATAATGGCCAAGTGATGGATCTTTAATGTATCTAATTCCCAATTCTTAGTCCAAATGGCCAAGTGGTGGATCTAGGATCTACTCATCCCACAAACATTGTGTAAAATTACAAGTGTTATGATGGCCAAGTGCTGAATCTACCTAACTTCAAGATATGACAAAAATGGCCAAGTGGTGGATCTATGAGACACCAACAATTGGATCCACAATTAAAGCCTTCGTTTTAATGGCCAAGTGGTGGATCTTCGATGTATCTAATTCCCAATGCTTAGTCTAAATGGCCAAGTGGTGGATCTAGGATCTACTCATGCGACAAACATTGTGTAAAATTACAAGTGTTGTGATGGCCAAGTGCTGAATGCACCTAATTTTAGCACATAGTTAGCATGGTCAAGTGGTGGATCTAGGTGACACTAACAATTGTATCTAAAATTCAAGCCTTCGTTATAATGGCCAAGTGGTGGATCTTTGATGTATCTAATTCCCAATTCTTAGTCCAACTTACCAAGTGGTGGATCTATAATCTAATCATCACATAAACATTGTGTAAAATTACAAGTGTTATGATGGCCAAGTGCTAAATGCACCTAACTTTAAGACATGGCTAGAATGGCCAAGTGGTCGATCTAAGAGACACCAACAATTGGATCCACAATTCAAGCCTTTGTTATAATGGCCATGTGGTCGTTCCTTGATGCATCTAATTCCCAATTCTTAGTCTAAATAGCCAACTGTTGGATCTAGCATCTACTCATCCCACAAACATTGTCTAAAATTACAAGTGTTATGATGGCCAAGTGTTGATTGCACCTAACTTTAATACATGGTTAGAATGGCCAAGTGGTGGATCTTTTAATGCAACTACTTTCCAATTCTTATTCTAAATGGCCAACTGTTGGATCTAGGATCTACTCATCCCACAAACATTATATAAAATCACAAGTGTTATTATGACCAAGTGTTGAATGCACCTAGGTTTAACACATTGTTAGAATGGTCAAGTGGTGGATCTAAGAGTCACCAACAATTGGATCCACAATTCAAGATTTTCCTTTAATGGCCAAGTGGTGGATCTTTGATGCAGCTTCTTCCCAATTCTTAGTTTAAATGACCAGGTGGTGGATCTAGGATCTACGCATCCCACAAACATTGTGTAAAATTACAAGTTTTATAATGGCCAAGTGTTGAATGCACCTAACTTTAAGACATGGTTAGAAAGGCCAAGTGGTGGATCTAGGAGACACCAACAATTGGATCCACATTTCAAGAATTCGTTATAATGGCCAAGTGGGTGATCGTTGATGCATTTATATCTCAATTCTGAGTCTCAATGGCCAAGTGGTGAATCTAGGATCTACTCATCCCACAACCGTTTTGTAAAATTACAAGTGGTATGATGGCCAAGTGCTGAATGTACCTAGCTTTAATTACATGGCTAGAATGGCCAAGTGGTGGATCTAGGAGACACTTACAATTGGATCCACAATTCAAGCCTTCATTATAACGGCCAAGTGGTGTATCTTTGATGTATCTAATTTCCAATTCTTAGTCTAAATGACCAAGTGGTGGATCTAGGATCTACTCATCTCATAAACATTGTGTAAAATTACAAGTGTTATGATGGCCATGTGCTAAATACACCTAGCTTTAAAACATGTCTAGAATGGCCAAGTGGTGGATCTAGGAGACACCACAAATTGGACCTACAATTCAAGCCTTCGTTTTCATGGCCAAGTGGTGGATCTTTGATGTATCTAATTCTCAATTCTTAGTCTAAATAGCCAAGTGGTGGATCTAGAATCTACTCATCCCACAAACATTGTGTTAAATTACAAGTGTTGTGATGTCCAAGTGTTGAATGCACCTAACTTTAAAACATGGTTAGAATGGCCAAGTGGTGGATCTAGGAGACATCAACAATTGGATCCACAATTCAAGCCTTTGATATAATGGCCAAGTGGTGGATCTTTGATGCACCTACTTCCCAATTTTTAGTCTAAATGGCCAAGTTGTGGATATAGGATGGATGAGTTTTTAGTCTAAATGGCCAAGTTGTGGATCTAGGATTGACTCATCCCATAAACATTATGTAAAATTACAAGTGTTATGATGGCCAAGTGCTGAATGCACCTAGCTTTAAGACATGGTTAGAATGGCCAAGTGGTGGATCTAAGAGATACCAATAATTGGATCCACATTTCAAGCCTTCGTTATAATGCCCAAGTGGTGGATTGTTAATGCATCTAATTCCCAATTCTAAGTCTAAATGGGAAAATGGTGGATCTAGGATTCACTCATCCCAAGAACATTGTGTAAAATTACAAGTGTTATGATGGCCGAGTGTTGAATGTACCTAACTTTATTACATGCCAAGAATGGACAAGTGGTGGATCTAGGAGACACCAACAATTGGATCCACAATTTAAGCCTTTGTTATAATGGCCAAGTGGTGAATCTTTGATGTATCTAATTCCCAATTCTTAGTTTAAATGGCCAAATGGTGGATCTAGGATCTACTCAAGCCACAAACATTGTGTAAAATTACAAGTGTTGTGATGGCCAAGTGCTGAATGCACCTAAGTTTAAGACATGGCTAGAATGTCCAAGTGGTGCATCTAGAGGACACCAACAATTGGATCCACAATTCAATCCTTCGTTTTCATTGCCAAGTGGAGGACGTTTGATGTATCTAATTCCCAATTCTTAGTCTAAATGGCCAAGTGGTGGATCTATAATCTACTCATCCATAAACATTGTGTAAACTTACAAGTGTTATGATGGCCAAGTGCTAAACGTACCTAACTTTAAGACATGGCTAGAATTCCCAAGTGGTGGATCTAGGAGACACCAAAAATTGGATCCACAATTCAAGCCTTCGTTATAATGACCATGTGATTGATCCTTGATGCATCTAATTCCCAATTCTTAGTATAAATAGCCAAGTGGTGGATCTAGCATCGACTCATCCCACAAACATTGTTTAAAAATACAAGTGTTATGATGGCCAAGTGTTGATTGCACATAACTTTAAGGCATGGTTAGAATGGGCAAGTGCTGGATCTTTGATGCAACTATTTCCCAATTCTTAGTCTAAATGGCCAACTGTTGGATCTAGGATCTACTCATCCCACAAACATTGTGTAAAATTATAGGTGTAATGATGGCTAAATTTTGATTGCACCTAACTTTAAGACATGGTTAGAATGGCCAAATGGTGGATCTTTGATGCACCTATTTCCCAGTTCTTAGTCTAAATGACCAAGTGGTGTACCTAGGATCTACTGATTCCACAAACATTGTGTAAAATCACAAGTGTTATTATGACCAAGTGTTGAATGCACCTAGCTTTAAGACATGGTTAGAATGGCCAAGTGGTGGATCTAGGAGACACCAACAATTGGATCCACAATTCAAGACTTTGCTATAATGGCCAAGTGGTGGATCTTTGATGCACCTACTTCCCAATCTTTAGTTTAAATGGCCAAGTGGTGGATCTAAGGTCTACCCATCCCACAAACATTGTGTAAAATTACAAGTGTTATGATGGCCAAGTTCTGAATGCACCTAACTTTAAGACATGGTTAGAATGGCCAAGTGGTGGATCTAGGAGACACCAACAAGTGGATCCACATTTCAATACTTTGTTATAATGGCCAAGTGGTTGATCGTTGATGCATCTAAATCCCAGTTCTGAGTCTAAATGGCCAAGTGGTGGATCTAGGATCTACTCATCCCACAAACATTTTGTAAAATTACAAGTGGTATGATGGCCAAGTGCTGAATGCACCTAGCTTTATTACATGGCTAGGATGGCCAAGTGGTGGATCTAGGAGACACTACAATTGGATCCACAGTTCAAGCCTTCGTTATAACAGCCAAGTTGTGCATCTTTGATGTATCTAATTCCCAATTCTTAGTTTAAATGACCAAGTGGTGGATCTAGGATCTACTCATCCCATAAACATTCTATAGAATTACAAGTGTTATGATGGCCAAGTGCTAAATACACCTAGCTTTAGGACATGGCTAAAATGGCCAAGTGCTTGATCTAGGAGACACCAAAAATTGGATCTACAATTCAAGCCTTCGTTATAATGGCCAAGTGGTAGATCTTTGATGTATCTAATTCTCAATTCTCAGTCTCAATAGCCAAGTGGTGGATCTAGAATCTATTCATCCCACAAACATTGTGTAAAATTACAAGTGTTATGATGGCCAAGTGTGGAATGCACCTAACTTTAAGACATGGTTAGAATGGCCAAGTGGTGGATCTAGGAGACATCAACAATTGAATCCACAATTCAAGCCTTTGATATAATGGCCAAGTGGTGGATCTTTGATGCACCTACTTTCCAATTCTTAGTGTAAATGGCCAAGTTGTGGATCTAGGATCTACTCATCCCACAAACATTGTGTAAAAATACAAGTATTATGATGGCCAAGTGCTAAATGCACCTAGCTTTAAGACATGGTTAGAATGGCCAAGTGGTGGATCTAGGTAACACCAACAATTGGATCCACATTTCAAGCCTTCATTATAATGCCCAAGTGGTGCATTGTTAATGCATTTTATTCCCAATTCTAAGTCTAAATGTCCAAGTGGTGGATCTATGATCTACTCATCCCACAAACATTGTGTAAAATTATAAGTGTTATGATAGCCAAGTGCTTAATTCACCTAACTTTAATACATGGCAAGAATGGCCAAGTGGTGGATCTGAGAGAAAACAACAATTGGATCCACAATTCAAGCCTTTGTTATAATGGCCAAGTGGTGAATGTTTGATGTATCTAATTCCCAATTCTCAGTCTAAATGTCCAAGTGGTGGATCTACGATCTACTCAGCCCACAAACATTGTGTAAAATTACAAGTATTGTGATGGCCAAGTGTTGAATGCACCTCACTTTAAGACATGGCTAGAATGTCCAAGTGGTGGATCTAGGAGACACCAACAATTGGATCCACAATTCAAGCCTTTGTTTTCATGGCCTAGTGGTGGATGTTTGATGTATCTAATTCCCAATTCTTAGTATAGATGGCCAAGTGGTGGATCTATAATCTACTCATCCCATAAACATTGTGTAAAGTTATAAGTGTTATGATGGCCAAGTGCTAAATGCACCTAGCTTTAAGACATAGCTAGAATGACCAAGTGGTGGATCTAGCAGACACCACCAATTGGATCCACAATTCAAGCCTTCGTTATAATGGCCATGTGATCAATCCTTGATGCATCTAATTCCCAGTTCTTAGTATAAATAGCCAAGTAGTGAATCTAGCATCTACTCATCCCACAAACATTGTTTAAAATTACAAGTGTTATGATGGCCAAGTGTTGATTGCACTTAACTTTAAGCCATGGTTAGAATGGCCAAGTGGTGGATCTTTGATGCAACTACTTCCCAATTCTTAGTCTAAATGGCTAACTGTTAGATCTAGGATCTACTCATCCCACAAACATTGTGTAAAGTCACAAGTGTTATCATGTCCATGTTTTGATTGCACCTAAGTTTAAGACATTGTTAGAATGGCCAAGTGGTGGATCTTTGATGCACCTACTTCCCAATTCCTAGTCTAAATGGGCAAGTGGTGGATCTATGATCTACTCTTCCCACAAACATTGTGTAAAATCACAAGTGTTATTATGGCCAAGTGTTGAATGCACCTAGCTTTAAGACATGGTTAGAATGGACAAGTGGTGGATCTAGGCGACACCAACAATTGGATCCACAATTCAAGCCTTTTCTATAATGGCCAAGTGGTGGATCTTTGATGCACATACTTCCCAATTCTTAGTTTAAATGGCGAAGTGGTGGATCTGGGATCTAGTCATCCCACAAACATTGTGTAAAAGTACAATTGTTATGGTGGCCTAGTGTTCGGATTGCACCTAAACTTAAGACATGGTTAGAATGGTCAAGTGGTGGATCTAGGAGACACCAACAATTGGATCCACATTTCAAGACTTTGCTATAATGGCCAAGTGGTTGATCGTTTATGCATCTAATTCCTAATTCTAAGTCTAAATGGTCAAGTGGTTGATTGTTGATGCATCTAATTCCCAATTCTAAGTCTAAATGGCCAAGTGGTCGATCTAGGGTCTACTCATCCCCACAAACATTTTATAAAATTACAAGTGGTAGGATGGCCAAGTGCTGAATGCACCTAGCTTTAATACATGGCCAAGTTGTGGACCTAGGACACACCGACAATTGGATCCACAATTCAAGCCTTCGTTATAATGGCCAAGTGGTGTATCTTTGATGTATCTAATTCCCAATTCTTAGTTTAAATGACCAAGTGGTGGATCTAAGATCTATTCAGCCCTTAAACATTGTGTAAAATTACAAGTATTATGATGGCCAAGTACTAAATTCACCTATCTTTAAGACATGGCTAGAATGGCCAAGTGGTGGATCTAGGAGACACAAAAAATCGTATCCACAATTCAAGACTTCGTTATAATGTCCAAGTGGTGGATCTTTGATGTATCTAATTCTCAATTCTTAGTTTAAATAGCCAAGTGTTGGATCTAAAATCTACTCATCCCACAAACATTGTGTAAAATTACAAATGTTATGATGGCCAAGTGTTGATTTCACCTAACTTTAAGACATGGTTAGAATGGCCAAGTGGTGGATCTTTGATGCACCTACTTCCCAATTCTTACTCTAAATGGCCAAGTGGTGGATCTTTGATGCACCTACTTCCCAATTCTTACTCTAAATGGCCAAGTGGTGGATGTAGGATTTACTCATCCCACAAACATTGTGTAAAATCACAAGTGTTATGATGGCCAAGTGTTGATTGCACCTATCTTTAAGACATGGTTAGAATGGCCAAGTGGTGGATCTAAGAAACAATATGTGTTCTATAACGTTCTAGAGTGGACAATTGTTAGATCTAAAATGTAACAAAGCTTCTATAAATTGTTTAAAATATTCACTTATTGTGGATCAAGGATTTGAAAAATGGTGAAAAATGTTTTTGGTGGATTTAGAATACACTCATTCTCACAGAATCCATTAAGGTTGGACAAGTGGTGGACCTTGGATGGATGGACATTTCAACAACTATGATTGAATCTTTGATTGAGCTAGTATCTACTCTTCCATTGTTTCTAGATTGACCACGTGGTGGATCTAAGATCAGTACTAGTCTTCCACAACTTGTTTTGATTCAATATATAGGATGCACACCCCCATTCAAAAATTCATTAGAACAACTTTGATTTTATGTTGGCTGCATCCTTCATTGCACAAATTGAAAAAAAGGGATGATTATGTGGATGTCAATAATCATGTCAAAATATCTTGTTTGTTAATATGTCATTCTCTAGGAGGCTATTGTGTGATATTTCATTGTTTTTTGCTTAGATCCAGGGATTGAGGGTGGGATAGATAAGGAATGCTTCAATCCAGCAACAAATAATGAGAGCCTTCCACATGTATCCACAAAGGTCTCACTTGAAGAATTGAATCCAATTGTTGATACTTAAATGCAAATACATGAGGCCTCTTTGCTACATCTTGCATCGAAGGAAGCCATGGGTGAAAACTTTTCAATCTATAAAAGATGTGCAAGAGAGTGTTGTTGATGCAACTACTTTGATTTCATCAAATCCCAACAAATCCATGTTGACAGTAATATTGGACTTGAATGGTCTACTATTGAAACGAAGTCAACAACCATCATCTATTCATGTTTCTATTCAATATGATGCATGAAGGCATATTGTGTTACGGTCAGGGTGCATCCACTTTTTAAAGAGCATATTGAAAAGATTCAATGTTGGGATTTAGTCAACAGCTAGAGAAGCTAATTTTTACCAGATGTTGAGAACACTTCAAATCACTGCAGAGGAGATATTGCCATTTTTTGTAGTTTGGTCTCAATAATCTTGCTATGTTTCCAAAGGCGTGCAATTTTTTAGACAAAACAATCCTCAAGTTCTAGCTATGTTTAAGCCATTGGCAAAAATATCTCCATGCTTTGAATGTGATCCACGCAGAACAACTCTTGTGGATGACTCTCCATACAAATGTTGTGTTTCACCTACAAATAATTGCATATTTTCTTCAAAGTTTTGATGAAGAAAATATGGTTGATAATGTTCTCATAGAAGAGTTGCTCCCATTCTTGTTGCAACTTGACCAGAGCAAAGACGTGCGTGAGTTTATTGACTCTAATTGTTATGGACAAGCCCCAATTTCCATGACAATGAATACAAAGGTCTCATGGACTATGGAACGATCGAAACTCAAGACGGTCACAAAAGGAGATAACCACAAATAAGCTACCAATGTTTGAGAAGCTAGGAGACCTTTTTGCCAAGCAAGAGGAGTCAACTAATACAAGTAGGAAAAAAGAGATTAGCAGGAATGAAATAGTAGAAATAATGGAAAAAGAAAAAACCAATATTGATATGATGAAGGGAGCACAATTAATATCCTTAGCAAGGAAGCTGGGTTGTGCCACACCATGATTGAAGGCTGTAACAGCTAAAGCTTTTGTGAAGAAGCTACTAAATGAGCACAATCTTTTCAAACACTAAGGTACTACTCACTAGACATCATGTTGAATTTTCAATAAATACTTTTACGAATGATATTTGTATTTTGATTCAAAACACTCACTTCATCATGGTTTCTTGCAGAATTCATCCAGATTATTCTTTGAAGGAGTATTTCATAGGGAATTTGGACCATTTCATTCAGATGAAAGAAGAAACCTCTAAGAATAGCGAGGGGTTACTTTGGAAAATTTTGTGTCTTTGCGATCTAAAAACAATTCACACAAAGATTATTCTCTGTGTTTGAGTTTTTCTTGATATTGAACCATTGGTTTTTAGACCAATTTTCACCTAATTGTACTTCACCATTGATTTTTAGACCAATTGTATCAATTGACTTGGAGAGCTTTAAAGTTTACTTATGTATTGACAAATTTCCCTACTTTTATAATCACATGGTTTTTTAGTATTGTGCTACCAGTTTAAGATTCTTTTGGATGTCTATAGTGATCCAATGTTGAATGCTAAACCATCAATTTTCTTTTAAGGTTTAAAAATGAATAGCAACTAAATGTTTTGTGTTTCTTTTCAGAGCTAAAAGAAAGAAATATGTTGTTTTTAGGTTGGGATAATTCATTTGAAAGAGAAAACTCGTCTATTCAACCTTTTATGGGGACTCATCGAAGCCATCAACCACCCGCTACTCAGTTACTACTTACCTTGAAGCAACAACGGAGGGTTCTTATCTTAGATATAGATGGTTTATTACTTCATTCAGTTGAAATGTGACACGGTGATATTGTTCCATCATGGGCCGAGCACATGCGAATTGTGCTTGACAAAGATGAAGTTTATCATGTGGTGCGCTGTGATGCTGAAGCTTTCTTGGACTTTTGTTTTGATTATTTTGAACCTTGGATATGGAGTTGCTCTAACCTAACCAAATCTCAACACATACTTGAGATGTGCTTTCCTAAGCATTGTTCAAAGTTCAAGATGTTTTTGAGCAATAAGAATTGTCAAAATCCAAATATCATGACTGGATATAAAAGAGTTTTATCATAAGAATTTGACTTCGGTTTGGGAGATGTTTGAGGATCTGCATGCTAGCAACACATTATTTTTTATGATACTCCATATAGAGTGATGTGGAATATGCCAAGAACTTATCTCATATTTCTAAAATTTTGGAGACAAACACCTGAACAACTTCAATGCTTCTTAGAAGGCACAATAGCTCTGTGGTTAGTGGGATGGTTGTGTGTAAGAAACAAGAGGAGTTATACTTCCAATACAATTGTGAACAAGGTAGAGGATCCCGAGACAACTTATATCATGAATGTCTACTTGTCAAGAAGATAGTGTTGAGAGTCACATGTTGAAGTTGTTTGGCAAGAATGTAGTGACAAAGATATCAATTGTACACAAAACCACATATCAATTAGAACTGGTTTATTTTAAATTGTTATTCAAGGTAATATAAATTGTACATTTATCTTTCATCCAACCATTTATCACATTATTTTTTTCTACTTGAAGTGTACCCTATTGTAAGGGGACTTCTGTTCAATCTAATGTGTTTCACATGGAGTGCACCTTAACACCTGGGGGACTCTTTATTAATGGAGTGCATCCTTCTTATGGGTGCTCTTTTCCTTGTTGTTTTGAGTAGAGAATTATCTATATTGTGCTCATATCTTGTGTAAATGGATCCACTATAAATATTTAGACCTTGTTGTAACTTGGATGTTTCCAAAAAGTTCACCCTAGTGAAAGGGGACTTCTTTATTAATGGGGTGAATTTTAATTTAAGGATACAAAATTTTCTTTTTATTTTTAGTTTGGAATGTGATCACTATTTTTGTTTACAATGTATAAATGTATTTAGTCAAGAGAACTCTTTTTGCTTCAAGACACAAGTACAACATGAACAATGTCCTTTTTTCTTCAAAAAATGAGTATGACTTCTTATGCTGGGTCAATGGGTGGTAAATATTATTTTGTACTAAATTTAAGTTGTATCAATAGAAGACCTCTTTTTTTATATTCATTCAATAAAAAATTTATTCACTAAACAATGTTGTTGTCATATTAACATGGAGATTCATACAAGAATATGCCATGTTGTTGTGATATTGGCATGGGAATTCATATGCATGTATTCATGCACAAATAATTTTTTTTTAAATCTAAATCAATCAATTTGAAAAATATGCATCATAACCCATTCATTTAGAACATAATATCAAAATCGTAACTCTTTATCATAAAATCCATTATTGACATTAGTTTAATCCTTCTTCCTTAAGACTTGTGTTTTCCAAATATGTTTAATGATAAGAACAATGTAGTAAACACAAGAGGTCTACCTTTATTATAGTTGCAAAGAGATTGAAATTTTCTTTATAGCAACTGCTTTTTTCTTGTAAATACACATAGAATAACATTGATACAAGTAGCATGAAATTGATTAAATTGTCTAGGATGGCCAAGTGGTGGATTTAAAAACCCCTTTGTTATAAAATGTATAAAATTAGGATGACTTAACATAAGTGTAGTTGAATACCTAAATTTCTTATCCTCATGAACATGTTTGAAAGAATACATCTATGTGCATAAAGTGGCGTATCACATGGTATTCTAGAATGTAATATATGTGATCTTGACACTTCTTGATGTATCTCAAGAAACATCTAAAAAATCAAAGTGAAAGCAATATCTTAAATAAAATTCATTTTTTGTTTGTTAATGGTCAAATTGGCATTTAGAACAATTTAGAAATATATATAGGTACTCATTTTAACATATCACTTTGAGTGTAGCTTGGACAAGAAGTTGACGTTGTATTCTTCCATAGGTTAAGGGAACCTAGCTTGGACAAGTGGTGGGATTTATATTCCTTCAAGGGAGCCTAGCTTAGATGAGTCTTACCATACACCGAGCAAACTTTACCGAGCAAACCAAAAAACCGAGCGAAACCCATGTGTGTGTATGTGCGTGTGTCAAAAGGTAAACATAGAAAATGACATGTGCATGAAAAAATAGTGTACTTTTAGTGATGTAAAGCAATGGTGGCTCTCCATACCAGTGAATGAAGAACAGTTATGAATCATTGCACTACAAAGAAAAAAGAGAATAGTAGGACAAAATGTTACCCCTTCAAAAGAAGCATGAGATAAATAAAATCTACAAGTCGCCATTCTAACTTACCCTAAAATATATAATTAGGAAGGGTAAATCGAAAGTTTCAAAGGGCTATGGTCTCTCTTCAAGAATGAGCCTTACGATCTTTCCAAGCTAGATGCACGCCCTCTGACAAGTGCTTGGAATGGCGTGGTTGCAGAGACGACATATTATAAGCATGGTATTCAAATGCATCCTTACTTTGTGTTGTCCTATTGAGAACGACGATCGATGGGAGAAGTGGAATGAACACATCTCGTTCAATGCTCGATACATTATTACACTAATGTGGGATATTTTAGATTCAACATAGAGGAGATTCACATGCGTGACTGGCTGGGGTAAAGCAAACGTGAGCTGCATTCTTTCCTTGCCCTTGAATAAACTGAGCATGGAAAAATATTGATGTTTTCTCGCTAAACGAAGCCTTGCTCCAACTAACTCTATTGTTTTTTATAGAGTTAGCTTGCAAGAGCCAACGTTCACAAAAAATTGACCTTTAATGTTGTTTTAAAGGACAAAAGCTGAAAATTGATGGCTAGGCAGGAGGATCAACTTGATGGAAATTGACTAGGATTTTGGTGTAAAAATTGGTAAAAGCACTAAACACATCACTAACTAGGAGATTACCAATGCTCAATGCTTTTCCTTTTCCCATTGGTTGCTAAAAATGTTTTTTGCAAACACTGGCAAGAGCTTCATTTCATAGAAGCAACCAAAAAACTCTCTCGTCATCAACAGATTGCCGCGGCTTATGTGTGAACATGCTCATCAATGATAGGAAAAAATCATTTTCTCAAACGTACAAAATTCCTTTCCTCGAATTTGCTAATGTTGACCTATATATAGAGATACTATGTATAGCTTAACACAGGTAAGAGGAGATTTGAAAAAAAGGGTTATTTATTCGGTTTTTTATACTTATTTTTTCTATTTTCGGGGTTATTTTTCCCTTTTCCCAATCGACAGTTTTGAAATGGAAAATGACACCATATTAAGCTGAGACACATTTTTCTAGAATAGTGGCGCTCATAATATGTGAAGAGGGTGCGTTGCATGTTGACTCTCGAGGATCAAGACAAGAGGATTGGACCCTCGTTTGGTGCTAGATACTGTTGGAATAAAATAAAAATATGGCAGCTATCATGCCTTGAGAACCCCAAGGATATGAGCATCCGTTCAAATCACTCATCATCGTCCTATTTAACTACCCTATGTATCCACACATAGCATCGCAATCCGATCATGCCTAACCACCTATCTATGTGTATTGTTTCTCTCTCTCTCTCTCTACCTTCTCTCTTCTTCTTCTCTGTGTAAAACACACACACACACTACTGGAATCTCTCATATAATGCACAGTCTCTATGCCTCTGATAGTGGGAGGCCTCCTGGCCTTTCACTCCCACATGGTGTCAATCGCCAAGTACGGGTCTAGGACCTGCAACCTACATCTGTTGAAGATACCCTGCATGGAACCATGCACAAGGCTTCAACAATCGACAATCACAATGCTGCACCTGCAGTCTTCACCCAATGAGAGAGCCCTGCAATTTTGCCCTCTGGTGGCAATGACGATACATCCTCTAGCCATGCCCCTCTACGGTGCTGCAAAGCCTCTCCATGAGCAATCCTGTAATGCGGCTCATTTTGGCTGTAATTCTCAAGCGGCTTGGGCTGGATGCCCACCTGCAAACACTGTGCATCATTCTCCTGAGAGAATCCTCGCCATGCTCGAAAGATTTTATGCTCCTGAAGAAGAGCGGTTGGGCCCCTCTTACCATACCCACAAGCACACCCATGGAAGTGATGCCGAACCTTTCTGTTCTACTGTAGTAATCATATCAGCCACATCCGACTCTCTAATTGGCATTGAGTCTCTGTCTTGCTGCTGCGCATGCAATCATGCAGCCAATGTGGTGTCCCACTTAAATGCAACTGAGGATGGATGATTCTCACCAACTTGCAAGTTGCAATGCCTCACACTTTGGATACATGACCAATTGCTTGGTGGATGCAACTTCCTCAACCCACGCTGATTATGCTGCAAAACCAATGTAGATGCTAATGCTGTTGCCATTAATGCTGATGTGACTAAGGCAACCCTTGCGGCCAAGAAAGACGTCATCAACCCTACTACAGATAGATCAGTTGCAGCTGCACCATATGCAGACGAAACTGTTGCGGCCAATATTGTCGCCATCTTCCTCAAATTGAAGCGAAGATTTCTGCCCTGGGCTTTCACATTCGCTCCTCCAAAACCTATTGTCCTGCATGAACCACAGATTCCTCCATTCTAGCCAATGGTGATTCCAATAGTTTAAACGAAGTATTCATTGATGCAACCTATGATGAGGTTGTTACTATCAAAACCTTCTTGGACACTCTTGATGAGCATGATGTAGGAGCAATTGATATCGTCAACATCCTCACGTGAGAAACCGTAGCAGATGATGATGATAGTGCAGCCACCTCAAAAAACCTTACAACAGTTGATAGACCATGCAAATCCCTGCAACCTGATATGGACGAGCTGAATTTCCATCCAAATTTGTAAATGTTGGATCAGATGTCGCATTTTTACCCTCTCCACACACACACTTGTCACTCACACTATATTATGGCAAGACTAAGCAGAGGGTTGGAGCGAACTTATCCGAGCACTATTATGGCGGGACTAAGCAGAGGGTTGGAGCTGGTGTGGGGAATAGGCAAAGGGCGGCTACGTGGGCTGAGCTGGTAGCCAGAGGCAACACTTGACTTGACAATGGTAGCCGTCACTCACTTCTCTCTCTCTCTCTCTCTCTCTCTCTCTCTCTCTCTCTCTCTCTCTCTCTCTCTCTCTCTCTCTCTCTCTCTCTCTCTCTCTCCGTGCGCTCTTTGAGAGAGTTGTATTTTGAGAGAGAGGCGCTCTTTGAGAGAGTTGTGTATCAATACACAACTCTCTCAAAGAGCGCCTCTCTCTCAAAATACAACTCTCTCAAAGAGCGCACGAGAGAGAGAGAGAGAGAGAGAGAGAGAGAGAGAGAGAGAGAGAGAGAGAGAGAGAGAGAGAGAGAGAGAGAGAGAGAGAGAGAGAGAGGAAGATGAGCAGAAGAGTTGCGTAGGATCTCGGCCGTAGGATGGGTATCTCATGGGACTCCATGCACAAGAGGCGGGCAACTAGAGGCAAGAAGAAGACATGGCGCAAGAAAAGGAAATACAAGTTGGGTTGGCAACCAGGCATGACTAAGCTGTCCAATAACAAGACTGTAAGGAAGATCCGCGTTCTGGGAGGCAATTTTATGTATCGTGCTCTGCGCCTTGATACTGGCAACTACTCATGGGGATCAGAGGCAATGACTAGGAAGACCCATATCTTAGATGTTGTCTACAATGCATCCAACAATGAGCTTGTTAGGAGGTAGACGCTTGTGAAGTCTGCCATTGTTCAGGTGGATGCTGCACCATTCCACCAGTGGTATAGCCAGCACTATGGTGTGGACCTGGGAAAGAAGAAGAGAGCTGCCAGTGCCAAGAATGAAGCTGAGGACACAGATGCTACCGCAGGTGACAGGGAGAAGAAGCAAAGCAAACATGTCGAGCAGAAGATATCTGCTCGTAATGAGGATCGCAAATTGGATGCTCATCTGGAGGATCAAATTGCAAGTGGACTCCTTCTCGCTTGCATATCATCTTGTCCTGGCAAATGTGGGCAAGCCGATGGTTATATTCTTGAAGGAAAAGAATTAGAATTCTATCAGAAGAAGATTCAAAGGAAGAAAGGAAAGGGTACTGGCGATGCCACGTAGTTTTAGTTGTCAGGAAAGCCGTCAATCATGAGGGAAAAGGAGAAGATTCAAAGGAAGAAAGGAAAGGGTACTGGCGCTGCCGCGTAGTTTTAGTTGTCAGGAAAACCGTCAATGGTGAGGGAAAAGGATATAGTCTCACTTGGGCCAAGTTCTGCTTCTGCACCCAGTTGTACAAGAGCTGAACCTCATTTTTGCTCATTTGGGGAAATAGCTTGACTTATGATTTTTTGGTTAATGCTTCCAAATTGTATCCGAGAGAGAGAGAGAGAGAGAGAGAGAGAGAGAGAGAGAGAGAGAGAGAGAGAGAGAGACTTCCTGGTTCCAGACTAGGGAGGCCACCATGACGACTTGGTTAAAGAAGAACAGGAAGAAGAGGGGTCACGTCAGTGCAGGCCACGAAAGAATTGGCAAGCTACATAGAAAGCATGTCGGAGGTCACGATAATGCAGGAGGTATGCACCACCATTGCATTCTGTTTGACAAATATTACCCTGGGTACTTTGGGAAGGTAGGTATCCGCTACTTCCACAAGACAATGAACAAGTTCCACTGTCCCATTAATGTGAATGTGGATCGTCTGATCCGGAAGGAAAGGGGCCCTTGCTGGATGTCACACAGTTTGGGTACTTCAAGGTGCTAGGTAAGGGCGATGCTCCCCCCACTCCTCTGGTCGTTAAAGACAAGTTCTTCTCTAAGCTCGCAGAGAAGAAGTTCAAAGAGTTTGGTGGTGCCGTCCTTCTCACTGCTTGAGGTCAGATCTTCCCTTCTATTAACGTGTAGGCAGATGACGAGGCTTTTTTTGCTTCTCAATAAAGGATTTTTGTATGTGGACTTGCAGAGATGGGTTTTGATGTCTTAGTGATGATTGAATGTAGCCGAATTTCCCTTTATTAAAATAAAAAGAAGAGAGAGAGAGAGAGAGAGAGAGAGAGATCTCCACGACAAAGAAGAAGCAGAAGGAGTTGCGGCATAAGAAGTCATGACGGTAAGTGCCGCAATAGTGGATGTAACAAGCACGCAAGAGGCCACACCAACCACATCAGGTGCTCCAATCGTGGGCGACGTGTGCCCAAGGACAAGGTTGTCAAGCGGTTTCTTGTAGAGAATATTGTTGAACAAGTTGATGTGCGAGATGTGCAGGATGCTTGCGTTTATGATGGGTACACACTTCCCAAGATTTATGCCAAAATGCAGTACTGTGTTTCATGCGCCATTCACTCTCACGTTGTCCGTGTGAGATCCCGCACAACAAGAAGAGTTATATTCGAGAGCCACCACAAAGGTTTAGATGCAAGGAGGATATGGAGAACCAGAATCAGTGTACCAATGTTCCTGCTACTAGGAAGTAGAGATGTGTCTAGTTAGTGCATAAGTCAGGAGAGGAAGAAGGCTCATGAATTACACACACACCCAAACTCGTCATCTTTGTTCTCGTCGAAAGATGGGTCGAGGTGATTGTGAAGGCATTGCATAAGAGGTGATTAATGCCAAGCTGTTGCATGCAAGTGGTGATTATTGTTCATGTTGACAATACCTTATGATCTTCATTACCTCTCCCACCCTTGGTAACAAAGTCCTCGTGATTGGGCCTCCTCTTTTGCAACTCACTGTGAAAACTCTAAAACACTCCGTAGTACATGAAAACTATTTTTTTCAAGTATGTGATGTGAAGGATATTTTCCTTCTCCTCTTCGTTTCTCAAGTGTCATGATTATATGCTGAAGATCTTTTTTGTGAGCTAGACAATATGGAGTCACTGACCCAAAAACATTTCTCCCCAATTTCAATAAGGTACAATCTAACACCAAAGATTGCAAATACACGTTGTTCATATTGGCTCCAACCTACCAATACGATCTACCAAATCTACTTCTTCTACAACTTCCCTACAAGCAGTTGCCATAATATTATGTATTGAGAAACCCTCCTCCCCCTCCACAACATTGCACGTGCGCACACGCGCACGCACACACACACACACACTTTTACTTATCCAAGCATCTACCATGGTTTGAATATTGATGACCACAAGCCGTGATTGGAGGAAGGAGCATAATCTTGGATAATCAAGGAGTTAATTATAAGGATGGATGAATAAAGCCTTTATTAGGAATTCTCTAGACGTTTAGAGACAATGATAGATAGATTGTCATATGTAATTTGATGCTAAATGTTTCTATTATGATTTCAGTTCTATGTATCTTGTGGGGTTTTCCTTTCTTTTATGATTGCTCGGAAAGGTTTGCTTGGGGTTTGGAATTCCTCATCGTGCAACCAAACATGGCTAGGCACATAACCATTTATAGATGACAATGTGGCCACACTAGTAATAGTCTGATGGTCCCTCAAGAGTAATTGGTATACTACATGCAATGCCTTCACAAAGCAGCCTACACATGGAACTCAAGCAAGCAAAGAATATCATTCAAGCTCAAGAGCTACCTATGCATTATGATGGACATGTGGCATTTGAGTTACTATCTTTTGATCTATTTGTGCACGAAATTATGACAATTGTAACATGTGAATTTACCAAGGAGAATAAGTTTTCACAAATAGAGTTTTGGCATATGCTCTGGAAGATGGTCCAGAAGCAAGTATATGATTGTGTATCAATGTGTGTGTGAACACATTAAAGGAAGAGTATGGATATTTTGTTTGAGACTATTTTAATGTGTGTGAACACATTAAAGGAAGAGTATGGCTCTTTTGTTTGAGAATATTTGAGATGCAACATGGTTATTTTGCTACACTATACTCTATAGAGTAACTATTGAGATCTTGATTTAATCTTTTTCATTGCTTATGCTCGCTCGGTTTCTTGTCCGCTCGGAAGTACTCGCTTGAGGATTGGAATTCCTCAGCTTAGATAAGTGCACCATGAAACCAACACTCTTATGATGCAACCAATCATATGATACATGTTTTATGTATGCTTCATGCCTCAAATGAAGAAATCCTAGGTTAGTAGTGTAATTTTCTTGGATGAGGTTGAATGTCATAGAAAGGTAGGTTGTTTTCATCAATTTGGGTCCTAGTTTGGACAAGTGTGGACCCTGAATAAGTTTAGGTACTCATCTTGAACTTAGCTTGGATAAGTGGTGAGCCTTGAAACTTTACCTTCAGATAAATCATAGGTAGGACAATAAGGCATACACAACGATAATAATTGGAATGCACTAGTATCTTAATGGTTCAATTGACTAAAACCATGAAATTTCATGTCCAATTTTGTTCTCAATGTGTAATTTACGTGCATAATTTGGAATGAGACCTTAACAAAATTGACGTCTTTGACAAAGATATCATTACTTTATACATGATATGTTGAAAGTTGTCCAACCTAGGAATTGGGATTTTCCCACTTTACCTAATATAGTCTTATGAAACTTGGGCTAATTAAGAGATTTTGCATGAGCTAGATGTGTGCCTAAACCCATATCCCAAATGGTGCTAGCATCAAGTGCTCCTAATTCCATGTGCTTAGAGTGCCAAACTACCACTTGTCTATCATGCTTGTGTATTGTGTGCATAATATCATGGCTATGGTGATGTTGTGCTTCTCTATATTGGTGTTCTCCGCCCCCTTTGAGTGCAAAACTCACCCTCCTTATATTGTATTTTGGGAGTGGTGACCTCTAAGTGGAGTGAGAGAGAGTGTGAGTGTGCCATGTGATTGCGGGACGTGCTCCAATGGAGCCTCTTCTTATTCTGCTGAGTAGGAGAGAGAAGGTGAAGAGAGTAGAGAGAGAGGGAAGGAGTGGGGTAGGGATAGGTGAATTTACAAATGATAGACATGGCTATAATTAGGGTAACTTGGTTTAGGGTTTTTTTACAAGGGTATTGCCGATGGAGGAAAAGTCGTAGAAGAGGGATGGAGTATGCTTCTGCATCGTCGGTGTTTTGCCGATGCCGAGATGCCATGCGTTCGTCACTTTTAGGGCCGGACGGGGCATGCCTGCAGTGTCAATCTTTGATTTGATAGTGCTTCCACGTGCTTTTGGTCGTCTTCTTTGTTGATGCTGAGTTTCTTTGTTTTTTTCTTCTTGTGTGTGCGTATGGCGCTTGTTTGGTGTATGTGCATGTGCTCGTTTGGTTTGTGTGAGGATGTAAGAATGTGCATTTTTATGCATGTAAGTGATATTGTGTGTATGAAAAACATGTGGGTGTGGGTGTTTATAGTATATGTGGTTGTGTGTGAATGTGTATGTGCGTAAGTGTATCGGCAAGTGTGTGTGAACGGGAGTTATAAGAGAAATACATACATCTTATTATTCTTTATATTGCTAGCTTGGCCGAGTACTACATAGAGAACGAGAGGGAGAGAATGGTGAGAGGGAGAGAGAGAGAGGAGAGGGTGTGTGTGTATGGGTGGGTAATTGAGAGAGAGAGAGAGAGAGAGAGAGAGAGAGAGAGAGAGAGAGAGAGAGAGAGAGAGAGAGAGAGAGAGAGAGAGCTATCTTGGGCTGCCACACAGAGAATGAGAGGGAGGGAATTGAAAGAGGGAGAGAATGGTGAGAGGGAGAGAGAGAGAGAGGAGGTGGGGTGTGTTTGTGTATGGTGAGTGTGTGTATGGGTGGGTGTGTGTATGTGGTGAGGAAGCAAGAGAGAGAGAGAGAACTTGTTTTTTTGGCACCATGTATGAGTTTGGTGCTGACATCAGGACAAGGGAGAGAGTGGGCGTGAGTGAGGGAGAGAGGGAGGGAGAGCGGGTGAGGGAGAGATTGAGGTGGTGAGGGAGTGTGTGGGTGTGAATGAATGAGAGAGAGAGAGAGAGAGAGAGAGAGAGAGAGAGAGAGAGAGAGAGAGCTAGTTGCATGGGGACCCCCTATGAGTTGACAAACTAGAGGGAGAGAGAGTGTCCTTGGCCACATGCCATAGTGAAGGAGAGAGAGATTGAGCACCATGCTGGGGAAAGAGAGAGAGAAGGAGATAATGGAGGAGAGGGAGGCAGGTAAGGTCAAGGGGAAAGCGGCCCTCTGTGGGTGCGAGCAGGGTGGTGGTATGTAGCCTGAGGAAAAGAGAGAGAAAAAAATGATTATTTTGTTTTGTTTTCATCATCAAGCTCCTCTTTTGGAGTTGGTTCCCGTGGCCATAGCCTCCAAAAGCCAGGCCTCGTTAGCCTCTGGGTGAGCTAGAGTGCGGTGCTGTTAACCCCGTGTCATTATCCCTGTTCCAAAAGGTTAGAGGCATTTATGCCTCTAACTTACTTGTTTGGTCATTGTCATCAAAGGTGGAGGTTGATGGTGTATCCTCATCTGGAATGTGGATAGGTGGAGCTTGATCAAATCGTAGGAAACAGGGTTTAAGCCGCCATCCATTGACTTTGGTCTTATGAAGCTTACCATCCGCTTCCATGAGTTGGTAACTCCCATTGGCATATTTCTTCCTGATGATTGAAGGACCTTCCCATCGGGGTAGGAACTTCATATCCTTTCGTATCTCAAAGAGATTGTCCTAGCGGAGCACCAACATGCCCTTCTTTAAATCTTTGTGCCGAAGATGTTGATCGAAACTAAGCCGTCTGTGTTCTATTTGTGCCGCATAATGATTGATTGCCTCCTCTCTGTCCACAACTCTAGTCGTTCCAAGTCAAGGATGTGATCTTTCAAATGCATGTTGGGTTGTTGAAACTGGCTTGCCATTATTTTGAGACTTGCTAGTTGCACTTCAATAGGTAAGATTTCATCTTTACCAAATACCAAATGATATGGGGTGAATCCCAGAGATGTTCGGTAGGCCCATAAAGCGGGAAGTAGATACTTATCCCAATCCCCAGGATGATTGTTAACATGCTTTGTGATAATTTTACAAATCATTACATTCACTTTTTCAACTATTCCATTACAGTGAGGGTAATATGGTGTGGAGTGCCTCCTTGTAATGTCTAATTTTTGCATTAACTCCCCTACCAAGTCCGCTCAAAAACCTGGCCCTCTATCAGAGATGATTTTTGATGGTGTGCCAAACCTGCAACAGATGTGCTCATAGAAAAACTTTTCTACCTCCATAGCTGTGATCCTAGTTGTGGCTGTAGCTTCCACCCATCTAGTCATATACTCGACTTCCATGATGATAAAGAACTTCCTGGACTTGGGGTCCTAGGCAATGGTCCTATGGCATCTACACCCCATTTTTCAAATGGCCCATATGAAAGGATAGGTGTCTGTGGTTCTTTACCCCTTTTGAGACGCACCATTGTAACCCCTTGGTTAGTGCTGCATACTCAGCTTCATTGTTAGAATGTGACTTTAACAATGGCCAAGTGAAATTACCTTAATACCTTGTTATCAAAGACCACTATGCCTGCAGCTGCTTTGTCGGATGTTCGCTTGTAGGCTCCATCAAAGTAGACAGAGTGTTCTCTTTCTATCATCGGTGGCTCTGGAAGTGGTTGAATTCCCTCCCCTCTAGATTGCTTTACCTTTTTCTCAAAGTGTTGGTAGGTCATGAGTCCCCACAAGCTTGCCCTTGTCGTGCTTTCCACATGTACCGTGTAGTCAAACTCTTGCAGACGAATTAGCCATTTAGTAATTCTAGCAAAAACATCCAGGTGTTGTACCACATAGGGAAACATTTCATCCAAGGTTAAGATTACAAACTTCCTAGGCAACAAATATGGTCAAAACTTTGTAGTTGCAAATCTAAGAGCTAGGACTAGGTGTTCCGCATGGGTGAAACTTTTCTCTGCCAGTGTCACCATGCAACTGGAGAAGTAGACTGGCCTCGTGAAAGATGTCGTTGCATCCTTTTGGAGTAGCACTACCCCCAAGGAGTCATCACCCACACTTGAGGTGACATAGAACTTTTCGTCCCACTTAGGCGGTGAGACAGTTGGTAGGGTGGCTAAGACCTCTTTTACCTTGTTGTAGTGATGCTCTCTCTCCTTGTTCCAAGTGAAAGTTTCTTGTTGTGTGAGCTATTGTAGTGGTAGAACAAGTTGTGATAGTAGATGTATAAATCTACTCAAGTACCTCACCTTTTGTAGAAAAGAGACTAGTTGATGTGTGGTTGTTGGTGAAGGCAATGTGATGAGTGCGAACATCTTACTTGGATCGGCATTGATACCTTTAGCTGAAATTTCATGGCCTAAGAGAATGACTCTACTTTCCCCAATGTGGCACTTGTCTACATTTAACTGCCTTCCTAGGCTTTACAGCCTTGCTAAACCCTCATTCACTTTTTCTAAGCATGAGATGCGAGGTCCTGACCTTAGGAGGGTAAAAGTTGAAAAAAATAGGCACAAGTATATTGCATTTTTAATTATGGTATATTGTGAAATGAGAATTTCCCTATCAAAACAGGAAAATATCCGCCAAGCTTACCAAAAGTTTGTGATCTTCAACATCATGTTCGAGGCTGCTTACAGCTCCAACAACTTTGTACTTCGCAAGAGCATTATGCAATTGTTAGATTTAATGTTTTCCCCTCCTCCTACATGGGGAATCAACTAGTCATAGATTGGCAGAATTTTCCTGATTGATGCGGGACAGTTAGAAGGGTTGACACTCAATCTGAAAGGACTCAAGTGGGCAGAAACACTTCGAACCATCGAAGTTTTCTTTTTCAGTGGGACTGAATATCCAGATCAGACCATTATTATAGATGGGGTAGAAGTGTCACAAAATCAGTGGGTATATGACCAAGTAGCCACAGTAATATACCTAGGTAGGATCAAGCCCATGAGGGTAGGCCCGAAGTTTAGGGGACCAAAAGAAGTCATATTTTTTGATCCCCTGTCAGACCCACCAGTGGTAAAGAGGATGTTGATCTAGAGAGTTACACATTGTATATAGTATGAGTCCATCTTGTACATAGTGTGAGTCCATCCTGTACATAGTATGAGTCCATCTTGTGCATAGTATGAGTCGGTGTTGTATTAACCTTTGTATATACCATGGTTTTATGACATACTTGTGTAGTTTAAGTAAGATGGTGATAATGATTGTCAGATTTTTGTTTTCATTGTTTTAAAAGTATATGGATTAGAAAACTTGCATGACAAAACAAAAATAGTATAATCACTAAAAGATCTTCATTAATTACGAACCCAGGAAAAGAAACTATTGTTAAAACAGGTTCAACTCCCAACTTTCAAGCGAGAAGGAACCAACTTAGAACGTGATGCCGAAGCCTGGCTTGACGCTATGGATGATTATTTCTTAGGAGCAGGAACTGCTTCGGAAAATCAGGCAATGTTAGGAATGTTTCGACTCACTGGAGATGCCAAACTCTGGTGGAAACAATACTGTAGAGATAACCCTTCCATTAGTCCCTCTTGGGAAAGAATGAAGCAGGCAGTGAAAGAAAGATATCTTCCTCTAGCTCACCAAGCTATCAAAATGAATGAATTCTTCGCCCTCAAACAGTTAGGACTTACTTTGGAAGAGTATTACACCAAATATGTGTCTTTAAGACGTTACGCCCCACCAATGACTATGGAAAAACAGATTGCTCATTTCTGTCAGGGTCTCAACAAACCTTTAAGTACCCGCTTGGAAGCTATGAGACCCATTTCTATTCAAGATGCTCTTCTAAGAGCTAAACCACTTGCAGCTGAAAGAAACCCCCCTGCCAGGAACTATTACAACTACAATAACTTTAGAGGAAGAGCAAGGGGAAATTATAACCCAGGAAATCAACGGAGGGTAGTGTCAGCTGCAACCACTATAGAGTAGACCTTTTCGAACATCAGATGCTATGGATGCAATAGAATGGGACACTACAGGAGTCAATGTCCTGAGGGGAAAAATCCCCGAGTTGCTACCGAAACCACTCCTTAGACTCAAATAGGACAAGGAAATAATCAAAGAGGTAGAGGCAATAGAGGACGTGGCAGAGGAAGAGGTAGAGGAGCCAGATCTTATGCTGCAGTAGGAGAGCCTACCTTGCTGGATGAGGAAGATGAAAGAGCCAGTCTTTTTGCCAACATTGATAACCCTGGAGCTCGGCAACAGTATGCTGTCATCCAAACAACTGCAAACAGAGAAGGTGAAAAATTTGAAGTATTTATAGATTGTGGCAGCACACACTCTTTTCTCTCCTCTAAATTTTTAAGGAAACTTAAATTGAACCAATATCCCACCAAAAAATTAGTGGTAGAGCTAGAAAATGGGAAAGAGGTTCTATCTCAATTTACAGCTGGGGAAGTTGAGTTTGAACTAGGGGGAACCCTGACTTCATCTTACTTTTGGACTCTACCAGTAGGAATCTATGATGGTATTCTAGAAATGGATTGGTTAATCAAAAATCAAGCCCAAATTCATTGTGCTCAAGGGAACTTAACCTTCAAAAATCACTTAGGTGAAGAAACACTAGTACAAGGATTAAATGGGAAGCCTAAGGCTCATTCAGTTAAGGCTAGTCGACTGCTGAAGGGGTTACGTAGAGGGCAACAGATCTTTGTAGTAAAAATTAATAAGGCAAATGATTCAAGGGACAACACAACTCCAGAATGACTTAAGGAATTTTCAAACATATTTCCGAAAGATCTCTCAAATTTACCTCCTCCAAGGGATATAGACCACGAAATAGAAACCTTTCCAGGTAGTGAACCAATTTCAAAAAGACCCTACAAAATGTCCCTCCCTAAAGCTATTGAATTAAAAGAACAGCTTCGTCAGCTTATTGAACAGGGATTCATAAGACCAAGCATTTCACCTTGGGGAGCACCTGTTCTATTCCAAAAGAAGAAGGATGGATCTTTACGTCTCTGCATCGATTATAGGGGGCTTAACCAGGTATTCGTAAAGAATAAGTACCCTATCCTTGCATCGATGAATTACTTGATAGATTACATGGAGCCAAGGTATTCACAAAAATTGATCTCAGATCAGGTTACCATCAAATCTGGATTAAGGAGACAGATATATACAAAACTGCTTTCAACACCCGGTATGGGCATTATGAGTTCATTGTGATGCCTTTTGGTCTTACGAATGCTCCAGCTACTTTTAACCGTCTCATGCAGGATATATTCAGAGAATATCTTGATGATTTTGTGTTGGTGTTTTTCGATGATATCCTAGTATATTCCAAGGATGAAAAAGAGCATGAAGACCATGTACGTAAAGTACTTCATCTTCTATGCCAACATCAGTTATATGCCAAGATGAGTAAATGTGTGTTTTCCATGCCAGAAGCTAGTTATCTTGGTTTTATAATAAACCCTGAAGTAATTTCAATAGACCCTGCAAAGATTAAAGATATAATAGACTGGCCACAACCCAAAACGGTTAGTGAGATTCGAGGATTTTTGGGCATTACAGGATGGTATAGAATCTTCGTCAAAGATTATGCAGTTATCGCCGCACCCTTGACATAGCTACTTAAAAAGACAGCCAAATTTACATGGGGAAAGGAACAGGAGGATTGTTTCCTCAAACTAAAACAAAATCTCACATTAGCCCCTGTACTCAAACTTCCTGACTTCACTCAAGAGTTTGAAGTAGTAACAGATGCCAACGGTCTTGCTATAGGGGGAGTCTTAAACCAAGAAGGCAGACCAGTCTCCTTTACTTCTCGAAAATTAAGAATCCAAGAGCTGAATTATCCAACTCATGATCTGGAACTCCTAGCTGTCATCCATGCTCTAAAACTCTGGAGGCACTACCTTCTAGGGGGGGAGTTCCAGTTAATCACCGATCATCAGAGTTTAAAATGGATTTTCTCACAAGCAACACTCAACATGAGGCAGAGAAGACGGATAGAACTCTTACAGGAATATGACTTTGAAATAAAATATAAACCAGGGAAAGAGAATGTGGTTGTTGACGCTCTTAGCCGCCGTAAGTTTTTTCTTGGGGCTATTTCCACGGTCGACAATCTAATCTTGAACAAGGTTAAGGAAGCTTCCCTGGAAGATAAGGATTATCAAGACCTTCTACAGGTTATCAATCAACAGGACCTAAAAGAGAAAGAGAAAGACAGAATCAAGGATTATTCACTTGAGGATGGGCTTCTCTATTATAAGTATCGGCTTTACATTCCTAAAAATCCAACATTAAAGGAGTTAATCCTTTATGAAGAACACAACACTCCAATTGCCGGTCATACTTGCTATGAAAAGACCCTTAATTCCATAAGGAAAAGCTATTTCTAGCGAAGGATTAAGGCTGAACGAGTAATGATGCCAGGAAAACTTCAACCTCTGGACATTCCTCAAATGAAGTGGGAACTCATTAGCATGGACTTTGTAGCAGGCCTTCCCACTATTCAAGGGGGTTATGACTCCATTATGGTGGTAGTGGATATGCTGACTAAAGTCTCCCATTTGATGCCTGTAAAAACAACTTACACTGCATCAGACATAAGGCGTCTCTTTATCAAAGAGATCTTCAGATTACACGGGCTTCCTAAGAGAATAGTCAGTGACAGAGATGCAAAATTCACTTCAAAATTCTGGAAAGCTTTATTTGAATCCTTAGAAGCTCAGCTATGTTCAATACATCCTATCACCCTCAGACAGACGGCCAGACAGAAAGAGTGAATCAAGTTATTTAAGACATCCTTAGAGCCTATTGTGGTAGAGAACCCTGGAAATGGATCCAATTTCTTCCTTTGGTGGAATTCGCTTATAACTCTTCCTTTCATAAAATTATTGGGATGTCACCATTTAATGCTCTTTATGGGCATGAATGTATATCAGCCCTAAACTTTTCTAACCCTACTACAAGAGTAGAAGCCTCAAAGCAAATGTTGGAGGAGATGGATGCCCAAACCAGAGCCATAAGACAAGACATTCAGGTAGCCAAGAACCGCCAGAAACAGTATGCTGATAAAAAACGATCTGATCGGGTTTTTAAACAAGGGAATAAAGTATTCGTAAGGGTACGACCAAAAAGAAGCATTCTGTCCTTGGAAAAATACAAAAAAACTAAGCCCCAGATATTGTGGATCTTATGAAGTAATTAAAGTAATCAGTGATCAAGCTTACAAACTAAAATTGCCTGAGCACCTCAAGGTCCATAATGTATTCCATATCAGTCTTCTAAAACCCTACATCCCAAATCCAAATCGCACTCTAGATGACGAGCAGATTGTGATGTAGAAGCAGGGAATTCTTGAACTCCAACCAGATTGTATTCTTGACACTAGGGAAACGAGTCTGAGAAACAGAGTTATCAGAGAACATTTAGTAAAATGGAAGGACTACCCCACTGAAGACGCCACATGGGAGGATGAAGTATCACTTTGCAAAGATTTTCCCAATTTTGGTTGAGATGAGGACATCTCAATCCCTTAAGTTGGGGCGATTGTAAGGTTTCCAGTTTCTGAAACCTTAAAAATTGTACAAAGCTTGAAAACTTAAATTGAAAACCATTGTTGAAGGATTCAAACATGGCTAATATTGGTATTTTTGAAATCATAAGCAAAGCTTTACTATGGTTAGTAATTTTTAGAATCAGAATCCGATAAAAACTGGAAAAGTTACAGACCCCAGAAGGTTACAATAGGAATTCAATTAGTTAATAAAAATTGGATGGTTTCAGTAATGATTATTAACAAAGACTTCTTATCATAAGATTCTAGAATTAAATGATATTTCAAATTTTCATCATTAGAAATATGCAAAATCAACCAAAATCAATTATGGAAGGTATGAGGGCAGTGTGGAGCTGGGGAAAACCTGCCAGAGATAGATTTAGCAGCAGTTGGCGCCATTTGCAAGCTAGGGGCCTGCTTGGGGTGTCCAAACCTGCCAGAAACTGCCCGGTGCTCAGAAAAAGCTATAAAAAGACCCCCTTCTCTTCATAAAAATTTAGACTCGGAGCCTTGACACACTTTCTCTCATCTAGAGAGAACGCTGCGCAGAAATCACTAGAGATTAAGCTCTAGTTGATTAGCCTAAACGATAATTAGCCTAATTCTTCTTAATTAGCAAGGCTAGATTAATCTATTTTGTAAATAAATTAAATATTAGGCCTATGTATACTCATAAATCCTCCCTTAATTAATTATTCTCTACTGATTGTTGTAATTAAGCTTGGTAATGTTAAGCTATTAATTATCCTATCATATTAGGGCTGAAATTAGCTAAATTAACCATGAATTAATGGGAACTATACTAATTAATCTTAGATTAAGTTGACGTTATCAAAGCTTCATTAGATAGTCATTAAGCTAGAAAAATTATCCTATAATTTTTTAAGTAATTTTCCTAATTAATTAGACAAAATTACATTGTTTTTTAGGAAAAATTAAAAGAAAAAATAATCAAACTGATTCAAAATGCTTTGAGTTATTTATTAGTGCTTAATTATATGTTAGGGAACCCGTGATATTTATGTCAAGCTCAGATAATTAATTTACCTAATTACTTTAGCAAAAATACTTTGTTTTTAAGATAAATTAAATAGGGAAAATTAATAAATTGATTCAAAATGCTTTCAGTTATTTATTAGTGGTTATTTATATATTAGGGAATCCATGATAATTATGTCAAGCCCAAATAATTAATTTATCTAATTACTTTAGAAGAATTACTCTATTTTTAGGACAAATTAAATAGAAGAAATTAGCAAATGGATTCAAATTGATTTGAGTTATTTATCAGAGGTTAATTACATGTTAGCAAACCTGTGATAATTAGGTGAAGCTCAGATAATTAATTTATCTAATTAATTTTATAAAAAAACTCTATTTTTAGAAAAAATTAAATAAGGAAAATTAGCAAATGGATTGAAATTGATTTAAGTTATTTATCAGAGGTTAATTATATGTTAGGAAACCCGTGATAATTATATCAAGCTTAAACAATTAATTTATCTAATTACTTTAGTAGAAATACTTTGTTTTTAGGATAAATTAAATAGAGAAAATTAGCAAATAGATTCAAATTGATTTGAGTTATTAATCAAAGATTAATTACATATTAGGAAACCTGTGATAGTTATGTAAAGCTCAGATAATTAATTTATCTAATTACTTTAGCAAAAATACTTTGTTTTTAGGACAAATTAAATAGAAGAAATCAACAAATAGATTCAAATTGATTTGAGTTATTTATCAGAGATTAATTACATGTTAGGAAACCTGTGATAATCAGGTGAAGCTCAGATAATTAATTTATCTACTTACTTTGTTAAAAAATCTCTGTTTTTAGGAAAATTAAATAGGGGAAACTAGCAAATGGATTCAAATTGATTTAAGTTATTTATCAGAGGTTAATTAAATGTTAGGAAATCGGTGATAATTATGTCAAACCCAAATACTTAATTTATCTAATTGCTTTAGCAAAAATACTTTGTTTTTAGGATAAATTAAATAGAAAAAATTAGCAAATAGATTCAAATTGATTTGAGTTATTAATCAAAGATTAATTATATGTTAGAAAACCTGTGATAATTATGTAAAGCTCAGATAATTAATTTATCTAATTACTTTAGCAAAAATACTTTGTTTTTAGGACAAATTAAATAGGAGAAATCAGCAAATAGATTCAAATTGATTTGAGTTATTTATAAGAGAATATTTACATGTTAGGAAACTTGTGATAATCAGGTGAAGCTCAGATAATTAATTTATCTAATTACGTTAGCAAAAAACCTCTGTTTTTAGAAAAAGTTAAATAGGGGAAATTAGCAAATGGATTCAAAATGATTTAAGTTATTTATCAGAGGTTAATTAAATGTTAGGAAATCGGTGATAATTACGTCAAACCCAAATATTTAATTTATCTAATTACTTTAGCACAAATACTTTGTTTTCAGGATAAATTAAATAGAGAACATTAACAAATGGATTCAAATTGATCTGCGTTATTTATCAGAGGTTATTTATATATTAAGAAATCCGTGATAATTATGTAAAGCTCAGATAATTAATTTATCTAATTACTTTAGCACAACTACTTTGTTTTTAGAACAAATTAAATAGGAGAAATTAGCAAATAGTTTCAAATTGATTTGAGTTATTTATCAAAGGTTAATTACATGTTAGAAAACCTGTGATAATGAGGTAAAGCTCAGATAATTGATTTATCTAATTACTTTAGCAGAAAAACTCTATTTCTAAGAAAAATTAAATAGGAGAAATTAGCAAATGGATTCAAATTGGTTTAAGTTATTTATCAAATGTTAGTTAAATGTTAAGAAACTGGTGATAATTATTTCAAGCCCAAATATTTAATTTATCTAATTACTTTAGCACAAATACTCTGTTTTTAGAACAAACTAAATAGAGAAAATTAACAAAAATACTCTATTTTTAGGACAAATTAAATAAGAGAAATTAGCAATTAAACTCAAAATGACTTGAGTTATTTATCAGAGATTAATTATATGTTAGGAAAGCTGTGATATTTATATGAAGCTCAGATAGTTAATTTACTTGATTACTTTAGCAAAATTACTTTGTTTTTAGGACAAATTAAAAGGGGGAAATTATCAAATTGATTCAAAATGTCTTGAGTTATTTATCAAAGGTTAATTATACCTTAGGGAACCCATGAAAATTATGTTATCTTCAGATACTTAGTTTACCTAATTATCCCAGTAAAATTATATTATTTTTAGTGGAAAATAAAGGGGGGAATATAGTAAATTAATCCAAAAACCTTTGATATAAATATCAAAGGTAGAAGAAAACACCTTGGGGAATCCATCATAAATACCCCAACCTCAGATAAGTAGTCAGGTATTTATCTTCAATAAAAGTAATCGATTTTGTGTATAAAATAGACAAGGGAAATTAGAAAATGAATTTATCTAATTACCAAATAAATACCTAAGATCCATAATCACTATTCAAGGGTGGGAAATTTACCTCAGCATAAATGGATGGTATAATAAATTACTATCAATGAACTTTTACCTAATTTAAACCATAAGTATAGGAGGAAAAGGTTATTAATCAAATTTATGAAAATTACTAGAGATAGAACATATTCAATTACAATTTAGGGAGAATAACCCATTAGCGGATAGAAATTTATAATTTACTAAGGTTAAAATGGAAGATAGACTAAGGAGAAACCTAGTTAAAGGACTTCCCAAATTAAATGGTAATTATGGGAAATTACTTATAACATAGATAAGTTACATGAAGAATATCTCATCAAATTGACTATTAAAGATACCTACTTACTCCAAAAAACCTTACTTTTGGGTAAACAAGGAAAAAGAAGATTATTCAATTAAACTTCTAATGGATTAAGTCTTTTTATAAGGCTGCCGACATGGCTCCAAAGAGAACCAGGGGAAATCCTCTTATTGAGGAAGAGGATGTTAGCAACAAGCGAAACAAATCCACTAATGACCATGAGGCTGGGCCTAGCCATAGGCCAACAGAGGAGAATCTACGCGCACCCGCCCCACAGCACATGGACGAGCAGTCCCAGGTGGATTTTTATTTTGTTCACTTAAAATCTTTTAAAGTTCATTTTTAAGTTAACATTGCATACGTAAGGTTAGGAAGGATAAACTGGCTGTAATGGAAGATAACTTCCATGAAACCAACGAGCAATGATTGTAAATAGGAAAGAAATGATTGGGTTATGACTGATTGACCTAGGAAAGAAATGTTTGACCATCCTTAAGACAGCTTGTCTCAAGACACCTCTGATTCCTTGAAAATGTTTTACTCCAGGTAATGAGTAATGATGGAGATACCATCATGGAAGAGTCGGTTACCTCAACACGCCGGAGTCTTTACCCCGTGCTTGTTTATGTTTGTGGATAGTACTTTCAAGTTTATCATAGAGGAACTGCCCGGTTGTATGGGCAGCCGGTTGGCGTATGGGCGCCCGGACTTTGGGTGATGACTTTTTCCACCCCAGTTTTTATAAATAAGGAATGGGTGTTGTTTTTCACCCCTGTATAGGTGGTCTTGAGACAAGCCAATACTGGTCAGAGATGCTTTAGAATGACAGTACTTTGTCTTCAGTCTAAAGATGTTTGTTTGCTGAAACAATGTCTTCAATACTGTTTTCAAAGGTTGTCTTAATGAAATCCAGTGTGAAAGTTAAAAAAGAATCATTGTTTTAATTGTGAAAAGAATGTGATAGTAAAAAAACAACACAGAAATCATGTGTGAGTGCGGGGTGGTAAGTGAGGATTGACTAAGGTTGTCAATCATGGATGGGTGGACCTGATTAGTCAGGTAACTATCCGTTCCCGCGCACTAAAACGTTTAGAAACTTCTTCCCTTGTAAAAGTTATCCACCAACGGCTGTGCCCTCACATATGTTAGGGGGGGAAAAGCGTTGGCTAAGGAAACCTTAATCTGAAGGATGAAGATATAGGGCCAGAAATTTTTTTTATGATCCTGTTTCCACTGCGAGATAGGACTAGGTCTCTTCTAGGGCTATAAACCTAAACCATTGTCAATGCTAAGGATGAATTTCCTGGAATTTTTCTTGTTTAAGGACTCTGACTTTAGTAGGCCTAGAGACCTGTTAATGGTACCATCCTATTTTTGGTGTCAGCGGGATTGGGGACCTTACATAACCATTCATCCATCCACAAAAGGTTAGGGTTTTCAATCTTGTAAACTGAAGGGTTTCATGAAACGATCCTCTATGGGGGCGCCAAGAAATGATAGTAAAAAATGACGTACCAGGTGGGGTGGCCTCTACACCACACATAGCTTGAAATCCCCAAGCATCATCTCAAGGGGGATAGCACCTAAGGTGTGCTATCCTATAACTCTAAAGGGGCACCACCTAGCATAAGCCGGTTAGGACGCGTATCATAGCCTTGGACTAGTCACTCTAGCACAACACACCCAAACCGCATTCCTCTGAATCCTGACTATGAGAGAGAGAGTGTGTGTGTGGAGAGAGAGAGAGAGATCCCCCTTTGAGTGGAGAGCTCACCCTCCTTATATAGGATTTTGGGAGTGTTGACCTCTAAGTAGAGTGAGAGAGAGTGAGTGTGCCATATGATTGCGGGACGTGCTCTAGTGGAGCCCCTTCTTATTCTATTGAGTAGGAGAGAGAAGGTGAAGAGAGTAGAGAGAGAGGGAAGGAGTGGGGTAGGGATAGGTGAATTTACAAATGCTAGCCATGGCTAGACTTAGGGTAACTTGGTTTAGGTTTTTTTTACAAGGGTATTGCCGACAGAGGAAATGTTGTAGAAGAGGGATGGAGTATGCTTCTGCTGTTGCCGGTGTTTTGCCAATGCCAAGATGCCACGTGTTCGTCACTTTTGGGGCCGGCCAGCGCATGCCTTCGGCATCAATCTTTGATTTGATGCTGCTTCTACGTGCTTTTGGTCCTCTCTTTGTCGATGTCAATTTCCTTTCTTTTTTTCCTCTTGTGTGTGCGTATGGCGTGTGTGTGTTTATTTTGTGTATGTGCATGTGCTCGTTTGGTGTGCGTGAGTATGTAAGTATGTGAGTTTTTATGCGTGTAAGTGTTTTTGTGTGTGCACAAAGCGTGTGGGTGTGTGTTTATAGTATATGTGGTTATGTGTGTGTGTGTATGTATGTATGTGGGTAAGTGTATCGGCAAGTGTGTGTGAACGGGAGTTATAAGAGAAATATATACATTTTATTATTTTTTATATTCCTGGCTTAGGCGAGTACTACACAAAGAACGAGAGGGAGAGAATGGCGAGAGGGAAAGAGAGAGGAGGTGGTGTGTGTGTGTGTGTGTGTATGGTAAGTGTGTGTATGGGTGGGTAATCGAGCGAGAGAGAGAGAGAGAGAGAGAGAGAGAGAGAGAGAGAGAGAGAGAGAGAGAGAGAGAGAGAGAGAGAGAGAGAGAGAGAGCTGTCTTGCGCTGCCACACAGAGAACGAGAGGAGGGAATGGCGAGAGAGAGAGAATGGAAAGAGGGATAAAAAGAGGAGGTGGGGTGTGTGTGTGTATGTTGAGTGTGTGCATGGGTGGGTGTGTGTATGTGGTGGGGAAGCAAGAGAGAGAGAACTTCTTTTTTTTGCACATTGTGTGGGTTTGGTGCCGACATCAGGACAAGAGAGAGAGAGAGAGAGAGAGAGAGAGAGAGAGAGAGAGAGAGAGAGAGAGAGAGAGAGAGAGAGAGAGAGAGAGAGCGGGCATGAGTGAGGGAGAGACTGAGGTGGTGGGGGAGTGTGTGGGTGTGAATGAGAGAGAGAGAGAGAGAGAGAGAGAGAGAGAGAGAGAGAGAGAGAGAGCTACTTGCTTGGCGGCCCCCTGTGAGCTGACAAACAAGAGGGAGAGAGTGTCCTTGGCCGCATGCAATAATGAAGGAAAGAGAGATTGAGCGCCATGCTGGGGAAAGAGAGAGAGAAGGAGACAATGGAGGAGAGGAAGGGAGGTAAGGTCAAGGGGAAAGCAGCCCCTCTGTGGGTGCGAGCAGGGTGGCTGTCTGCAGCCTGAGGAAAAGAGAGAGAAAAAAATAATTTTTTTGTTTTGTTTTCATCATCAAGCTCCCCTTTTGGAGTTGGTTCCCGCGGCCGTAGCCTCCGAAAGTCAGGCCTTGTTAGCCTCTGGGTAAGCTAGAGTGTGGTGTGGTTATCCCTGTGTGAGTATTATGATACCAATTTAAGATTCTTTTGGATGTCTATATTGATCAAATGTTGAATGTTAAAATCATCATTTTTGTTTTAAGGTTTAATAATGAATATCAACTAAACTTTCTATGTTATTATTCAAAGCCAAAACAAAGAAATATGTTGCATTTAGAGTGAACAAATTCATTTGAAAGAGAAAAATATTCTATTCAACATTTTATGGGGCCTCATCGAAGCCACCAGCCACCCCCTACTCAGTTAGTACTTATCTTGATGCAATAAAGGATAGTAGGGGTTCTTACCTCATATATAGAGGGTCTACTACTTCATTCAATTGAAATGCAACACGATGATATTGTTCTAGCATGGGCCGAGCACATGCAAATTGTCAATGACAAAGATGAATCTTATCATGTGGTGCGTTGTGAGGCAGAAGCTTCAATCAACCCCTCTATATACGGACATCATTGCAATAAATTAGCCCCTCTTATCTTAATTTGCAAAACTTTTGGTAGCGTCAGCCTCGTATATGTTATGGAATTGATATTCTACTATTTTTGCAGCTGACAGGTGGAAAAGGCTGGACTGAGCTAGGCCTATGTGAATGGAAATATATATATTGTACATTTTATTCAAGTGCTCTTTTATGAGCTTTGGCCATTTATGACCGGCCGGCCAGTTTGTACTCAATTTGACCATTCAAGAAATCTATAAATAAAATATGTGCAAGAGGGAAATGGTCACTCTTGCACGGGGAGGAGATTGCACCCAGCGTCGTCTTATTCTTCTCTCCCCTCCTCTTTTCTCTCTTGTCGTGTCGATGTGGCACTCCATTCTAGAAGGTGCATCTACACGATCTCCCCCGCTCTATCTCGCTCTCTATCTCTCTCTGTTTGTGTATCACGTGATTATGCGCTTATGGAATTGCCAAGTATGTCGATTAGTGTGTTTTATGGTTTGTTGGACGGATACACCGCTATGGACGTCAGCACAGCGAGAACTCACCTAACAAGATTTGTCAACTAAGGACGAAGCTTGACCCGCACGCACGTGGAAGCAAGCATAGGGTCTCAACCTACACTCGACCGACTCCTAACTAATTTCTAGAGAGGTCTCTACCCAATGTCTAAGTCACAGCCTTCAAGAGTGCATAAGAGGAAACTTCCTACAACGCTTGCTAGAGACGAACAGCCATCAAACAATCTCGAAACACCATAGAATTTGAAGGAGACCCTACTAGCACCAATAGGTCGCTCTCCCTAAGGTCTATGAACCAAAACCCCAACCCAAAACACCTGGTGCAGAATCACGTAGGATGTTTGGCCAAAATTTGCAGGTCATCCTTTCCAAAATCTAAAGTGCCGAATGTGTAGCTCTACTCAATGCGAACACGTGGATATGCTGCAATGCAAAATCAGACAACGTATGCTCACCGAATCACCAGATGAAGCTCATAGATGGAGCTCGCATAACCGGACCGTACGCGCGCAATGTAGGTATTGGCACGTAGCTCTCATCGGGGGCAACACGCTGCACTTCTCCGCACTCGATTTCGACCACCGGTGCATGCGTAGCGTCAAGATGAAGCTCTCACTATCTCTCGTACACAGTATGCTCACTCACAGGCTTCAAAAACTTTTAAAAATGACAAAAGGTTTTTCATTAAGGTCAAAAAGTGGTATAAATACCTTACAATTCTCAAACCCTAATGTTCCATCTTAACCATATACTCAATCTAAATGTCAAAACTGGGATACAATCTGGAAACTTCTGTAAGCCGCAATATTTACAAGGTGAAATGTCAGGTTTTTCTCAATAAATGAATAATTACAAAAATTAATAAACTATTGAGCAGTCAATTTCCGTAGGGTGTGTCCAGCTTCTAACACTCCCCCCCTCCTTGCTCATGTCGTCCCCGACATGGATGTTGAGCTGCTTCTTCATCTTATGGTTTCTCGCATCTTGAGCAACGACTCATATCTTGCATGTTGAGCTAGTAGTGTTGGGCCGAATATATCAGAGCTGATTGTGAATAAACCAGTGTAGAAAGCTTCTTCGAAGGCCTGGAGGTGATAGGATGGCAAAAACATGATCCTTTAAAACAATGCATGTATCACCTCCTTGGAAGGTTGACCAGACAGATCGTATGCACATCTGTAAGTATCTTGAAAGAAGAAGATACTGTCTGTCGCCTGGCCCGGTTTGAACGTCTCGAAGACTGCGAATAGGGTTTTACAAATCTTTCTCATCATAATGCAAGATAGGTCAAGAGAGCCAGTGAACAATTTGATGGTGCCCGTTAGGGTTTTCACCATGTATTGAACACTTATTCTCTTGCCTGCCTTCAAGCCTGGCAGCTTCGGATAGTTTAGCAAAGTGGGTTGGCTTCTTTGCACTCTTTGAGCTGCCGCCTGATTCTCTCTTTCCATTTCTTGGCATCTTTGCAATGCCTTTGCCAGACTGGCTTGTAGCTCTGCTTCTCTCTCTATATGCCTTTGGCTTTGTCTTTGTAAAGTGTCGACTTCAGACTTTATCTGCACTTCAGTGGCTTTGAGATTAGCCATTTCACTTTTGGTGGCCAATGATTGTGCCCTTAGCCCGGTTAGCTTTGTCATCACCACATCCCAATCACTGGAGGGAGGCTGCAGGTCCACCGTATCAGTGGCCATCTCCTTTAGCTCCACTAACCGCAGGCTTTGCATTTGCTCTTTGGGCCCTGTGCTTGCCAAGTCAAATGCGACTGTGGCAGCCTCTTCCAGGCTTAGCCTCTTCTTTATGCTCTTGTTCTTGGCTCTGTTGTTGCCTTGAATCCTCTTGATCTTCAGGTTTGTCTTGCTCCTCTTTCTGTTGAGTTTGTGGAGGGCTACGAGGAGGTGGTGAGGGCGGTGGGCTGGACTCAGGGCTGGACGGTGGAGTTGTCGGCTTTTTCTTGAAATCCATGTCCGCCTTTGTCTTCGTCTCTCTCTCTTGGCCTTCCCTGCTCCTCTAGCAGTTGCCGTCGGACTTGCTCCACTTCTGCTCATGTAAATGGTACATGTGGGATATTTTTCGTTGTGGCATCCAGAATCTCAAAATTCTTAATATAGTCGTCAAATCTGTCTCTGTGCACCCTTCGGGATGATCCCGACATTGCTTCTAGAGACGGCTTCCATAGCTCATTCAAATCTCCCTTGAGGGCTCTTTCGGATCTGAAACTTTCCATTAGCCGCTCTAGCTGTGCCGCTCTCTGTGACTTTGTCTCTTTGACTGGCACTTGGATGATCTCTTCCTTCCATTTCTTCAGCTCTGGCTGCTCTTCTTGCACGGCTCTAACCGTCGTTTCAACCTAGTGGCAACCCTTGGTGCTTTGGGCTGTTCCTCTTCCTTATCTTCCTTGAGCCGTAGCCAGTCATTTTGTGACGGAGGGTCCGGCCATCTTCCTTTGGCGTGCAAGGCTCCATAAATCACTTAAGTGATTAGCTCACCCGGCACAATGTATGTGGGGTTCTTGTTGCCCATCTTCACCAGATTCTCATGTATATAAGCTACATAATTGATTACCTTCGTCTTGCTTTTCTGCATTGCCCAGGTGAATATTGTGGCAATTGCTCTAGGTGGTATTCTGTACTTTTGTGGCTGCTTTGTACACATATGGAAATACTGATTGTACAGCTGACTCATCATTGCCACTTTAGGGTTGGCAATGTCTTCAAAGGTGTAGCTGCCTTTCTTTTTTGTGTACACCTTTACTTCGTCCCTTCTTTTGGTTACACAATCCCCCTTGTTGGAGAGGTCTAGTGAAGCTGCCACTACTTTCTCTGTGATTATAATCTCAGTGCCTGGCTTGCCCTACAGATCCGTAACTCGGGCCACTCCATCTTCTTGGATTGTCGTCACAAATTCCCATACTCTTTTTATGTAGATTCCTACCGGCACGGCTTCAAAATAATTGTGGAGATCAATCTTCTCCAGGTACTCTGCCATCTTGCTTCTGACAAACTCATTGAGATAGATCCCGCGGTAGCATGGGTATCTCTATTACATTTCCTTCGGTGTCTTTGAACATGCCTTGGTAGATCTTTAGATCATTTGACTCTAGCAGGTCCTCTTGGATCCATGTGCTGGTTGGCTTTAGAGCTCCTTCTGGTATGACAAAGGGCTCTACTTCTTCCAAATAATCCTTTATGGTCATCCTCTTCTTCTTTGCCGGTGACTTTGCGGCTGCCATAGATCCTGCTGCACTCAGTAGTCCGAAGTTAGTGTTTTTTCCATATCAGCTAAAAAACTGAGTTTAAACTATCCAAATGACTTGAAAATTGAAAATAAAACTTAGAAGGAACTTGGGAAACTATGCATGTGCTCACAGTGCAATTCTGGCCAAAAATTTTTATTTAGACATCCTACACGTAGGATGTCTTTTTCTTCAGATTTTGGTGATACTTGGCATGCTGATGGTCCTTGGCCTGTACAACATGGCTATATGATTGGAATTGGGTTTGGGCATCAAAAAGTGCATTTTTGGGCACATTCAGGCTTTAGGCTCACAAATTGGCTACAATCTCCACAACAGGTGACAAATGATCTCCAAATGGGTTGAAAATTGATATATGGGTTCCTTGCACCATGGTAATGGCTCCCACGATGTCATTCTTTGCACAGAAGGTCAAAAACATGCTTGAGACATCCTACGCGTAGGATGTCTATTTCATCAAAATGGCTTGAGATTTGTTCTGTGGGTAGTCCTTGGCATGTGGAACATGGCCATGCTCTTGGATTTTGATTTGGACAAGAATTAATGTTGATAAGACCCTGTGTAGTGTTTTTGGACTCAAAAAGTGTATTTGAAGGTGTTGGGGGTCAAAAATGATTAGAATGGCTTCAAACTTGGTATATGAGCTCTTGAAGGTGATATGATTAGATCTAGAATGGAAAAACACCCTCTGTAGGCCAAAAATGTCAAATAGACATCCTAGGCGTAGGATGTCTACTTCATCAATTTTTGCAAGTGACCACACAAATTTGTTGGCAATGTGCTTATGAATGTATTGTGCAAGTTTCATGTGATTTGAACAAGTTTTGGTAGGTCTATGGCCCATTATTGCCTCTATGCCCTGACTTTGCATTTTTTCGTGTATATGAAGTCAATTTTGGCCCAAATGTGATGAAACTTGGTGGCTAGCATGTAAAGGCTATTCAGAAAATGTGTGTGATGAGAGTGTGGGTTCTGTGCCCAGAAATGGCCTTGAGACATCCTACGCGTAGGATGTCTCCTGATGATTTTTTTATGGAAACTGCTTCTGGTGTCATAAAATCTAATATCTAACTAACCCAAATGATTTTCTCATATTAAATTGATCACTTAATGTGGGAGAATAAACGGGAACAAGTGTTAAGATATAGGTATGTGCTTTTAGATCTATCTCAACACGGGGCCAATGTAAAGGGGCCCAAAAGGGAGATGGTCTATCAAAGAGCAAGGCTAACCAATGGAGCATAAGACCTTAGGGTTAGCCTCATTGAAGACCTCCAATAAATGTGTGTAAAAGTCCTTTTGACCTTAAGTAAGCTAGGGCTGAGCTTGAGGTGGGAACCCGGCCCAAGCTCGAGGTGCTTGTCCTGCTTGAGGTGCTTGTCATGCTTGAGGTGTTTTTCATGCTTGAGGTGCTTGATTAAGATGCTTGAGGTGCTTGATTGGCTCCATGCTTGAGGTGCTTGACTTGCTGCATCATTAAGGTACTTGAGGTGCCTTGAGAAGCTTGCCTGAGATGCTTGTGGGAACACCCCCTAGTTCAAGTGCTTTGTCATGCTTGATGAGTAAGGTGCTTGATCACCTAAAGTCAAAATCATTCCTACAAGAGGGGGGGTGAGCCCTTTTCCTAGGAGCTAGAGAGAGAACACCCACTCACACACACAAGGGAAGCCCCAACTTGAAGAGGCAGCAAGGACACATGTCAGGCCCCTACCCATGTTACCTTCATGTGTTGCTTGAAGCCTATTGGCTAAGCTTCAAAGGGGTCCAATGATAATTTACATGAATTATCTAATTGTTTTAGCATTTATCAAGTCCTCTCTCTCAAAGGGGAAAGGGGGACACTTGTCCCAAGGCTACCCAATGTTGCTTGTAATGGCTCCTGCTTGTGATTGGCTAGGCCTGGAGGGGTCCAATGAGCTTCAGGCATGAGCTACAAGGGGGGGTCGACCCAAGCAAGCTAGGGGGGTGCCTAGGGGGTATACTCACCCACACACACTCACAATCACTCTCATTGTGTGCTATGCAAAGTGCAAGAGCTCCCTCTCCAAGCAAGTAGAGGTTGAGAGCCTACACCAACACTCTTGGCTATGGAGTGCAAATCCAACCAAGAGCCATGCTTCAATGCTTAAGCTTGCCATCTCCTTCTTCTTCATTACTATGCTATTATGTATGCTAGCAACAAGAGTATGATAAGTGAGGAACTAATTCTTTCTCTTACGAAATGTTTCTTCTTCCTCTTCCCTACCCTCATTCCCTGCTAGCTCTCTCCACCTTCGAAGGTGTTTGAGGTCTTGGGACTGAGGCTTGGGATAGTTAAAGCTTTCTTCAAGTTTATGTTATGTTTGTGGTGCATGAAGCCTTCCATCTTCATGGCATCACCTAGGTCACAAGGAACACAAAGACTGTATTGTAACAAGTCTCTCTTTATGGGAGAAATCATAATACAAATGCCTATTGGAGGGGGGACCGGCTCCACATAAATCCGGTCCTCAATTGTTGTCATGTTCTCTAAACTCTCTCTCTTGCAAAAGTATTGTCTATGCCAAGTTAACTAATTGCTATGATTATGTTGCTATCTTCAATTATGTCTACCCGCTATGCTCACAAAATCATTTCTTGAAAGTACTCTCATTAAATTCCGCTATTCTCAAATTGAATAGGCAAATTCCATTACATCTGGTGCCTGCCTTTAGTCCCCCCGAGTCCCTTTTAAGCCTAATTTCAACAAAAAAGTCAAATGGATAGAAAGTAACTCCCTGTGTGGATTTCAGAGCCTCCGAGCCGTTTTCTGACTTTTGGAGTGCTTTTTGGCGATGAAATTTCTTGATGTTGGTCTCCATACCTTCCCAATCCCTTGGGGATCCTTGCCCTATGGTTTTTGCCGATTTTGGCTTCACCGGAGCTCCATTTGGTGATTTGTCGCTATAGAAGCACCCCTGGTTGCGTTTACATGTCTTCGATGACTTGTGGTGGTCTACCACCCTAGGACTTGGTTGTTGATGGTCTAGGAGAGCCGCTCGTGAAGTTTGGTGGCAAACGGACATGCCGTTTGGCCGCGAGAGCTACTTGACACTTTGTGTGTCTGATGCCGTTTCTGAAGTTTAGTGCTTCTCGGGTCACCTTTTGGTCATGTGGGCTACCTAGACTTGTCGAGCATGTCGAGATGCTCCTACTCATGAATTTTGGTAGCATTTGGGCACTTCTCCGCCGATTTCCCATTTGGTGGTCTCTTGCTGGGTTCTAGGAATTAGGGTTTTTCCCGATGGTTTTCTAGTGCCTTTGGACATCCAAAATTGGTCTCCTATGCTAGAGTAAGCTGCCGATGAAGCCTCGTTGCTTTTGGGTTAGCCGTTAGGTGGCCACTTCTACTTGTAGGTCTCTACTGCCCGCTTTCTCTGTGAACCCTACGCTAGTTTTCGCGACAAAAAGACAAACATGTGCAAAAAACTCAAGGTGGTGAGACTACCTCTCATGTCTGAAGCCCGTTGTAGAAGCTGTTGGAAGTTCCGCTCGCTCTAGGTGGCAAAAGCTCTCTCTCAAAGGTCAATAGTGAAAATGAGCTTAAAATGAAGTGAAAATTTCTTATAATGGGGTCACCAAACCACTTTTCATGAAATTTGACATGTGCTCCCAACTTCTTGCGAGATGCGATTTAGGCTCAAAAGTTTCTTGATTTGGACTTCATTTGCCCTATTTAACAGAAATTTGAAATTTCGGTCAAAATCTGGCCAAAACACGCTTTCCTCTCCAGTCTCATAATTGCACCCCCAATGTACCATAGGTTGTCCTATAGTCACTGATCATCCCCATATTTTTTGTTTTTCATTACGATTGTTTTTCACCTGCTTTTTGTATTTTTGAAGTTTTTCTGCCGAAAATTAGCAAAATTAAAAGGAAAATAGAAAATCAAACCCCGAAAGTCTCCAAAAATCATAATAAATCAAAAGCATCACCACAAAACATTATATACACTCACATACAATTTTTATAGCCAGATTTCTCCGTTTTGCCAATATTTTGCCCGAAAAATGGCTATTTTTACTTATATACACACACCTAGGGGCTTGATTTGGCGTTTGGCCCCATATACATGTATATGCATGCTGTATAAGGGAATATGTACTTGGGTTAGTCCAAAAAAATTTGCAATCAAACAACAACCCTTGAAAATAATCAAAAAACATGCCCTGTTTTGCTTTTTCTGCCATTGGGTCCACATTTGAGTATGACAAATGCGGTCCGCATTTGAGAATGCCTCTCCACCTCCTAGCCGGAGTCCTCCCGGATGACAAGGTATCGCCTCGGAGTACGTGCCGTGCATGGGTTGAAAAAATTGTGCTAATTCTTGGCCGTGTAATGTGGCCCTATAGTATGCATACTCAATCAATGCATGGAAAAATTAATGTTGTGCAAGAGAAGGGTATAAGCAAGATGATTATTGGCAATCGCCGTCGAGGTTTCCTGTTTTCTTTGCAAGTAAAAGCTGTAACTCTACCGCTCTTTGTTTGATTGTCTTTCTTGCAAAAGTCGCTTGCTTTGCCGCTACTGTTGATATGTCCGTAGTCGTCTCCTTGGAGAGAATTGTCTTGGCCGGAATGGCCATAGACCGTATCTCTTTTGCTTTCCATTGGTAGCTTGTCTTTGCCGATTTTTGTAGGTTTATTGCTACTGCATTGGTTTCCATTGTTTTGTTGCTGATTGGCATCCACTGAAATTGGTTTGCCGGTTTCATGCAATTGTCGGCCTTCCGATGTTGCTTGTACTGAAGGGAGTTCCTTTTGCTTTGGTTTCAAGATCCAACTACGAGTCGTATTTGAGGTGTTGCTGAGCATTTTCTTTGGGATCCAGATCTTTTTTATTAACTTGGGTTTTGGTTGAACTATCTGGTTTTGTTGAATTCTTCTGTGGTATTGTGGTTTGTCTTCCATGTCACTTCTATCCTTCCGCACCCATACTTGTTTTTCTTATGTTGCTAACTCTGATCTGTTCACTGCGATAGGTGACTTCTTATGCATGTTGTAAACATGGTTGGTAGTTCCCTGTTTGTTAGCCTTGGGTATCATGTTGTTCTTTAGTGGCACCCTTCCCTTTGTCTTTTTATCCATTGATTGCATTGCTGGCAGGGGATTCTTCCGGGGTTGCTGAGCAAAGGATATTACCTGTTGTTCTTGTGCATGCTGAATTTTGACTGCATTCGCATTCCAATCTATCTGCACATTGTACTCTTTTTGCCAAGGTTGTCCCAACATTATGGGATGTTGTGTGCTTTCATCCTTTACCACATAAAATTTGTGTGGGTAGATATATTGATGTACTTGTACATGCAATATAGTCCAACCCAATGTTTTCAACGAATGTGATGTACTACTTTCCAACACTTGTGGAGTAGGATGAAGTTGACCTATGGACTTGAGTTGTTTGCATTCGTTAGTCGAATGGCATTGATTCGCAATGGTGCTCCAGATTATTATTGTTGTAGCAGAAGTCTTCTTTTTGCAATGCGTTCTTTTGCTTCTGCTTGAGCTTCTTCTCGTACCCTCTATTTCTCCTTCATTCGTTGTTTTCCTTGATGGATTTATTGAAGAATATCATGTGTTAGTGATAAATGATATTTCTTCAATCGACACCCACTAATCCAATTTGGCATTTCTTCACTTGCTAATGTAGCAAGCTTGACAGCTCCGCTCTGTGATAGATCACTAATCACAAAGGGTCCCATCCCTCGCTTTTTATGTTTCTTGGCATGTTACTTCAAGGTATAAACAAGTACATAATCATGGTTTTGAGATCTTTCGTGCGCACATGCTTGTCAATAAACTCCTTTTGTCTTCTTTTTTTAGCATAAATCGAAGCTACAGCTCTCAAGTGAAGTTCATCTAGCTTTTCAAGGTCATCTATTCTTGAAGAGGGCTCATGCCCTGTCCATTCTAAGCGTTTTTCTACTCGTAGAGTTGGAATTAAAAACTCTATGGGTAATATAGCATTTAGGCCAAACACCATGTTGTACGGTGTCGTTCCTATCGATGTTTTGTAAGATACCCTGTATGCCCATAGTGTTGAGTGTAGCTGCTGATCCCAATCTGTTCTTCACTCTAATACAATTTTAGTGAGAACCGTGCATAGTGTTTTATTTGTGGCCTCAGCTTGTCTGTTTGCCTGTAGATGATATGGAGCAGATTTTCTATGTATGACCATGAATTCCTCGAGCAGGTATTCAATTACTTCATTAAGGAAATGTGTTCCTCGATCATTGACAATTTCTATTGGTAAACCGTATCGTACAAAGACATTTTCATACAAAAATTGTGTAGTGGTTCGTGCATTTGCTTTTTGTGTTGCCTTGGCTTCCGCCCATTTTGTGAGATAGTCCGTAGCCACAATGATATATTGGGTATGGGTGCGATATGCAGGGGGTGAAATAGGCCCCACAAAATCAATGCCCCATTTTGCAAATGTCCTTGCTCCCATCATTCGCCGTAGTGGCATCTCATCTCTCTTTATTGTCACCTTGGTGCGTTGACAAGCGTCTCAACGCTTTACAAACTCGTCAGCATCCATATGCAATGTAGGCCACCATATTCCTACGGTTAAGACAATTCTTGCCGTCTTATCACCTGAATAACGGCCTCCACTTATTCCGCCATGTGCGTGTTCTAGAATCAGTAGGTATTCACTTTCACTTACACAGAGTATAAGTTGATTGTCCTTTCCTCTCTTATAGAGTTAGTTCCCAATTAGCTGAAAGTCACGAGCCTCCAGCTCTATAGCCCTTTTCCGTGCTTTTGTTATGTTTCCAGGAAACATCCTTGTGGTTAAGAAATCAATGATATATTGACTCCATGCAGGTGCAATGTTTACCTGAAACAATGTCGCGTGATCCACTGGTCGTTTGGCACTACATATAGTACAATTGGTAACACAAGCATGTGTGTCCACGTACATAGTTGGCCAATAAACCCCTAACTGTTTTAGTCTGTGGTATGTTTTCATTGTTGAACAATGAAATGCACAATCCTGAACATGTGCTTCTTCAAGATAACACTCGAATTCCTTCGGATTTATACATAATCGTAGAATTTGGTTTGATCCTAGATGATACAGCCGTCCTGCAATCAATTGGAAGTTTTTTGTTTGTCGAATTGTTTGTTGTTTGGATCTATCTCCTGTGTTATCAAACCTACCTCCAAAGGAAATAATGCTAACAATTTCCTGAGACCATCTGGGTATCATTTCAATATTGAAAAGATAAGCATCTGGTATGTCATCATCTACTCCTTCAAGAGCTTCCCCGTTGTGTATCCTTGAAAGATGATGAGCCCGTAGATGAGTTTTACCCTTTTTGACTAGCACTGTGAAAGCAAACTCTAGAAATATAATAAACCAGCGTAAAATCCTCCCGGTATTGCATGGCTTATTCACCAGATATAGAAGAGCTTGATGATCTGTAAAGAACACAAATTTAATTGCGAGCAAATAATGCCAAAATTTCTTTACAGCATAAATCATTCCTAACCCCTCTCTTTCGGTGGTTGTGTAGTTCTTTTCCGCACTGTTTAACTGTCGGCTGGCATAACAAACTGGAAAATCCATTGTTCCGTCTCCAGGTTGAGCGAGAATACTCCCGATTGCATATGCAGAAGCATCAATGTGAACATGGAATATTTTTTCCCAATCCGATGCTTTAAGTACAAGTGCTGATACAAGCTTTTCCTTCAGCTTTTGGAATGAAGTTTCACACTCCTCGGTCCAATCGAAATTGACTAACAAACGATACAAAGGTTGTGCGATGACTGCATACATATATATGAATCTTCGATAATATTCACAGTGTCCCATGAAGGATTGCACTTGTTTCACATTAGTAGGTCTGGGCAGGTCTACTATGACCTTGATTTTGTCTAGGTCTATGGTTATGCCATTTCTTAATACAATGTGTCCTAAGATGCGGCCTTGCCTAACCATAAAAATTCACTCTTCCGGGTTAAGACAGATTCGATATGTTCTGCACTTCTCAAATACCTTTTGCAAATGGTCAATATGTTCTTCTCGTAGAAGAGAGTGTACACAAAGATCATCCATGTATATTTCTAAGAATATTCTCAGGTATTCTTTGAACGCATGCGTCATTAACCTTTGAAAGCTAGCTGGGACATTAGTTAAGCCAAAAGGCATAACATGATACGCATATATTCCCCATTCTATGGCAAACGCTGTTTTGTGTTGATCCTCTATTGCAATTGCCAGTTGGTTGTATCCTAAAAACCCATCTAGAAAGGAATAAGCCCGTTTCCCGGCCACCCTCTCAAGTACATGTTCTATGATCGACAAGGGATAATCGTCCCTTATGGTGGATACATTTACCTTTTTGAGGTCTACACATACTCGCAGTTTTCCGTTCTTCTTGGGGACTACCACAATGGGTGACACCCAATCTGTATGCTCTATTTCATAGATGAATTTGGCATCCATCAGCTTGTCAATATCCTCTTTTATTCGTTTAGCAAATGTGCCATTATATGTATAAGGACATTGTTTGCTAGGTTTTGCATCTGATTTCAAAGGAATTGTATGTTGACATATCGATGGATCAACTCCTTTGAGATCTTTGTAGGACCATGCAAACACATCTTTATACTTCTTGAGAAGTTGTGTTAGCCGTTCTTCTTCTTGAGGCTCTAATCTAAATCGGTTGCTATATTGACCGGTTAAGGCTTCTCTCCTGGTTCAGCGAGGTCTATCCGTTTTGCATTTTCCGGACCATCATAAGATTCCTGGTGGGATCTTTCCCTGATTGGTGGCATCATTATGATTTTTCTATCCTGGATGGTGAATTTCCGATAGTGTGATGGTACATTCATGTTTCCCTTTTCTGACTCCCCCTTACCATCACTATCTTCCTCGGTAGTCCATTCCTCTCGTAAAGACCATTTCAGTTCTTGGTATTTCTATTTACGCTTCAGTTTGGTCCACTCTAGGTCTTTTGTTGTTTCTGTTTTTGCTTTTTGAGATTTTTGTGATTTTGTTTCGGTCTTAGATTTTCGTACTTGTTTTATTTCCTCTCACGTTCTTTCCCTTCGAACTTTTGAGAATCTTCCTGATACTTGATCTTTTACATAATCCCCTGCTTTTACAAGCATCAGATAGTGAGTTTTACCTTTTATCCTGAGCATCAGGTTCTCTCTCGCTTTGTTTCCTGCTCATTTTCTCCTATAGTGTTCGTGGCGTCTAGGGTGATGATTAGCAAAATCATAAAACTTGATATTCTCTGTTTTCTCCCCACGCTCACTTGCGTTGTCTGAACACTCATTATCTTCATCGTTATTTACCTCCAGATGCTCAGAGGAGTTATAAAACTCTTCTCATTCTGGTGGTTCTACCGTCTCATCTCCTCCTGGTATAATGCTTATCATGTAATAGGGTAGCACATCATAGCCATCCTTATCGAAAAATTTTGTTGTTGGACTATCTATAATGGTACAAGCATCAAATGTTGCTAATATGTGTTCCCATTCCAGAGGTTCCAAGGTATCTTCAGGAAAAGGTTCCGGAATATAATCCTTGTCCTCAACCGCTCTTTCTAAGACGAATTCCTCTCTTTTTAAGCTCCCACAATGTGAAGCTCCGCACATCCATAGCTCTTTTTGTTTCCCTAACCATGCTGGGAGTTCCGATCATGCCACTGTAGCTAAATCAAACTCTTCCACTGGTGTCTAGTTCACATCCTTGTAACTATGGTCTTTCAGGTGAGTTTTGGTTGTTGTCTCGCCATGTCTGAGGTATATGTGGTCCTAACCCAATCCTGGACCATATTTAATTGTCTCATGAATGGTCTTCCCAAGATGATCTCGTAATTGTTCTTTTTATTGAAATCGACTATTGCAAATGTATGCTCATACTTGATTCCGCACGAGGTGACAATCACTTTTTCTAAGAGTCCTAGAGGCTTCTCCATGAACCCATCTGCCAATTGCAATTTCATTCTGGTAGCTCTTAAAGCTGGTTTTTCCCATTTTTTCCAGATTTCCTTGGTGGCGATAGCAACTCCCGCTCCACTGTCAAGAATAGCTTTGGAAACTACTCCTTGGAATTCTATTGGTAGCGTAGTGTTTCCATCTTCTCCCTCACAATACTCTCCAACTTTGTTTAATGGTACTTGCCTAGTGTTTAGTTGAGGCCTGTCCAATTCTTTGACCCCTTCTTGAAGCTTAGAGGTGGGGTCTTTTACTGTAAAAAAAATTAGGCATTTGCGTACTGTGGTCCACATGTTTGGTCGTAACCTTAGGAGTTCGGCTAATGTGATTGTGCATGCCACAGGAGTGGACAATAACTCAAGCAACCCTTGTGAATCCATCACTTTGTTAGAAGAAAGTCTTTGAGATGGGATTGCTCTCACTTTAGACTTCGCTTCATACTCTCCTAGGTAAGAGGGTAGAGTTTTCAGCGAGTCTGGTCGGTTGTGCCCCGAACTAATTGACCCCTGGTCTCCCCCTTGTGAATGTATATCAAAGTTCATTTGTGATCTTGCCTCAAAATTCTTCAATAGGAGTTAAGATCTCATTTTTCTCTTTTTTCATGTTGTTCATGTGGTAACTCACCCTGTTAGCTTCGTTGGCCTCACGGATTTGCTTCCACAGATCATCTAGACCATTACAGTCCTTACCCATTTCTGTCAACGTTTTAGGCTGGAACCCATCACTTGCTCCATCTGTAGTATTTGTCACTATGATAGGCTCTCCCCTAGACTCATAGACATTCGTGAGTCTTTCCTTCGTTTCTACTTGTTCCTCTAGAGTTGGTTTGATAGGGGTTGGAGCTGGTACTTCAGGCCCATTTAAAGGTTTACCAAGCGGGTTTTCTATCAAAGATTGAGCTGTTTCAATCATCTTTCTACACATTTCCAACCTCTGTTTTTCTATTTCAGCATATGGATAAGTCATCCATCTTTGCTCTTGGGTTTGGTTCTTTTTGAGTCTGGCTTCGTAAGCTTTTAGAAGTGCATCTAACTGCTCATTTACCTTGTCTGCCAGTACTGATCCTCCTGATCCTACACTTTTGGGTTATGCTATTTCCTTGGGTGCTATGGTTGCCATAGTGTGTGAGCTTAGGCTAGCTAGATCCTCTAACCGTTCTAATCTATCCTTTGTGTGTTTTAACTCCTTGGATAGAGCAGTTTGCTCTCGTTCTTTCCTGGCTTTCATACGCGCCTTTTTAGCTTTCCAAGTGCTTCTCTGATTTTTCGTTTTTGAACTTGGGGCATCGGCTTTTGGCTCTTCAATTATGGGCTTGTTCGTCATTCTTTGAGCTTGGGCTCGTGTCACTACCTGAATAGGTATGATTGTCTCGTTTGTGACCCTCCACTGGAAGGCACTACTTCCAGTATGTTCAAGGTAGTTTTTTCTCCTTTGCTAGGGTTCTTAGGGCAATCCGGAATCAAATGAGTAACTCCACACTAGGTGCAATATGCGTTGACTCTAATGATTTCATCATGAGGACAGTTTCTTAGCCAATGGTCTCCACCACACTTGTAGCAGGGCCCTTTAGGCTGTTGAGGTGCTCCTTGAGCTCCTCTTTGTTGGTATGCATGTCTCTGTCCACCCATGCCTCCGTTGTCTATGAACAACAATGTTCGTTCATCTAAGCTATATCTTCCTTCTCCTGCTGCCTGTGCAGTTGTTGGTGGTCTTGCACCTCCCATCATGCTCCATATTTCTGGTGTTGAGGGTTCTTCTAGTGGATAATAGGCAGAATTTGTCGCATATCCATTGGGATCTTCATAATATGCATGCATAGGCACCAAAGCCTTCTCTTCTGATTCGGTTACGGTTGGTGTGTATCTTATGCCGACTGGTCGTAATCCTGGTAGGGGTGGTTGTTGCCCCAACACTGGTTGTGGTCTTTCTACACCTATAGGTCCTGGTAGGTTTCCTGCTTGATAACTAGGCATCGGTGGAACTTGAGGAGAAGCTACCTGAGCTTCGGGAGCATAAGGTCTCTCTCTCACATATCCCTTGTTATAATAACATTCCTCCTTCCCATGGTTTGTTCATTTTTGTTCAATAGCACACCACTTGGGTTGTTTAGCCTGGGGTTTGGCGTACAAGTTAATCTTTTTTAGCACTTCCTCTATAAACTGCTCCTGGTTTACAGCTACTTTTCCTTTCGGTGCTGTCTTAAAAGACTTGCTTCCACTTTGTTGTGAGGATGAATCGTCGTCAAGATCCTTGAACTCGCCCTCTTTGTAGACCACACAAATTGTCTACAAGGTAAAGAGCCTCTTTAGTTAACTCATTCAACGTCGTGCTCCTCTTCATATGTAAGTCCTTCTGGGATCTGCATTCCTTAGGCCTTGGATAAATATAAGCATAAGTCTGGACTGAGTTGGCAGTTCTTCCATAAGGCAGAACTTAACATATCTTTTTAGTCTTAGGGCTGCCTTTCACACAGATTCTCTGTCTTTCTATTTGAATTTATGGATTTGTGAGACGGTATTATGAGCTATCCCCCTTTGTGAGCATTCCTTGATAAACTCGTCAAACACCTCCTCCATACACTCAAAGTCTCTACACTCCACAGAGTCAAACCAAGTAGTAGTGTCATCCTCTAGGGTTAGTCCAAATCCTGCAAATTGGGTAGGGAATTCTAACACCTCTTTCGCTCTAATTACACGCACAAAGGCTGTTACATGATCTCTCGGATCTCTGTTTCCCGTGTATTTCTTGTTTACCCATTTTTGCACTTGAGAAGGTCTAATTCTACGATGGTCTACAAATTTCATCATTGGATCTCCACGTCCTAATCGATATACCTCCTGTGGTCTTCTATAGTAGGCTAGTTCCTCTCCCAATGGTGCTCCTAAGCCATAATTTCTAACAGTCCTTGCAAGGGATAGATCATCTCTTCGAACTCATTCTATTGGTGGTCTTTCACTCTCTGTTGACCCTTGAGTTTCTGGCTTACTCTCTGCTTGATACCGTGAACAGAGTGGTGGTTCTTGTAAATCCCTTAGCCCTCGTGCGGCTTGATAACCATCTCAATTTCGGTCTTGCTCTAATGTTGCACTTTGTCGAAGCCATGCCTGCAATGATGGCTGAGTTGCTGGTTGGTTTTGGTTGTTGAATGTCTGCGGTCGGGCACTTGCCGCATAATCTCCTCTTGTTGAGCTTGAGAAACTCTATGAGGATGTTTATTAGGCGGTGAACTTCCTGGAAGAAGTTCAATTGCATGGTCATTATTTCCTCATTTAGGAGGTAATTCACAAGGGATGTCGTCAATAAAAGCATCTTGAAATCCCTTGAGAAAATTGGATAACTCTAATTCCTTGTGATTGTTTATATTTTCTTTTGCTAAAGCATTAGGTTCATTTTGAGAATCTTTAACAAAAATCATGTACACGGAAATAGAACTCTTTATTGACTTAATGAAAGCTTGCATATGTAAAATGGGTATGGTGTTACCCATCTCTTTGGAATCTATGTACATACTTTTTCCCTGAACCTAAGTAGACTCTCCTCTCAGGGAATTTAACATTCAAATCCATGCGATCAAACCATGGCGGCCCTAGGATTACATCCTTGTGCTTGAGAGGAGAGATAAAGAAGTCCTTTTTGTCCACATAGCTTTGGACATGGAGCCTCAATTTGCCAATCAAGGGAGTGGCTGAAGCTTCTTGCCCCTTGAAAGCACCATCGACGGGTAGGACATCTCCCATCTCACAGGCTTGGATGCCTAGCTTGGTGGCCAACTCTACGGATATGAAATTGTGAGTAGAACCAGGGTCAAAGAGAATAAAAGCATCATGTTCTCTAAACTTTCCCCAAGCATGGCATAGAGGATATCCTTTGTGGTGAGCTTCCTCTTCTTGGATTTCGACCAAGGTAGCTCTAGGAGGCTCATGGTGGGTGTTCTTTTGGCGGCAAGCACGGTAAGCATGCCCTTGCTCGTCATACTTGAAACAACAGTTATCCTTGCGATAATGCTCAAGCTCTTCAAGAGAGAGTTTGTTTTTGCCTTTGTAAACTCCCTTCTCCTTAGATTTGTTGTTATTGGATGCCCTTAGGAGATTTTTGGACATTTTCCTTCCCCTTAGGCTCATTGAAACCCTTGTTTTCCGTGGGCTTAAGATTTCTCTTAGCCCCTGTTTGGAAATTGATTTGTGAAGCCACCATGGTATGGTGTATGACCGCAGATATGGTGCATAGCCTTTGGGAGTTGACATACTCTACCATATCTTCAGTTAAGCCCACACAAAATTGTTGTTTTTGCTCTCCAAAATCCATCTTTTTAAAGAAAGTGACTTTGAGATACAAGCATCGGTGGCCAAAATCTGCCTCATAATGGAAGCTCTTAATGCTTTTCATGTTTGTGGAGCTTCACCATTTGCCCGTAGGCTAGACCACCATTGCCTGGCAGACTTTTGAAAGTGCATATCTACATGGTGTATCTTGGAGGACTCCGTGACGCCCTCATCTCCAAACGCCGCATCGTATTTTTGAATGAAAGCCAAGAATTTGTCCGTAGCACCAAAGGTGCCATCGTAGGTAAGGAAAGAGATGCTCTTTCCTCCATCTTTGAACTTCTTGAGCTTGAACGATCTCTTCCACGTGGCATAGGATTTCCTATGGCCTCTTCTTTTTTATGGTTCAAAAGTTGCACCATTGCTTTGTTCAAAAGATGAAGAATTTGAGGAAAATGGAGAAGAGGGTGACCTCTTTCTCGCCTTTTGCTTGCCTTTGTCCTCCTTGTTTGCACCATCACTTTCTTCATAAGAGGAAGAGGATGAAGAAGAGGGTGACCTTTTTCTCACCTTTTTCTTCTCTTGTTTTCTGTCATCCCTCTTTGAATTATGGTGTGGACAGGTGTGCGATGGTCTTCTCCATTTAGGAGGTGATGGTGAGCATTTTGCCTGCCGTCTTCGTGGAGCCATCTCCGTCGAGGTGGCATGAGACTCACTTCTTTCTTGTTCCTTTGGTGGGGGCTCTTGAATTCTTCTTTGGGAAGGAGATGCGTCATTCAGAAGTAAATTTTTGAGCCCTTTGTATGGATCCTCTTATTCTTCCCAAATCAAAGAGAGGCCTCTTTTGGAAGTTTTGCAAGGAGGCTTCCTAGGTACTCTCTCGTCATGGTGGGGAGCTTGGAGAATCCCATGAGCATGAATCTACCATTTCACTTCACGTTGGAGGGATGGATTTTCCATGGCTTGTTGAAGCCTAGAAACAAGGCAGTTAACAAGCATAGGTGCATAATTAGTAGCCTGATCACTAGCAAAAGCATACCTATCAACATTAAGCTCACTCTCTTTACTATTGTAAACCATTCTAAAAAACTTTTAGGTGCAATATTTTTAAGTGTACTTTGGCACTTCAAGCCCTAGTTGCTGCTTCTCTTTACCCCTTTAGAAAAGCACTCAAGCTATTGTACCCGTGGCTCAAATATCATTACTTGCAAGGAATAGAAGAGAGGGTCTTTCAACACCAAAATGGTACCGGCTCCTGTCAAGCTTCTAATAGCTCAATAGTGGTTAAAAGCCGTAGGCAATCACTCTAGGACTCCACTATTAAGACCATAGCTCTAGACGGTGATGCCCTATTGTTTGCATGAAGGCAGGCACACTGCAAGGCTGAAAAATCCGTATTATACTTACTCAGTTGCAATTAATAATACCAACCATTTATAGCTAGCTTGAGGACCTCCCTTCTTGACCAAGAAAAGAGACACCTTGTGCTCTGATACCAATATAACATTTAATGGCCTTGTAACTTGTGTGTAGCGGAAAATAGCATGAACATAGTGAGCATTTTATTAGAATAGATTCCTAATGAGCATAACAAGAGTGCTTGGATGGAGGAGAGCAACAAAAATCATAACACCTAGTTAGATAGGCACGAACAATTCTTCGAAAGAGAGAGAAATTAAGCTATTGACAATAGTTGAGGACCGGATTTACATGGAGCTGGCCCCCCTCCAAAAGGCTTTCTATTATGGGTTTCCCCCATCAAGGGAGACATTTTACAATACAATTCTTTGTGCTCCTTCAATACCTAGCTAGAGAAATGAAGATGGAAGCTTCAAACACTAAGGAAACACTTATAAAACACAACATCAATTCCCTCACGGTCTTAGACCCAAGACCTCACTCACCTTCGAAGATGGTGAGAGCTAGCAGGGTATGAGAGTAGATTGAGAGGAAGAAGGAGTAGTCTTATGAGAAAGAAGTATATCTCCTCACATAATCACTCATAAAAGCTTAGCATATCTTATTGATTAGCATGGTAGAGGAGATGATAATGCATTGAAGCTTGGCTCTTGGTTGGGTTTTCATCACAAAGCCAAGAGTTGTTGGTGTAGACCTTCCTTCTCACAAGCTTGCAGTAGATGATGAGCTTTCCATTAAAGCTTGAGAAGGAGAGAGAGAGAGTCTCTTCTTGCTTCACACATGAGATTGTGTGAGTGTGTGTGTTATAATGCCTTTGAAAAATCAGCCCCTCTCTCTCTCTTGGTCGACCACTCTTGCTAAATCCTCTTGCTCGCTTCCCATTGGACCTCTCCCAGCTTAGCCAATAGGGTTTAAGAATCATAAGTGACAGTCTTGTGACATGTGTCCCCCTTTTCCCTTTTGTGAGAGCTTTAGGTAATTAAATAAATCAATTAATCCCTCATTGGACCCCTTTTTCTTCTGGCCAATAGGAATTAAGCAAGCCATTGGGCTGTTGAATGCTCATTGGACCCCTTAGGAGACATGTCAATAGTCTTCTAGAGAGCTTACTTATTATTGGTTATTTTATCAAGTGTTCTTAAGTGAATTAAACTAGATATGGTCCACCTCTATGGCCATCCAATAGGATTTGAGTGCCCCTTGTGGGCATTTGGCCTAAGGAGCTGACATGTGCCCACTATGCCCTTTGTGTAAAGGGGTTTTCATGTGTGTGTGTGTGTGTGTGTGTGTGTGTGTATGTTTCTCTCTCATCCCACACTAAAAGGGCTCGCCCCCTCCTATGTAGGGGCTTGCAAAGACTTTCTTGCACACTACAAAGCATCCAATTCCACTAAGCTTGACCATTTGGACTTACATTTGAATTTTGGAACCTTAGCATTTTGGAAGTCTTAATGGGCTGAACCTTAGGATCTTTGAATCCCATTGATGCACATTGCTCTTTTGCTGATGGACCCCCCTTTGGATCCCTATTTTCCCTCCTTTTGATCCCTACTGTGGCCGGTCTGCCAGCTTAACCAATATTCTAGCTTTTTCTCCCCTGGTACTTCCCCATATTTCATGATCAGTTTAACATGAAAAAATCATTTAGGAGAATTAGATATTAGTTATTATGACAAAAACCAGCATACAAGTGATATAGTAGAGAAAGGGAGACTCAGAGTAGAGGGAGAAAAACATCCAAATGTTTGGACACATGGTTCGATCTATCCTTTTAATCCTAAGACTAATGCCTCTCTTGCATTTACAAACCTAGGCTGGTTTATTGACCTTTGTTGGTGATGGAGAAAATTTCTTACTTCACTATTGTCAAGCTCTAATTGGTCAAGTTGAAAATCACAGATGCATGCTTCATGATCAAGAAAAAGAGATTCTACAAATCTCTCATTTGCATTGTACCGACCAGAAAACCATATTGCAATACAAACAGGAATTACAGTTTTTGTGAGAAAAGGTACATACCTTACAAAAGAAATATATGATCTTGGGTGCTCATGTGTGCAAAAGAAGAAACTATGCAATCTTGAAACCTTGAAGGTTGGACCTGGTGGTCTTAAAAAAAGAATCCAAGCGATAAGGGTGATAAGTTCAATCTTTCTTAAGTATTTATACTAGACTAGTTGGTTTCTTTGACTTATGTATTTATTTATTTTTAGACATGCTATCTATTTGGACAAAGAAAACATTGATCCCATAGGCAATGCAAGGAAGCAATTGTAGCCCTTGATAAGTAGTAGTCTTGCAAAAGATATAATCCATGCCAAAAAGTTTAAGGTTTTGTTGTGGGATAGTGTGGACTATTTTATTTCAACAAATGTAGTGCTTTCCTGAGAGATACATGGCACACTTGACTCATGTGTCATGAGAAAGAGAGGGTATTCATATATTAAACAGTCTATCTCCTCCATATTTGTGAAGAAGGGAATAAAGTCAAGGCTACTACCAATAGCAACAAGTATCTGGAAAGAGAGACTTCAACTCAGAATGCACAAAACAACTTCCTTGGATGCCACCTTTATATTCAAGATATTTACAAATGCGAAGGAATAGCTACAACTTGTGCATTAGGAAGAGGACGAGGTGTAGAAGTGACTCTTTATTTGCCATGAGCTTGTGGATGTGATTAAAATTTTGGAAAATAGGTGTGATAAAAGAAAAGGTGTCCTTAGTACAATCGTTGAAAAATGTCCTTCCAAGTAGATTCTTTCCACAACTTCATAATGGCCGTAATGATTGAGGGAATGTTTCTTTTTTGCACCTCATCATCTTGGAGAGAGATTCCACTACTCAAATTTCTACTCTTTGCAATGTTCTTGCACTGAGCTTTAATGGCATTCTTGTCTTCCTTGCATTAAACGTTAATAGCCTTTTCCTCCACACCTACAAACCTGCTTACCAAACTTACTAAATATCATTTACACATTGACTTGGATCCTCAATATAAGCCATTATGTAAGAAAACCAAAACCAGCATACAAGTGATATAGCAGAGAAAGGGAGACTCAGAGTAGAGGGAGAAAAACCTGTAAATATTTGGACACATGGTTTGATCTATCCTTTTAATCCTAAGACTAATGCCTCTCTTGCATTTACAAAACTTTCTAGTTTATTGACCTTTGTTGGTGATGGAGAAAATTTATTGCTTGGCTATTGTAAAGCTCTAATTGGTCAAGTTGAAAATCACAGATGCGTGCTTCATGCTCAAGTAAAAGAGATTCTACAAATCTCTCATTTGCATTGTACTGACCAAAAACCCATATTGCAATACAAACAAGAATTACGGGTCCTGTGAGAAAAGGTAAATCCCTTACAAAAGAAATATATGATCTTGGGTGCTCGTGTCCAAAAGAAGAAACTATGCAATCTTGAAACCTTGAAGGTTGGACCTAATGGTCTTAAAAAAAGAATCCAAGCGCTCAGATGGTAAGTTCAATCTTTCTTGAGTATTTTAAGTAGACTCGTTGGTTTCTTTGACATGTATTTTTGTAGACATGCTATCTATTTGGCACAAAGAAAATGTTGATCCCATAGCCAATGCAGGGAAGCAATGGTAGCCCTTGATAAGTAGTAGTCATGCAAAAGATATAATCCATGCTAGAAAGTTTAAGGTTTTGTTGCGGGATATTGTGGACTATTTTATTTCAACAAATGTAATGCTTTCCATAGAGATACATGGCACACTTGACTCACGTGACGCGAGAAAGAGAGGGTATTCATATATTCAACAGTCTATCTCCTCCATATTTGTGAAGAAGGGAAGAAAGTCTAGGCTACTACCAATAGCAACAAGTATCTGGAAAGAGAGACTTCAAATCATAATGCACAAAACAAATTCCTTGGATGCCGCCTTTATATTCAAGGTACTTACAAATGCCGAGGAATAGCTACAATTTGTGCATTAGGAAGAGGATGAGGTGTAGAAGGGCCTCTTTATTTTCCATGAGCTTGTGGAGGTGATTAAAATTTTGAAAAATAGGTGTGTACCATGTGTGCAAGAATGGTGGGTGTGTAAGAGTGGTCAAAGGATGCACTTTTCTCCCCAATGATGCATTGTCTTGGAAGCCCTTGGTTATGGCTATTTCTGTGATTTATCACAGAAGCTTCAAAAATATAATTGACCAGTACTCCACACATCCTGACTTTGCTGAAGTTTTTGCTCGGATAAAGAATGGAAGATAGTTTCAGGCTATTTCTTACGGGATGGCTATTTGATGCGGAAAACGATGTTATGTGTTACACAACCTTTGAGGGAAAAGGTCTTGAGACAGTGCCACTGTCCACCTTTTACAGGCCACCAGAGCATAGATACCACCTTGAAGGGTGTGGAGCGTTACTCCTATTGGCCGAGGCTTAAAAAGGATGTGGATGATTTTGTTTGCAGTTGTTTAGTATGCCAAAAGGTCAACTTTAATAGGCAACGCAGGGACTACTATAGCCTTTACCCATTCCCACTTGTCCCTAGGAAAGCATTGCTATGGATTTCATCTTTGATCTCCCCAAGACTCAAAGTGGGGCACGATGGCATTTGGATTGTCAATGGCAGATTTAGCAAGCAAGCTCACTTCATTCCAGTAAAGAAAACAACCAAACCTAATCATTTAGCGAGATTGTCTATTGCTCAGATTTTTCGGCTACATGGCATGCCCAAGACCATAGTCTCTGACAATGGAGCACATTTCCATGCAATACATTTGAGCAATATAGTTGAGCACATTTCCATGCACATTTGAGCAATATAGTTGAGCACAATTCCATGCAATACAGTTGAGCACATTTCCCTTTGATGTGTGCATGTCGATTGTAAGGTCTCCACCTTTCTAGCTGTTGGAAATGAACTCAAGCTTTTGGAGAAAGCATTGGTTAGGCAATCAGGTAAAAAACACTATCTCAAAAGCAATAAAAATTGTATTTTTGGAATCTTAAGCACAGCAAACCCCGGGCTAGAAATTTTCAAAACTGAATTCCGATAAAAATTGGCATAGTTATGGCTGCTGGAAGTTTACATTGTTGATTGAATTAAATAAATAAATTGTAAAGGTTTTCTTAGTCATTACTATAAAATAATTTTATCATAAATTCCCTATATATTTACAGATCTTTGCAGATATTTTCAAAATTAATCATGAAAAGGGTCAGATAATAGCAAAAAAATGATTTGATGCATCTGGGGCTGTGTGGAGTAGTCATGAACCTTCCCAAGCCAATTTTAGTAGCTGGTGGTGCTAGGCGAAGTCTGGGGGCTGCTTGATCTGCAAGCAACTCCCCTTTTCAGCCTATGAGAGCTTATGAGTGCCCAGAAACCTATAAATAAGACCCCTTGCTTAACAATTTCATGTAGACTCGGAGTCCTGACCATTTCTCTCTCACATAGGGAGAACAATCACTAGAGAGCAAACCTCTAGCTAATTATCCACGGTAATTAGTGTAGTCTCTTTTTAATTAGTAAAATTATGCTAATTTATCTATATTTTCTTAATTAATCTAAATAATTAAGAAGATTAAACTTATTTACACTCTACATTATTGTCTTAATTATTAATACTCTGTTGATTACTTAGATTAAGATAAGTGATATTAATCTAATAATTATTACACCATATTAAGATTGAAATTAATCTTTTTGGTCATAAATTAAGAATAATTATACTAATTAAACTTAGATTAGCATAAGATAGTTATCAAAACTGCATTCAACTATCAAAATGCTAGGAAAATGATCTCTTAATTTTTTGAAAGATTTTTGTAATTAATTAGTTGTTTTTAATCAATAAAATTGATGGAAAGTCTACCTAATTAGCTTAAAAATTCTTAAGCTAATTATGACAATTAGAAAAAAATGTTGAAAACACGTGATAAATTCCTCATTAATAGATAATTAATCTAGGTAATTAAATAGGCTAATATTATTTGTTTTTTAGCATAAATTAAAGAGAGAAATTAGTTAAATTACTTAGATAATTATACAATAACTATCAGAGATAGAAATCAATGTTAGAAAGATGTAACAATTAAGTCATGCACAAAAAATTATTTTATCTAATTAATTAGGCCAAAATTGTCTATTTTTTAGCATAAATTAAAGATGGAAATTAATTAAATTACTTAGATAACTATACAATAATTATCAAAGATAAAAATCAATGTCAAAAAGTTGGGATAATTAGAACATGCACATAAAATTATTTTATCTAATTAATTAGACCAAAATTTTTTATTTTTTAGTATAAATTAAAGGGAAAAATTAGTTAAATTACTTAGATAAGTATAGAGTAATTATCAAAGATAGAAATTAATGTTAGAAAACTAAGATTATTAAGGTATGCACAAAAAATTATTTTATCTAATTTATTAAGCCAAAATTGTCTATTTTTAGCATAAATTAAAGGGGAAGATTAGTAAATCATGTTAAATAACTATATGCTATTTATGAGAGTTAGATTACATGACAAAGAATCCTTGATAATTATCTTAACATTAAAAAATTAGTATAGATATTTATCTAAGTCAAATTATACTATTTCTAGCTCAGTGATAAAGAAGCCATGATAGTTATCTTAAGGTTAGAAATTTAGTATAGATATTTATCTGAGTCAAACTATACTAATTCTAGATAAAAATTAAAAGGAGAAATTAGTAAATCACATTATATGATTACATGTTATTTATTAGAGTTATATTACATAGTAAAAAGGTTGTGATAAGTTTCCTAAGGTTAAAAAATCAATATAGATATTTATCTAAGTCAAATTATACTAATTTTAGCTAGAAATTAAAGGGGGAAATTTGATAATTCAGTTGGATAATAAAAAGATGATTACAAGAGGTCACAAATATCATTATTTAGTTGTGATAAGTATAACATAATTAATTTGTCAGTGTAGAAAAGTATAATTGACCAAAAGTCCTATTTTTAGTAAAAGATTAATTGAAATAAATAGACTTTGCAGTCAAAAGTTTCTAGGAGAATTACAGTAAGTGTAAACCAACGATATAAAGTTGAGTAAATGAAATCTTTAAGTGAAAGTAAATAGAATAAATATTAAGCTCAAAATAAGAAGATTCCAAGCTTAAAATTTGATGGGAAATTAGGAAAAGATATAGAAAATTATAAGAGAATTAGGAGAGCTTAGAGAACCCTTAGGGAAGCTTTGGAAAAATTTATCATATCTATATAGGCAAATAAGAAATTACTAAGTCAAGAATTTACCAATTAAGACAACAAAATTAACCTTGATTGGGTTACGATTGAATACAAAGGTCAAGTCTGGCTTTTGGATAATTTACCTAATGAATAGACGTCCTTTTTTATAAGGATAATAAGTTATGTCGCCTAAAAGGACCCGAGCCAATCCCACATCTAATGATGAGGTCAGAGCTCCAAAAAGGACTAGAGCATCGCACGACAACGAAGCTGGGCCTAGTATTAGGCCTACTGATGAGAGTGTACAGGCCCCGGTGCTACAACAAATGCCAGAACAGTCCCAAGTGGATCTTTGTTATAATTAAGTTTTGAATAATTCAAGTTCTTCTTTAAGTAATAACATTGCATACATAATAGAGCGAGTAAGGAATTAGGAAAGGTGAAATTGGCCTAAAAATGGAAGGCATCTTCCAAGAAACCAATGGATACTTGTTTGTAAATTAGAAAAAAAAGGTTTGGATTAGCCTAGATTGAACTAGGAAAGATATGTTCCAAGAAACCAATGGATACTTGTTTGTAAATTAGGAAAAAAAGGTTTGGATTAGCCTAGATTGAACTAGGAAAGATATGTTTGATCATCCTTGAGACAGCTTGTCTCAAGACAACTATGACTCCTTGGTATATTTTGATGAGTAATGAGGTCTTTCTAGCCACAAATAAGCCGGTTACCCCCATGAACGATGAGTTTCTATTCCGTGTCATGTCTTGATGTTTCTACATAAGCTAGGATACCAATTTTATCCTAAGGGAGCCGCCCAGTTGTATGGGAAACTGGTTTGGTGTATGTCCCCCCCGAACCTTGGGTGGGGGTTTATCGACCCGGATTGTGAACAAGGAATGGGTGTCATTTTTCACCCTTAGGTGATCGTGAGACAAGAAGAGTACTGGTCATGGTTATCATGGACAATGTTTTGATTGACAGTACCCTGTCTTAAGTTTAAAGATGTCTATTTGCTAAAAGAATGCTTTTCAATGTTGTCTTTAATACTTGATTGAAGGAATTACTGTGACGGAAAGTTAAAAGAAACCTTTTTTTTTTAAGTGTTAAAACAATGTGACTGTAATTAAAAAACAAAAAAATCATGTAAGAGTGCGGGGTGGTAAGTGGAGATTGACTAAGGTTGTCAATCATGGACGGGTGGACCTGATTAATCAGGTAACTATCCATTCCCGCGCACTAAAAACATCTAGAAAACATCTCCACTTGGAAGAGGAGTCCACCAACGGCTGTGCCCTCACATCTGTTAGGGGGGAAAAAGTGTTGGTTGAGGATACCTTAGCCAAATTTGTGGAAATTATAGGGACAAAATAGTTTTTAGACTTTTAATATGTTGTCCCGTTTTCGCTGCGAGACGAGACTAGGTCTCCTTCTAGGGCTATAAACCCAAGCCATTGTCAATGGTAAAGGTATATCCCCTGGATTTTTCTTGTTTAGAGACTCTGATTTTTATTAGGCCTAGAGGCTTGTCAAGGATCCCATCCCACTTTTTGGTGTAGGCGGGTTGGGGACCTCAGACCGATGGAAAGTTTGAAGGTCATGATCCCCATGCATGACAAATTTTTTACAACTTTTGAAGAGTTCAATGCTACCGATAGACTTTCCATGGAGGGTTTAGATCCCAAATTGGCTAGGTGGGAGCAGGTCACTAATCCCGAATGGTTCAGTGTGTTCACACAAACAAAGGATCCCATCCAGTACCACATCAAATGCAGTACCATCCGCACCAAAATGTATGTGTTGATGATGAAACTGCACTACAGTGTATACTAGAAGGCCCCAACCAACATGGAAATTTCATGTGCATTTGAAAAGGGTTTTCTGAAACAATTCACTCTCGTGATTGCAAGCGGGACAACCATTACGTTCAATTGGGTCGAGTTTGCGGTGCAGTACTTGCAGGATATTTGAGAGAAGGGCTTTTATGAGGGCCATGTTAACAAGTGGAGAATACGCAATCTTCAGCTTCCAACTTCAAAAATTGAGGATGAGTCTATTGACATCTGAGAGGAGAACATGGCATTGGAAGGAAAGAGTACTGCCAAATCTACCAAGGCCACACTTCTGCCTCATCAAGATAGGCAACAAGAGATGGAAGCTTCTTCATTTTGCGGGTTATTGCATGAAGGCAGTTGTCCTTCATATGAAAACACAGCTACAATATGATAAATATAATCTAAACAATGTGCAAGAGCCCTGGAATTTTCTAGGGCTTTGAATGCAAAAAATGAGAAGGTCAATTCTATTGTCACGGCCATGAGACAGAAGTTGCAAGCACCTAAGATGGAGTTGCAGGCTCTATTGCAAAGCAATGATGTGGATGCCAAGCGAAAGACGGAGCTTGAAATCAGAATAGAGACAACCAAAGACACCATAGAGGCTATGGGGTTTCCTTCTGGTGAAGATGCCCCCATAGATAGTGACATAGACATAACCTGTATTCAGGTAAGTGTCCGTAAGTTTCATCCTTCACTTTATGTTTGGTACATGTGCCCAGCTAACTCATGTACTTACCATGCTCTTTTTGTCTTGGTTTTGTAGGTTGAGGTGGACATTGCAAAATCCAAGGTGCATAACTCTAAAAGACAACTTGAACTTATGATGCACATGTTGTCCAAGCTGTAGGGTTCGTTTCTCCAAACTGCCCTAACTAATCTTGTAACATTTAATGGCCTAGTAACTTGTGTGTAGCCGAAAATAGCATGAACATAGTGAGCATTTCATTAGACTAGAATAGCTTCCTAATGAGAATAACAAGAGTGCTTGGGTGGAGAGAGCAACAAAAAGTATAACACCTAGTTAGATAGCATGAACAATACTTCAAAAGAGAGAGAAATTAAGCAATTGAAACCATTTGAGGACCGGATTTTCATGGAGCCGGTCCCCCCTCCAAAAGGCTTTGTGTTATGGTTTCTCCCATCAAGAGAGACATTTTACAATACAATTATTTGTGTTCCTTCAATACTAGCTAGTGCTATGAAGATGGAAACTTCAAGCATCAAGCACAACACTTATTAAACACAACATCAATTCCCTCACAGTCTTAGACCCAAGACCTCACACACCTTTGAATATGGTGAGAGCTAGCGCGGTATGAGAGTAGATTGAAGAAGGTGAGAGCTAGCGGGGTATAAGAGTAGATTGAAGAAGGTGAGAGCTAGCAGGGTATGAGAGTAGGTGGTAAGCTTTCCATTAAAGCTTGAGAAGAAGAGAGAGTCTTCTTTGCTTCACACATGAGATTGTGTGAGCGTGTGTGTGATAATGCCTTGCAAAAATATGCCCCCTCTCTCTCTCTTGGTCGACCCTTCTTGCTTTTTGCTCATCCTCACACCTCATTGGACCTCCCCAGGCTTAGCCAATGGAAATTAAGCAGCATAAGTGATAGTCTTGTGACATATGTACCCCTTTTCCCTTTTCTGAGAGCTTTAGGTAATTACTTAATTCAACTAAAGTCTCATTGGACCCCTTTGCCTCCTGGCCAATAGGAATCAAGCAAGCCATTGGGCTGTTGAATGCTCATTCGACCCCTTGGGAGACTATCCAATAGTCTTCTAGAGAGCTTAATTCTTATTGGTTCTTTTATTAAGTTTTTTTAAATTAATTCAACTAGATTTACTCTAGCTTAATTCTCATTGGTCCACCTCCAAGGTCATCCAATAAGAAATGAGTAAATCTTGTGGGCATCTGGGCTAGGGAGCTGACATGTGTCCCTCATTCCCTTTGTGTAAAGGGAGCTTGTGTGTGTGTGTGTGTGTGTGTGTGTGTGTGTGTGTGTGTGTTTATCTCTCATCTCCTACTCTAGGGCTCGCCCTCTCCTATGTAGGGATTGTTGAAGACTTTTGGGACACACACAAAGCATCCAATTTTTGTAGGCTTTTGACCTTTGGACACAACCTTTGAATTTTGGAACCTTAGCATTTTGGAAGTCTTCCATGTTAAACTGATCATTTAATATGGGGAAGTGCCAAGGGAGAAAAAGCTAAAATATTGGTTAAGTTAGCAGACCGGCCACAATAGGGATCCAAAGGAGGGAAAATAGGGATCCAAAGGGGGGGCCATCTACAGAAGAGCTATGTGCAACAATGGGATGGACCATAAGGTCTTTGGAGCCCATTGTTGCACAAAGCTCTTTTGCAGATGGCCCCCCCTTTGGATCCCTATTGTGACCGGTCTGCTAACTTAACCAATATTCTAGATTTTTCTTCCCTGGAACTTCTCCATATTAAATGATCAGTTTAACATGAGAATATCATTTAGGAGAATTAGATATTGTTTATTATGACATTACCTATCATAGTCGTCCTTGACTATGGGGTAGAGAAGATAAAGCATATTCATTAGTCCTTTTTCAAGTGGGTACAAGATCCCTATTTTACCCTAGGACATCATTCCAGAATGGGTGACTAGTCCATTTGGTGCTTGAGAGCCTAAGATACCACAAGCATGTCTGCACATTAGTCCTATCAATCTTCCATAGTAGAATGGCAAGCTCTACTTGGTGTTTGGGAGACGTCGTCTCCGCAAACTTGATCTAAGCATGCATACTACTTCACATTTCTGCACAATAAAGAAAAAGAGAGTCCTATAAGACAAAAACTTTGTTCATTTTTAGCATTTGTACATTTGCCTACTTTTGGGAAGCATTGTAAGCATTGACAAGGTTTAGGTTATCCTTTAAGTGTATGCCTTGCATCCATCTAGCGTCTTCAAAAGGATAATTCTTAAACTTAATAAGATATCGTCGGATAGTCTTACCACCTCTTAGTACCTTGTCTTCATGTCAGAGAATGGACTCAGACTGCAGCACCTCTTCTTAGTCCTCGATCTCCGGTGGGTCTTCAATAGTTGGTTCTTGAGGTGTCTCTCCTTTGTAAGGCTTTAGTAGGCTCACATGGAAAGCATTGTGTATGAGCCAATGGTTGGGCAACTTGACTTGATAGGCCATCTCATTGATTGGCCTAAGAATTTGGAAGGGACCATAGTACCTTTTTGCTAACTTAGCATAGTACTTTTGGTGTCCGATAGGATTCTTGCCCGTCGTGTGCCTTAATCGAGCCTTGGGAAATTTTAGTAAGACCCAATCATTTTCTTTAAAGGCTTTGGCTCTTCTGTGCTTGTCAGCAGCAGCCTTTTGCCTTTGCTGTGAGATAGAGATAGCATCCTTAATCTTTTAGAAAGATTCTTGTAGGTCTCGGCTATACTCATCTTCAAAGCAAAGATCTTGCCGTGTACCTTAAGTTGCAAGGGAATTTTGATCTTCCCTCAATTACCTCAAAAGGTGCTTTTCCCGTGGAAGTATGTACAATGTTATTGTAGGAATACTCCACTAAGGGTAAGTACTTCTCCCATTGGGATCTTTGATCTACTTCCGTTACATAGGCTTTTAGTAGATTGAGAGTTGTTAGGTTAGTTATTTCACTTTGGCCATCCGTTTGCGGGTGATAGGCCAAAGAGAAGTTTAGCCTTGTTCGGTTCAACAATTGCACCATCACTTTCTTCAGAAGGTGAAGAATTTGAAGAAGATGGAGAAGAGGGTGACCTCTTTCTCACCTTGATCTTTGTAGACCTAGTTGCTACACCTCTTTACCCCTTTAGAAAAAGCACTCAAGCTCCTGTACTCATGGCTCGAATAACATAAATTGCAAGGAATAGAAGAGAGGGTCGTTCAATGCCAAAAACAGCACCGACTCCTGTCAAACTTCTAATAGCTCAATAGTGGTTAATCCGTAGGCAAGCCTGTAGGACTCCACTATTAAGACCATAGCTCTCGATGGTGATGCCCCGTTAACTGCACAAAGGCATGCGCACTGCAAGGATGAAAAAACCCTATTCTACTTACTCACATGCAATTATTAATACCAACCATTTATAGCTAGCTTGAGGACCTCCCTTCTTGAGCAAGAAAAGAGAAACCTTGTGCTTTGATACCAATGTAACATTTAAAGGTCTAGTAACTTGCGTGTAGAGGAAAATAGCATGAACATAGTGAGCATTTCATTAGAATAGCTTCCTAATGAGAATAACAAGAGTACTTGGGTGGAGAGAGCAACAAAAAGTATAACACCTAGTTAGATAGCATGAAAAATACTTCAAAAGAGAGAGAAATTAAGCAATTGACAACAATTGAGGACCGGATTTGCATGGAGTTGATCCCCCCTCCAAAAGGCTTTGGATTATGGTTTCTCCCATCAAGAGAGACATTTTACAATACAATTATTTGTGCTCCTTCAAACTATCTAGTGCTATGAAGATGGAAACTTCAAGCACTAAGCACAACACTTATCAAACACAACATCAATTCCCTCACAGTCTCAGACCCAAGACCTCACACACCTTTGAAGATGGTGAGAGCTAGCGGGGTATGAGAGTAGATTGAGAGGAAGAAGGAATATTCTTACGAGAAAAATATACATCTCCTCACATAATCACTCATATTAGCATAGATTAGCTTAGTAATTAGCATGGTAGAGGAGATGAGCATGCATTGAAGCTTGGCTCTTGGTTAGATTTGCATCACAAAGCCAAGAGTTTTTGGTGTAGGCCTCCCTTCTCACAAGCTTGGAGTAGGTGGTAAGCTTTCCATTAAAGCTTGAGAAGGAGAGAGAGTCTTCTTTGCTTCACACATGAGATTGTGTGAGTGTGTGTGTGATAATGCCTTGAAAAAATCAGCCCCTTCTCTCTCTCTTGGTCGACCACCCCTATTTCTTTTTGCTCATCGTTGCACCTCATTGGACCTCCCCAAGCTTAGCCAATGGAGATTTAGCAACATAAGTGCTAGTCTTCTGACATGTGTCCCTCTTTCCCCTTTTGTGAGAGATTAAGATAATTACTTAATTCAACTAAACTCTCATTGGACCCTTTTGCCTCCTGGCCAATAGGCAAGCCATTGGGCTGCTGAATGCTCATTAGACCCCTTGGGAGACTGACCAACAGTCTTCTAGAGAGCTTAATTCTTATTGGTTCTTTTATTAAGTGTTTTAATATTGATTAAGCTAGATTTACTCTAGCTTAATTCTCATTGGTCCCCCTCCAAGGCCATCCAATAGAAACTGAGTACACCTTGTGGGCATCTGGGCTAGGGAGCTGACATGTGTCCCTCATTTCCTTTGTGTAAAGGGAGCTTGTGTGTGTGTGTGTGTGTGTGTGTGTGAGTTTCTCTCTCATGTCCTACTTCTAGGGCTCACCCCCTCCTATGTAGGGATGGTTGAAGACTTTTGGGACACACACAAAGCATCCAATTTCCTTAGGCTTTTGACCTTTGGACACAACCTTTAAATTTTGGAACCTTAGCATTTTGGAAGCCTTAATGGGCTGAACCCTAAGTTCTTTGGAGCCCATTGTTGCACATAGCTCTTTTGCAGATGGCCCCCCCTTTGGATCCCTATTTTTCCTCCTTTGAATCCCTACTGTGGTCGGTCTACTAACTTAACCAATATTCTATCTTTTTCTCCCCTGGCACTTCCCCATATTAAATGATCAATTTAACATGAGAAAATCATTTAGAAGAATTAGATATTGACTATTATGACAAATCTATCCCTTGCTAGTTTTATGAAGGATAGAGAGGTGCAAGACAGCATCGGAACAAACATGTGTACTGGCTGTGGTTTGCCCCTTGAGGTCCAACCATTCCTTGCAATGGTCAAGCTCCCTTGTGAACATAGCTATCACCTTCTCTTCTTTGCTGCTACATGCTCCCTTCAGACCACCTGTGTTGCTCCCTCCTGCAAAAGAAGCATACCTACCACATGTTTGTGCAACCTTGCAACACAACGACATCCAATCACACCAGAGATTGGTAAGAAACCATACTTGAATGTATACTTGCTAGCTAGCACACAGGACATATAGTCTGCAAGCTTGATCATATTGGGAATAAAAGGTGTGCTACTTAGCATAATGAATATGCTAATTAGCCTGCCAGGTATGCTAGTTATCATACTATATATGCTAAGTCGCATATACAGTATGACAGTTAGCATATTGGATATGTTAATTAGCATATCCAGTATACTAGTTAGCATACTGGATATGCTAGTAGGCCTACTTGATTAGTGTATCCAGTATGCTAACTAGCACACTAGATATGCTAGCTAGATGAGTGGATACTAATTAGCATATCAAGTATGCTAGTAAGCATATTGGGTATGCTTATTAGCATACTAGAGTTAGCATATTGAATGCTAATTAGCATATCTAGTATGCTAGTTAGCATATTGGATTGATAGTTGGAATGCTAATTAGAATACAAGATATGCTAGTTAGCATACTTGGTATGCTATTAAGCATGTTGGATATGCTAACTACCAATATTTTATATGCTAGTAAGCATTTTGGAGCATATTGGATTAGCTTAGAGATTTTAAGGTTTTCTAGTTAGCATACTAGGTATGCTAGTTAGCATATTGGATATGCTTATTAGCATACCGTATATGCAAGTTGGAATGATAGTTAGCATACAGGATATGATAATCACCATATCTAGTATGCTAGTTAGCATACAAGATATGCTAATTAGCATATCAAGTATACTAGTTAGCATACTAGATATGCTAGTTAGATGAGTGGATGCTAATTAGCATATCGAGTATGCTAGTACGCATATTGGGTATGCTTATTAGCATACCAGAGTTAGCATATTGAATGCTAATTATCATATCTAGTATGCTAGTCAGCATATTGGATTGCTAGTTGGAATGCTAATTAGCATACTGAATATGCAAGTTACCATACTTGATATTCTATTAAGCATGTTGGATATGCTAATTACCAATATTTATATGCTAGTAAGCATTTTGGAGCATATTGGATTAGCTTAGAGATTATAAGTTTTTCTAGTTAGCATACTAGGTATGCTAGTTAGCATATTGGATATGCTTATTAGCATACCGTATATGCAAGTTGGAATGATAGTTAGCATACAGGATATGATAATCACCATATCTAGTATGCTAGTTAGCATACAAGATATGCTAATTAGCATATCAAGTATACTAGTTAGCATACTAGATATGCTAGTTAGATGAGTGGATGCTAATTAGCATATCGAGTATGCTAGTACGCATATTGGGTATGCTTATTAGCATACCAGAGTTAGCATATTGAATGCTAATTATCATATCTAGTATGCTAGTCAGCATATTGGATTGCTAGTTGGAATGCTAATTAGCATACTGAATATGCAAGTTACCATACTTGATATTCTATTAAGCATGTTGGATATGCTAATTACCAATATTTATATGCTAGTAAGCATTTTGGAGCATATTGGATTAGCTTAGAGATTATAAGTTTTTCTAGTTAGCATACTAGGTATGCTAGTTAGCATATTGGATATGCTAAATAGCATACCGGTTATGCAAGCTGGAATGATAGTTAGCATACAGATATCCTAATTATCATGTCTAGTATGCTAGTTGGATATGCTAATTAGCATACTTAATATGCTATTAAGCATGTTGGATATGCTAATTAGCATGTTCTGACCTCTAGCAAGCACATTGAAGCTTGTGGGTACACTTGAATTTCTTAGAGATTATAAGGTCTACTACTTAGCATACCTCATATGCTTGTTAGCATACTTGATATTCTAGTTTTCATATATGATTATGCTAGATAATATACACGAGAATTCTAATTAGCATACTGGCCTAGCTGCACACATAGTGAGCATATCAAACATACTATGTAACATACATGACATGCTTGTAAAGGGTATAATCAAAGATTTTTTCATTGCAGGCCTCTCTAAGCCCCTGCATGATGTGGGTAGTGTGCATGAAAAAGCTAAGGGAAAGGCTGCAACTGAGAACCCTTCGATTGCGATGCCTGCTGCAACTGACATAGTAAAAGCTTCTCATCAAAAAATGGCTAGTGCTAGTGCCAGTGCCTCAGGGGAAACATTGAAGTCTAACAACATAGAGGACCCGCAGGAAGTTGGTGATAACATGCCTACTGCAACTAACACAGTAAGAACTTCTCAGCAAACAATGGATAGTGCTAGTGTCAGTGCCTCAGGGGAAACATTGAAGACTAACAAGATAGAGGACCTACAGGAAGCTGGTGATAACATGCCTGCAACAGTAAAAACTTCTCAGTAGACAATGGCTAGTGCTAGTGCCAGCACCTCAGGGGAATCTTTGAAGACTAACAACATAGAGGACCTGCGGGAAGTTGGTGATAATAGCCCTCTCGAGGGTTTTTTGTGAAAGCTAAGGCAAAGAGAAAAGTGGACCTTGAAGAGGTACCTCAAGAAACTTCAAGCAACGGCTGTGTTTCCCCAAAGAAGATGGAGGACAAAGGTGAAAAGAAAGCCACCCGCTCAAGAGCTTGCAAAAACTCTGTCGATGACCTTTCCTTAGATTCTATATTGTAAGAAGGCAACTGTCACTGTTCAGTTGTTTGGCCTTTACTTAGTGTTCCCATACCTATGCCCTTCATTCTTATGGCTATGCCATTTTGAAAAAATAATGCCTCTTGTGGCTGATATTGTAACTGTTTTTATTTTCCTGGTGAAAATGTCTGTGTAATATAATGTTGATTAGCAATCCATTATAATTTTCTTCCAATCTATGAACTTATTCACTTCGTATCGTTGTTTCTTTGCAGAGGAAGAGAAACTGGCATTAATTTCCTTGCATGATGTAAGTGCGGCCATGCAATAGCAGAAAGTTTCAAAAAGGCGAGTCCGTAAAGCCAGACAAATAAGGAGACAAAAATTGGAGATTGAAAAGGAGCTCGAACAATATTCACAGCATGCTCGTGGAATTTATGAGCACCTAGATTATGTTCACCCATCTAGGGAGGTTATATATGCTAAATGGTATCCTCCTTCAATCCCAATATGGGTGCCTAAGTGATTGTGTGATGAAAAAAGGGCTCTTTTGCTATATCTCAACGGTCTTTTGGTAAGGGTGGTAGAGACTCGCTTTGGCGAAAAGCCCCTTGCATATGCAGATGAATTGATAAAATACAATGTAGAGGGTCGGCATGTGTTCTATCTCAAGGACAGCTACAAGTTTTTGGACTAGTGTCTTCAGTTCTTGAGTGTGTATATTTGGAGCACAAGCATGCAGCATAAATTCATGACTATTTGCAGAGTTGTTTTAAAATTGCAGGTGCCAAGGATTGCCAGTATTCTTGTGCAAGAGCAGTGCAAGAAGAAACCCTGGTAGATCTTTAATAAACCTGTGTTTATGAAAGATTTAGCCATGTTTTGGAAATACGCTCCAGCGTACAATGCCCAAAACACGCTTCTATGATAGCCTCTACAAAGTGTCTCAGAACCCAGCACAAGCTTGGCTTGTTGCTCCGAAGCTAGAGGACCAGAGTGTTGAGGAGAAAGAACAGTTTCTTATAAAAACTATGAAAGACTGGCTTTTTCTTTGGCTGCAGTCGGATAATTGGGTAGCATATGTGGTGGACAATACCTTTGATATAGGCTCTGATAACTTCTTTGATGAAGTCCTCAAAAAATTGGTAAAGGCAAATAGAAGGCAAAAAGGAAAAGGAGCAGCAAATGGAAGCTGACCTAGCATAGGAGATAGAGGAGAAAGCTAGTATGGAGAGGGAAAGAAAAGAAAAGGAGCATCAAAGAGGCGACCTATAAGAAGAGGGAAAGGAAAAGGTAGAGGAAAACGAGAAAGCAGAGGAAAAGGATGTTGGAATTAGGGTTGCAGAGAAATGCACACAGCTTGGAGAAGACGAAGGAAGCTCAAGGCACACAATAGAGAGTGTGTTACTTAGTATGGAATGGAAAGATAGATAGCCCTAGATTGATGGGCATTTATACAATGCTCGAGGGAAAAAACCTCCTAAAGAGGGAAAAAATGCCCCAGCGGTCCTAGTGTATTCACACACATCACTACCACATGTATATGGTAACAAATCCTCCCTGGAGTGATGCGGTGAACGAGAGCTGGCACATGAGTAAAGGGAAGTGACATGCCCTGAGGACATGATCAGTCCACAAAGGGGAGTAAGCCCAAAGCTTTGCGGAAAGCTTCAAGCTTCTCAGGAGACAATGCCTTTGTGAAAAGATCTGCAAGGTTGTCCTGTGTTGGCACATAAGCCAAGCTGAGCTCTCCTACTGAGAGCCTCTCCCTAACATAGTGGTAATGCACCTCAATGTGCTTTGTGTGAGCATGAAAAACTGGGATCCTCGCAATTGCCATGCGCTCTGACTATCAGTGTAGATAGTGTTGGCAATGTCCTGTCCAACACCCAAATCAGCCATAAGACGTCTGAGCCATACACACTCAACCGTAGCTGTGAAGACTGCCCTGTACTCAGCCTCACAACTCGAAGTGGCAACAATAGGTTGCTTCTTGCTCAACCATGATATACATGAACTGTCAAGCATGAAACACAAACCACTTGTGGACAATCGTGTGTCAAAACAATCAGCTCAATCTGAGTCCAAAAAAGCATGTAAGTCTGGAGGCAATGATCCCCCCTTGGGATAAAAAAATCCAAGATGTAAAGTGCCACTAAGGTAGCGGAAAATCCTCTTGATAGCCTGCCAATGCGTAGACCCTGGGCTATGCATAAATCTGCTGACTTATGAGACTACAATTTGGCCTCGTGTTGCATACATAAATGAGGCAGCCAACAAGAGTTTGGTTAAGAGTGACATCAGCAAGATCACCACCATCATGTAGACTCAACTTCAAACCTGTTTCCATGAGTGGCGCAATCCTCAAGTCCAAACTTACATAGCAATGTCTCTATGTAGCTTTTTTGACACAAGGCAATACCACCATCACACTGCTTAAACTGTATACCCAAGTAATGATGCAACATCCCCAAATCTTTCATCTTGAAAGTAGCATTCAAATCAGCCTTAAATTCAGCAATATGTCTCTCATTTGGTCCAGTGATCAACAAATCATCGACATAAAGAACCACAATGAGAACTACATCACCCTCACGCTTTACATACAATGTGCTTTCTGTTAGACTGTTACAAAAGCCTTGTTTGACCAAATGAGTGTCAGTTTTCTCATACCAAGCATGAGGAGATTGCTTCAACCCATACAAAGCCTTTTTACATCTGCACACTTTTTCCTCTTGTCCTTTTATGAGAAAAACCGCGAGGCTGCGTTACATAAACTTCATCAAATATGTCACCATTCAAGAAATCAGTAACAATATCTGATTGATGTACATCCCAACCAAAATGAGCTATCAATGCACAAAGAAAATGCACAGTAGTCATACGACAAGTGGGAGCAAAATTCTCTTCATAATCTATGCCTTTTTGTTGTGCATAACCCTTTGCAACAAGTTGAGCCTTATGGCAATCGATCTCACCATCCGGCTTGCGTTTCAACTTGTAAACCCACTTCGTACCAATGGCCTTTTTGCGAGGAGGCAAATCACATAAATTCCATGCGTCATTTTCTATAAGTGCATCATATTGTGATTGCATGGCAGCCATCCAATTTTTTGAATTATGTGCTTCATCAAAAGACAGAGGCTCCTCAACATCATGTAAGCTAGACACAGCCAAAGCATAATAATCTGATGCATAAGATGCATGGAGAGATCCTGAACGAGAACGACTAGAAAAAGGTGCATCCAATTTACAGTCACTCAAAGTGTGCACCAGCCATTTTGGCATGCCTCTAGCCTGCTCATTTTCAGCCCTTTCCTCATCAAGTACATCATGTACATCTGCATCAGTAATAGGCTGATCTGTAACATTTTTAGAAACCCCCATAGGCTGTACATTTGCCTCATTGGAACTTACATTCATATTTCCACCATTGAAAAGAGGCAACAAAGTGTCATAAATGTCATGTGAGCTTACATTACTGTCTCTAGTACATGACAGCAAGGGCTGAACAGAATCTTCCACAAACACTGTATCCCGTGAAACCAGAATACACTTTGTCTGCGGATGATATAACATGTAACCTTTGCTTTCAGCACTATAACCAACAAAAATACATTTGACAGCCTTATCATCCAATTTTTTGCGTTGTGCTTGTGGCACCAAAGCATATGCCAAACAGCCAAAAACATGCATGTGCTCAATAGAAGGCTTTCTATCATGCCATACTTCATATGGAGTAATAGACTGCAAAGCTTTCGTAGGAAACCTGTTAAGTACATAAGTGGAACACATGATGGCCTCAAGCCAAAAAAAAATCAGCCATAGCCAGAAATTGTTTGAAGCACATAAAAACTTCGGACTTCTCTTTAAGCGGAAATACCCATGCATGCCTGGAGTAATCATCAATGAAAGTCATGAAGTAAAGGTAATTGCCCAAGGATGGAGTTTGCATGGGCCCACAAACATCATTATGCACAAGCTGCAACCTGCATGTGGCCCGAACTGAACCATCCTTTGAAAACTTAGAACGCTGCATCTTACCCAAAATACAGCCTTCACAAACATGTTTGTCAAGTGCTTCAAGAGGCGGCAAAGAAGCAACCATATCATATTTTTGCAAACGCAGCAAACTGACAAAATTCAGATGACCAAAACGTGCATGCCAAAGTTTTGCATCTGAAATAGCCCTTGAATCTCCAACAGCATTTGAAAAAAAAATTCCACACTTGTCATACAAAGTGAGCTTATACAGCCCATGGCAAAAAAGGCCAGATGCAACAATTTCATCACCAAAACTGAGATCATGAACTGTACATCTATCATCCACAAATTTGACTACAAGTCCAAGTCTAGCAAGTGCAGATACATACAAGAGATTCTTCTTGATCCCATGTACATAAAGTGCATCAACAAGTGTGAAGGAACTGCCATTTGCAGCAATAAGCACAATCTTTCCAACTCCCTGAACCGGATAAGAGGCATTGTTGGCACAAATGACTGAATTCCCGTGAGGGACAGGCTCGAGAGAGGTAAACAATTCACAATATGAGGTAATGTGCTTTGTAGCACCACTGTCGAAATACCACACATGTGAATCTGCAGCAACTGACAAGCATGCATCATGGACAGCAGGACTGTAAGTGCACGTTGCGCTAAAAGCCCATTCTGCATCAACATCAGCATCACAGTCTCCTTTCACAAAAGACTCAACAATGGTTGCATTTGTAGTGGAACCAGCATTTGCAGTGGAACCACCCTCTTTATTCTTAGCGGCCTTCAACTTAGGACACTGCTTAATCAAGGGATTATTATCTTTACAATAATGGCAACGCATATTATTTTTGACCTTATCACAATAATTGCCATACGAAATGCTGCCAGCAGAAGCATTGGAAACAGAAGTTTTGCCACTCGCAGCAGAACCATAAGAAGTGGCTGTATTGTTGTTACCACCCTTTCTTTGAGAAGCAATAAAAGCCTGTTCAACTGCACGCTGTCTAGTCCTGTTTTTTCTGGAAAGTGACTCTTGCAATAGCAATGTGCATAATGCATCAAACTTGACAACTTCAGGATTTCCTTGGGTCATCAGTCTTCAGGTACTAGCAAAAGTTTGGTAGGAATCTGGTAAGGCATCAAGAACAGTCTGCACAAGGGAAATGTCTGAAATGACTTCACCTACAGAAGTAAGCTGCTCATTGATATCCTTGACACTAGCAAGGAAAGTGTCCATATCATCTTCCTCATGCATAATCTTCGACTCCAGCTCTTTACGCAGCAAAGAAATTTTAGCCTCATTGCGGCTTGCATAAAGACCTGCTAGAATATCCCAAGCCTGTTTTGCAGATTTTGCTGAACGGATGTGAGGAACAATGGTGTGCTTCACAAACAACACAAGCAATGCATGAGCCTGTGCATCCTTTACATCCCAAGGAGCTTGTTCTATCGTAGGCAAAACAACTCTAATAGCAGCAAGACCTGCAACATCCTCAACATCGCCTACATCCTGAGAACCATGACGTACATCAATGCACTGTGAAATATTCTAGATGCCCTTTGACACAAGAACATGTTGCATCATATAAGCCCACATAGGGTAATTGTCCCCATCCAACCTGTCCTCAGCAGCAAACATCTAAATGTTGCACCTGATGTGAAAATTGCCCGAAAATAGGAGAAATGGAGTGGGAACAACACGTGCTATATAGCACAAACCGTAGAAGACTGTATGGCACCTGTTATGCAGAAAACGGCACTGACAAAAATTCTACACAAAATAATGAAATTGCTTGTGCAGACCTGCCTGTAGTAGAAACGGAGGCCGAAATGAGCCCGAATCAAAAATCTAAGCAGACCATGCTCTACGAGCTCTCCCAAAAAATTTGTCGACCTGCAAACCCTCGCCAAACCTCACTCTAATCGGAGAAAGTGAGAAGGCGTGTGCTGGAGCAGCTAGCTACTAAGCCCAGGAGGATGCAACCTGCTCAGATACCAATTGTTGGAATTAGGGTTGCAAAGAAATGCACACAGCTTGGAGGAGATGAAGGAAGCTCAAGGCACACAATAGAGAGTGTGTTACTTAGTATGCAATGGAAAGATAGATAGCCCTAGAGTGATGGGCGTATATACAATGCTTGGGGGATAAAACCTCCTAAAGAGGGGAAAAATGCCCCGACGGTCCTAGTGTGTTCACACACATCACTACCACATGTATATGGTAACAAAGGAGAAAGCAGAGGACAAGGAGAAAGCAAAGAAAAAGGAGGCAGCAGAAAAGCGAGGTCTATACATACGCCCTGTGAGGAGGCCTAAAGGTTTTTAGGGGTGTCTGACTCTCATTGTAAAATTAAACCCTATGTAATGTTATTTGATGCTGGAAATTAATATGAGATAATCTTTTCAACAATTGCCTCCTACTATTCCATTTTTATATTTATAGAATTATGTATTGGGTTTTTTGTTAGGTAGCACACACTATAAAGTATCAAGTAAGTATACAGTTAGCATATACTGTGGTAGTTAGCATACACTATATGCTAGTTAGCATGGTAATGTATGCTAGTTAGCACACCATATAGCATCTAGTTAGTATGCAGTTAGCATATACTATGCTAGTTAGCATACCCTATATGCTAGTTAGCATACCCTATATGCTAGTTAGCATAATACTGCATGCTAGTTAGCACACCATATAGCAACTAGTTAGTATACATTTAGCATATATTGTGCTAGTTAGCATACACTATATGCTAGTTAGCATAATAATGTATGCTAATTAGCACACCATATAGCAGCTAGTTAGTATACAATTAGCATATATTGTGCTAGTTAGCATACACTATATGCTAGTTAGCATAAACTGTATATTCTAGTTAGCAAACAGTATGTAGAAGCTTTCTAGTAAACAGTTAGCATATACTCTGATAGTTAGCATACACTATATGCAAGTTAGCATGTATTGTATGGTAGTGAGTATTCAGTTAGCATATATTGTGCTAGTTAGCATACAGTATATGCTAGTTAGCATATATTGTATGCTAGCTGTAATTGATACAATTGATACACTGTAGATAGTATACAATTAACATATAGTGTGTGAGTTAGCATACAGTATATGGTAGCTAGCATATATTGTATGCTAGTTTGCTTTATGCTAGTTAGCACATACTTTGTAGAATCTTGTTAGTATACAATTAGCATATACTATGCTAGTTAGCATACATTGTCATAGTTAGCATACACTATATGCTAGTTAGCATATATTGTGCTAGTTAGCATACACTATATGTTGGTTAGCATATATTGTATGCTAGTTACAATTGATACACTATAGATAGTATACAATTAACATATACTATGCGAGTTAGCGTATATTGTATGCTAGTTTTCTTTATGCTAGCTAGCACACACTTTGTAGAAGCTTGTTAGTATAAAATTACCATATAATGTGGTTGTAGTAAGCATACACAAGATACAAAATAGAATAGAAGACCATGATGCTCATGTCAAAAACCAAATGGCATGCTGTTATAGATTGCTTCATAATCTTCGAGGGTGATTGTGTACATTTACCTTCTCCTTTGCATGTGTTCCATGGGTATCTTGATACAACGTACAAGATTTGAAAGTATGTGAACAACAAGTTGATTTTAGTCTAGTTTGAAGGTGTATGCATCCACTTGCTTGTAAAACAGTCCTTGCACGACATAAGAGCCTTTGTCAATTACATTGTTCCACTCATCAATGAAACCCTGTTTTCACTTTTCTTTTACTACAATGCACTTTACGAAGTAAAAGTACATTCTCATCCTTGGTTGTAGCATCTGGATTCATTGCAAAAGTGTTACTGACACATAAAGAACTACTTAATGCATCATGGTGTCCTTCATACATGAATTTTTCATATCCAATGATCTGTCCTTCAAGGGCATCATCAATCGGAGTGTCTTCTTCATCCTCAACTTCATCCGACAATGGCATCAGAATGTGATAATCCCAAGGCCACACATGAGGTTTGTTAGTGCAGCAATTCCAATTGTGGTTCATACATGCATCACAAAAGCATGCCAATGGTCTTGTGGAAATGGCAGTTTCATCTTGTCAGTTGTGATCGTGAAAAGCATGCAAGGTGCAAGACTTCTCAACTGTGGCACAATTCCATTTAACCTCCCTGTTTACATCACCTACTTTGATCTCCCAAAACACACGGGAACATTCCCTTTCTTTTAGAGGATATGATGTTGTTGCTCCCTTTGATAGGTTGGCTTGACAATAGGCTACCACATCTGCAACACACTTTAAAGTGGCCCCATTAGGCTTCATTTGTTCATGTGTCAACGTTCTTTTAACAACTGTGACTGCACCATCATGCTCTCCCTTGCCATGTTCTGATCCAAAGAAGAACCAGGTCATCTCCATTCACATCAGTCCGGCATACCTTGCAACAAAATAGAAAGACCTAGCAACCTTAAACTGTGAGGCAACACCATCTAACCAAACCCAGCAACGTTTTGGAGTGACACCTTCTCTTTGTAATCAACCACAATGCAACATAAAACAATGTTGGACAAACAATGTGTCATGCACTTTGTCATCTGATATAAAGAAGTGGATTGTCTTGACTACTTCCCCTTCCCTGCAGTAGTATGTTATGTGCACAAAAATGGTTACTTGACTTGAGTGCCAATGCATGGATTGAATCTCATTTTGCTCCTTGAATGCATAGTTTTTTTCAAAGTCTACAACCGACACAGCCACATTGTCAGGAAATCTAAGAATACAATCCTTGAAATGTTGTGCTTGCCATTGAGTGATATAGTTATGTTTGATAAAAACCTTCAGCTTGCTCTGTAAGAGTGGAAGAAACTCCCAGCACTGCATTTATTTAGTCACAAGATCTTTTCTCTTTTTTGGTCTCCGTGCTTACCTATTGCCTCCACATATGCAAAAAAATTTACCAAGATATTATTACCTGGGCTTTGTGTCTCTAAGCAGCATGTTTCCAACTTTTTCACACCACATTTCCTACATTCGCCCATCAAACATGCACTGTTGTGGTAACAAGCATCTATCTGCTTTGGGCATAGAACTGGCTCCCACATACTTGTGACACCTTTGAAAGTTTTACATAAAACCATGCAACCCATGCTAGTCTCATCACCTCTGACGCAAAAGCTGCATGTACATCTGCATTGGGCTCCATGTAGCCCAAATGATTGAGACCACATATGGTTAAATGTGTCCTTTAAAAAGGACATCTGCACATGATATTCGCAATAGGATGTGTATCTATCTTTCAACTACCATACAAAAAATGGTAAACATTCTCATACCTATTTTGCAATCCGGATGCTTTTCTTTGAATCTGTAGAAGAGCTCAACCTGCAATTATGAGAGTTAGAAGGCGGTTATTACGTTAGTTATGCTAATTAGTATACAGGCCGTGCATGGAAGCATATTGTATGTAACCAGGCACTTATAATATTCTCACTAACACATTCCGTAGCTAATTGGTACATTCAGTATGCTAAGTAGCACATTTAGTAAGATAATTGTTACATTCAGTATGCTAACTAGCACAAACATTATGCTAACAAGCACATTCATTATGCTAAGTAGCACTTAAGTATGCTAATTAGCATTCACAATATGCTAATAAGCACATACAGAGTGCTAACTAGCACTTATAGTATGCTAAGATGCACTTACACTACAACAAAAGAAGGTGTTATCGACGCATATATCGACGCTTCCCATCGCTATGAGCGTCGCTGTGAAACCAGTTGCTATTAGCGACGCGTATAGCAACGCGTATAGCGACGTGCATAGCGACGCATATAGCGACGACCATAGCAGAAAAAAAATTTCTTGGGAAGAGGGCAGGTAGCCTGGCCTGTGCCCAGTTAAAAGATGGACACAGCCACAGCCAGACTTCCTGCCCTCTACCCAAGAAAGCGAGAAGCACCAAAATATCAACCATGCTCCCGCACGCAAAAATTTCGGCAGAGTTCCCTTTGTTTTTACATAAACTTTTCAAAAAAAACCATATCATGTATACGCCTCCTACATGCTATCCATGTAGGATCTCACATGAGATTTAAGGCCAATGAAAGACAACCGTACCAACTGAAAAGCATAGCCATAACTTAAAAGCATAACCATAACGAACCATAACCATAACTTAAAAGCATAACCATAACTTAAAACCATAACCGGCTATAATCACTTTGATCAAAACCATAATGCAGATAACCATAACCATAAACAAAATTAACAATAACCATAAGCATAACCAGAAAGAGAAACAATAATTGTCTATACAATGACAATGACAATAATCATAACCATAAGGAAAACAATAATTGTCTGAACACTAACTGTTTGTACAAAAAAGAGACACAGAAGCGTGTCTGTGTCTCACAAAGCATATAGATGAAATCTGGTCCACTAATGACTAGGCGTCGCAACCTGCACATAGGACAACTCACAAAATTAGTATTGATATTACTTCACATATACTGACTTAATTAAATCAACTCACACATATTAACGTCTCACCTCAAGCGATCAGCGAGACTGTAAGGCCTCCCAGTCTACAGGCTCTCCTGAAGCTTCAAGATCATTCAGTACTTCATAGATACCTCTGCAATATCCATCTGACTCCTCCTCGCGTGATGGAGCTCGATGCATCGCAAGATTCTGCGTTTATACAAAAATCAAAGTAATAAGAATACATGATTCATCGCGTTTTAAAAAACGCCATAGTTAAGATTGGATTTGAAACTCACAAACTCATAGCGAAAGGTGTCAAAGCCTCCGCTGCCAAGATGAGATGTCCCCCTAGTCATCTGTCGTACCTGCGCGGCCTCACGCTGTTGTCTGAACCGCGTGGCCGCTGTCCGCTCATCCTACGTGATCTGCAGCCACGTCTCGTGTGGGATGCCAAAAGGCTTCGGCAAGCCGGTCCTGAAAGCCTTCCGAGCTGCATCTCGTCGATGTTTGATGGTGTCCCGTGCAACACCCTTGATCCACCGCGCCGAAACAATGGAAGAACCTGGAGCAGGCTGGTACTCTCTCAAGATGGTCTCCACTATGTAAGTGACTTTTTCCTTTTCTTGCTGATCCCAAGACGTCAGAATGCTAGTTGAAAACTGCAGCTCCAGGAGCTAGCGAATCCGCTGTTGCATCTCAGTACCGACTCTATCCATGTCAACAGAACCATCTCCCCGTACAGTATAGAGCTTGGAGGCACTAGGATCGTGTGCCCCCCAAGGTGTCCGAGGTGTGCCAAGAGGTGTGTCGAGAGGTGTGCCTGGGTAAGACGGGGGTCGTGAGCGAGGAGGGGTCGAAGCATCTGTGGACCCTCCTCCACAGCAACCACCACCTCCACCTGACGATCGCCGAGATCAGCGAGTGCGCCTGTGCTGTGGAGATGAGGACGTACCCGCCTCTGCCCCACCCCTAGGTGTCAAAGCAGTCGTGATGGGAGAAGAAGGCATCATACCCATAGGCATCCTGAACCCCGTAGGCGTCCCCCCCCAGGCGTCGGTCCCTCGAGTGTGAATCCCGGAGGCGTAGTACCCGTTCCTCTGGCTACCCAGTACTAAGAAGCTTCTGCCATCTGAGCAGGCGTCATCCGTGTAACGAAGCCCATGAATGCATCTGCACTCATGGAAGCGGGATCTGGAATCTCGTCTGCCATACTAAAGTCCTGCACAAAGAAAGTAAAATAAAGCGTTAGAACACAATTGTTTAAATTAACTTTAAGCTTAATTTTAAATCAAAGTCTTCACACAAACACTTACAGGCCTAGGCCTCGACGAGTGAGGCATCATCGATAAGATCTTGCACCGTATCATCGTCTATCTCTAATTGCAAACATAACTCTGCCGCAACTTGTTCTTGAAGATTGTCTTCATCCATTGCATCTTCATCTACAAGTGTCAATTCTGGCTCGTCTGCGTCATCCCTCGTACATCTGTCAGCTTCCTCTGCCATACCTTCGTCCATCTCATCTAATGTCACAGTAGTATGGACGTCGTCTGACTGAAATTCCTCCAGGAGATCTTGCCCTTCAAATACTTGTTTATTTCATGGAGCAACCTGAACCACAAACCACCATTGTCTCTCTCGAGGGTCCGGTACAAATACCACTTGCTCGCAATGTTCGGGGAGAGCAAATGTGTCGCTCGCGTCTGTCCAAGTCTTTGTAGAATCTATTTGCACAAGTTTGTTTCCATCTTTGCGTACCGTTGCATTGCGACCAGAAGTAATCACCTTGAACCACTTCACATCCAACAAAAACATCTCAAACCGCCTAAAGCTTACTTTCAGGATATCTGACACCAGACCACAGTAATCCAGGTTGCTAGTGCTCTCATTCGTGTCTCTAGCATTGGCCCTGCTCTTTTGCATGAAACTAACCATTACCCCACTGTCAAACGTGTTTCTTCTGCTGTCAATTTGTTGTGTTATGAAATTCTTTCCATGCGACCACAGTGCCATGTATGTATGATACTTCCAGTCACATCCAATAGCCAACTCTTCCTCTTCTAGAGATATGAGTTCTCCGATCTGTCGAGCTGCTCTCACTGTCTTGTCCAACCATGCCATTGTAGGGAATTCAGGTAGAGGAGCGAGATAGTCTGGCAAGCGTAAGCCTCTAGTCATTCAACTTCGCCTGAAATCATGTCGCTCTAGATTGCGTCTCTCTTTCTCTTCTTCGTACCTTTCAAGCCATTTTTTCATCGGCGCTGAATTTAGTATAAAGGACTTCATGATCTTTTCTCGCATGGCCAGGTTCATTTTCTTCGGCACCCCTTGCCCTTGCGGCTCCTCTCCCACCAGTCTTGCATCCTCCTCATCGCTCCACAGTCGAGGCATTTTTGGTTCAGAAACGGATAGAAATTCGGTCGTCAATACAAGAGACTCTTGCACCAGCCATCCTTCTGCCATGCTCCCCTCTAGACGCGCTTTTTGGCAAACAAAACCCTTAAGTGTTTTCATGAACCGCTCTAGAAAGAACATCCAACGGCGGTGGACTGTACCTGCCACTGCAACCTCATCTACTACATGGACGAGCAAGTGCATTTAGATAGTTAGGCAGCTCGTGGGTAGATACTTCTCAATCATGCAAACTGCCTCAATGGAGTTAGCCCTTAAGACTGCAATAGATTCCTCCCGTATCTCCTTGAAAGAGATCCACCGTACTAGCTCTAAAATCTTGTATATGCAGGTCCGCACTTCATCCGTTAAGCACCCCTTGATCGCAATTGGAAGAATGAATTGAAAGAACTTATGCCAGTCGTGCGATTTCAACCCTGACGGTTGATCGTCACGGGTGAATGTTGTCTTGAGACATCGCATATATCCTGTTGGCGTCCTGAACTTTGAAATCACCCTTTTCACTTGTCGCTCTTCGTTTTTTAGCAATACCCATGGCGCTCTTGGAAGTTTTGTTTGACCAGCTGCATTGGTGAAAGGCCACAGCTCTGGCATCTTTCCAACCGACTGCAAAACATCTCGATTGTCTTTCATTCCCATGATTGTCTTCCAGAGGAGCTCTCCCACATTCTTGAATATATGCATTGGATCCAGCAAATGGTTAATTAGTAGATCACCCCAGTACGGCAACGTATGGAGAATGGACAAACGTTTCATTCCTAGAACAGGTTGCCCCTCATGTTGCTCCCATCGGCGACGCCACTCTTGTACATGCATAGGACGACATTCGACGCGACCAAGCTGGCCTTCGCGCAAGTGATGGCCATCTGGAAGATAACGGTGGTGGACTTGATCAATTGTCTTTTGAAGAGAGGTAGAATAGCGCACATTCAAAGACTGCCCGCAAATTGGACATACATTGTATCCCAAAGTTGTTAGTCCTGCATATATCAAAGCATGAATCAGGCCAAGGCAAAGGGCTTGCAAATAACGAGAATTTTGTGAATCAATAACCATTACAAGAAGCTTCTCCGTATCCTGGCCAATCATGCATATTCCACATAAGAAGTCCATGGATCCTTGCACGCTGTTGTCCTACTGGTCCAACCGCATCTGCTATGTCGATCCCATGCCATAACTCCTGGAGCTCGTCAACTAGTGGAGCTAGATAAACATCCATGTTTTTTGCCTTGAACTTACCAGGTACAATCAAGCTTAAAATCAAATGACCCTTCTTGATAGCAAGCCACGGCGGGAGGTTGTAATTGATAAGGCACACAGGCCAAGTGCTCCATGACGAGCTTCTCAAGCCAAATGGATTGACTCCATCCATTTCCATGCCCAAACGCAAATTGCGTGGTTCACTCTTAAAATGTGGCCAGGTATATTCAATGTGCCTCCAAGCCTTCGAATCAGCAGGCACCCTAAATGTTGCGTCAGTGGATCTATTCGTAGAATGCCACCGCATCAACTTTGCAATGGAACCACAACGAAACATGCTTTTTATCCTAGGAATAATAGGGAAATGCCTCAACACTTTAGCTGGCACTGTCTCACTAACTGCATCTTGTTTGTAGCGCATTGCTCCGCACTTAGGACACGACAGACAATCTACGAATTCATTGCGAAAAAGAATGCAATCATTTGGACATGCATGAATCTTGTTGTAGTCCAAGCCAACTGAGGTCAGAAGTTGCTTTGTGTCTGGCCTGGAGGGAGGCATTTCATTGCCAGCCGGGAGAAGTTTCTCTCGCAATAACCTGTTTAAGCCACATTAAATTAAAAATCTCTCCGAGCACATCACCATTGCAATCAGAAAATCTCTTTTGTAAATTACGTACCTAAACAAAGCAGTGACGCTTGCATCTGACCACCCGTACACTGACTGAAGATTCAAAAACACCAGACAAGTACGAAGCACAGATATTTTGGAGCCTTCATAGATTGGTTGACGTGCCAACTTCCTCAAAATGTCTTCAAGAGATAGGCGCACGGCTTCTCGTGCTACTTCGTTCGCATTCTCCTCGCTTGTCTGGAAGAAGGCATCCAGCATCTCCTCCATGCCGTCGTCTTCTGTCTGTAAGCCCTTTTTTGCTTCCATCCGTGGCTCTATATTGGTCGGACCTTCACGCATAATCTTTTTTCTCTCTCTCTCAGATGTAGGTGCTATGTCGCGGAAATCAATGCCCGTTCCGTAGGAGTCGTATCGAAAATTCTGTACGGTTTCTCTAGAAAACTCTCCGTACTTGTGCACATGCTCATTACATATCCTATGCTTGCGCAGGATTTGATACTTGCAGAGCGTGCACGAGCATGCAATCTTTTCCTCCATGTTAGTTGATGACGTTGCCATCTACAATGATTATGAATGTTGTTTATATATATATATATATATATATATCTATATATATATATATATCTATATATATATATATATATGTATACTCCTCACAATGTAAACTACCTCGCATTCTCACTACAAGAGATTGTGTGCTCTTGTGACGCTGTTAGCGACGGAAATACACTGGGTTTTTATAACCCCCGGCGTCGCTAAAACCGTCGCTATGAGCGTCGCTACAAGAGCGTTGCTATAGGCGTCGCTACATGCGTCGCTATAAGCGTCGCTATATAGAGACGCTCATAGCGACGCCCATAGAGACGCTCATAGCGACGGTTATAGCGATGTTTACACAAAAGACTATAGCAACGCTCATAGCGACGCTACAGAGCCATAAATAGCGACGGTTATAGCGACGCCCGAGAGAAATTTTTTTTGGTGACAGGGCATTGAATGCCCTGCCACCCATCAACCATATTGTACTTGATTCACTTTTTAAAAAAAGTGCAAGGGTAGATAATAGACCCAAAATAGTCACCCACAAGACGCATTGTTTGCAAAATTGACAAGCGTAAAATTGACAATTGTACACATCATAGGCAAAATGAATTGATTGGAAAATGTAATAATGACAATTGTACAACATCATAGGTATAAAGAATTGATTGGCAAAAGGAACTGCGGTGACAAATGTAATAATATACATGGTTCAAAAAGACGTATAAAATCCGTCTCATGATACATAAGCTATGAGAAACCCTAAACTAATGCTATCTAGCTACGACTAAACTGACGTCCTCTAGTCAGACGTCTCATCGCGTCCAAGCGGCGTATCTGTCGGATTCTGCAAAAAAAGACAATAAGACAGCTTTCAGTAAGTATAAACATATAACGACACTTATAAAACAATACAAAAAATAGAAAAGAGTAAACCCTAATACTAACCATGCCGCCGCGAGAACTGAGAATGTCCATCAGGGCGTTTAAGCCCTTCCTGCCTGCGTACTCGCGCTCGTACGGTGTGGGATCACGTCCTGTCATCGACCACTGTCAAAACATACAAAGATTTCATTATGTTAGAATTAAAAAACTCATAAACCCTAAACTATCGAACATAAAGAGCAATGCGAAAACACTTACAAAATCGGCCTCAAATGATGCCCATCCACCGCTCCCCAAGTGGTGCGAGCTCCCTGCCTCTACTCGCGCTCTGGCTGCATCCTTTTGTTGCTTCCACTTGTCGGGATTCTCGCGCGCTGCTTTCTTCGCATTCTTCCAATCTTCTTTGGCCAGCCAATCTGGCCTATTCCACCCATTCTTGATTGCTTTTTGCACTTCGGAACGCTTGTGTTTGCAGTATTCGCGCATTCGAATCTTCATCAGGTCTTCATTGAAGCGTTGATCCCGTGTTGGAACGGGAAACTCATCATGAAGTATGCTGATGACTCTGTTTTTTAAATCACTTGGTACTTCACTCCATTTGTTTAGTATGTAGTGTCTAAACAGCTGAGAGCAAAGACCACGCATGCGCGAGATCACCTTCTTGCCGTCATCATCCATGATGATGCCGCCGCTGAAGTTGACGGAGTAAGGCAAGCCCTCTGGCCGGTGACGCGTGAACCTGGGTGTCCCGACAGGGGTCTCTAGCGGCGTGTCGATGGGGGTACGGACGTCAGGTGTCTCCACCGGCGTCTGGGCCCCGAAGCGAGGAGTGTCGAGTGGGGTGGCTCCTGGCGGAGTAGGTAGAGGTGTGTAGCTGGTAGGAACAGCCAGCCGCGCAAAACCTGGCATAGATGGCGATGCTGTGGCTGGTGTGAGGGCGGGCAAAGAAGGGGAGGGTAAAGAGCCTCGTCGAACACGAGGCGGTGTGGAGGCATCGGCGGCGGAATCCCCACAACAACCGCCACCGCCACCACTAGAGCGCCGGTGTCTAGCCGAGTGTGAAGATCGTCTCGTCGACGCCGAAGCTTCGGAGCGCGCCGAATGCTCCGAAAGAGAGGCAGATGCGGATGGAGTAGGAACGCGCGATGATGTACCAAAGCGATGACGCTCCACGTACCACTGTCTCTGCTGCGGTGACAAAGAAGAAAGAAACTCCTCATCATCCATACCTGCATTAAACACACGAATATTTAAACTTAATATTGAATGAATAGAGTAGACAATGACGCAAAGACCATTAAATACAATGACGTAATGACACATATAAATACAATGACGCAATGAATTGAGTGATAGAAGAGGCAAGTCTAAAACTTAGAATTTTCAATCAAAAGATGTGAGCGCGAGTAGAAAAGAGCGTTATACACCATGGAAAGTACAACACGGAGCAAAATTGTTCAAATACAATATTTGTGGCTTTAAGAGATCTCTCTCTCATCCTCGCATAACTCAACATAACTTCCTATATCTATATAGAGCTCTCCGTTTAAACACATATCCTCTGTTTCATTTTGTAGCTCTTCTGCATGCACCCCATATAGAGTAGTAGCATCTTGATGCTCGTCTGGCACCACCGCAGCGGCTTCTGATTGAGCATCTTCTCTGATCTCCTCCATTGATGCCGTTGTGATTGGCACATGGTAGCCTTCATACGTCCTTGCACTACGAGGGGCTACCTCTATGAAGTACCACCAGTTTGATGTAGACTTTGTAGGATGAAATATTACCTGCCAGAGCCACACAACTTACATGAGAGCTTTCAAGCACATAACTTGTAAAAGGGGGATGTTAACTATTTACATACTTACTTGTTCACAATGCTCGGGTAGTACGAAAGTGTCTATTAGGTCAGTCCATTTCTTAGTAGAATCCACCTCAAGAAAACCAGACTCTCCTCTACGCACAGTAGCGTTGCGACCCTCCATGATTATCTTGAACCATTGCACGTCGAACAAGTCGACAAAAAATCCTCTGTAATCGATCCTCAAAATCTCTTGTAGCGTGCCGAAGTAAGTGAGTTCCGCCACCACAGGATCTGCATCAGAGAAACGTCGTCGACTAGACTGTTCAAATTTTGCCATGATTCCACAATCTTGAGTAAAACGCTTTTTGTCGATCCGTTCCACCCTAAAATGTCGACCTTTACACCATGCTACTGTGTATGACTTATACTACAACGAACAAAGATTATGAGTGGCCGTTCAAACGTTTAGAAATAAAGTCACTAGCTAGTCGTACATTGCAAACTTACCTTCGTCGCGCAACCCCGAGAGTACTCCCACTCTTCCTCAGTCACTTCGTCACCGCATTGTTGTGCGCTTTTCAATTGGTTGTGCAACCATCTTAAGCTCATGAATGTTGGTAGGCTCTCCAGACCCGTCGGATAGTGCATCGGTGGTCGTCTTCCCCGTCTCCATTCGATTCGTACCCTTTGTCGCTCTTGCTTTGCATCCTCATATTGTGAAATCCACTTTTGCATCACTGGATTGTGAAGCATGCAAAATTGGTTGATTTTAGCCTCTAGATCTTCCGTCATCTTCTTCTCAACACCGAGATTGCACATGACAATCCCAGAAATGCGCTCATCATCTATGGTTCGCCATAGCGTGTCCCGGGCTTTATCAAATCCGTCTAGCCACTCTCCAATGTACACTAGGGACTCTGATACCAACCAACCTTCTGCCATGCTACCCTCTGGACGTGCCTTTTGACGCACATATCCCTTAAGCGTTTTCATGAAACGTTCTAAGAAGAACATCCATCTGGAATGAACTGTGCCAGCTATTTCCACCTGATCAACTATGTGAACAAGAAGATGCACCTGAATGGTTAGCATGGTAGTAGGAAAATGTTTCTCAAACATGCACACAAGCTCCGCAGCATTTAGTTTGGCGAATGGTATGGAGTCTACGTTGATCTCCTTTTGTGAGATCCATTGCACCAGCTTTGCAAGTTTGTAGATTGTGTTACGGATGTTGAGAGACAAACATCCCTCAATGGCAACTGGTAAAATAAACTGTAAAGTATGTGCAGCAATGATATTGAAGTCCACATTTTATGCAATGATATTAAAGTCCACTATGAACGTACCTGACACATTTTATGCCAATCGTGTGACTTCAAACCGGTAAGCTTTCCTCCTTTAGTAAAACACGTTCGGAGTGAGTGCATTACGCTAGTGGGGGTCCGCAAAGATTGAATGGTCTCTTTTACTTTGCGTTCTTGGGCTCCTGTGAAAATCCATGGTGCTTTAGGGAGTTTTATCGATCCATCAGACGCTGTTTGCGACCAATATTGCTCCATACGATCCACATTTCTAAGGTCAACTCTGGCTCCCAAAGTATCTTTCTTGCCGGTCAGATGGTCCCATAGTAGATTACCCACATTCTTGAATATGTGCATTTGATCGAGCAAGTGATTGATCATGAGTCGGGGCCAGTATGGTAACTCGTACCATAGAGATAGTCTCTTCATCCCTAGAGGCAATCCGTCATCACACATCTCCTTCTGCTCTAACCATGCTTGTGCAGACATCCTTGGTGGCTCTCTTCCCAAAAAGCCGTCGCGTAACACATGATTCTCTGGAAGATACGCTTGATGACCTTCGTAGATTTGCTTCTTCAGTGAGGGCGCCCTATGTGCATTCAGTTTAGGTCCACATGTGACACATGCTCTGTATCCGCTTGTTTGAAGCCCTGCATGTATACACATGATAATAGATCAACTATGGGAAAAAACAAGATTTACAGTGTCTGAGTGAGGAGTGTCAATAGATCACCTGAGCATTCTCTTAGCCCGGGATAGTCATGCATGGTCCACATTAGAATGCCTCTGATCAAAGCATTCCGTCGTCCTGTGTGTCGGCTCATATCCACCACCTCTATGCCAATCCACAATTGTTGTATCTCTTCCAATAGTGGACGAAGATACACATCCATATTCTCCACTTTATATCGCCCTGGCACAATCAAGCTTAGCCATAGGTGCCCCTTCTTCGTAGTCAACCACGGGGGAATGTTGTAGTTGACGATGACAACGGGCCATACACTGTAAGATGTTGATCTTTGACCAAATGGATTTACGCCATCCATAGCCAGGCCTAAGCGCAAATTTCGAGCTTCCCTGGCAAAATCCGACCATGTTCCATCTATATGTTTCTAGGCTACGCAATCTGCAGGAATTCGTAGCACACCATCCGAAGATTTATTCTCCTCATGCCATGATGCTAGGGCGGCCATGGACTTACATTCGAAGAAATGCTTGATGCGAGGAAGCAGAGGAAAATGTCTCGATCATTTCATCAATCTCGGGCTCAAACATTGCCTCGTTGGGAATGTGCTCTGCATGATCATCCCCCGAGCTGTCAGAGGCTACATCTTGTGGCCTCACATATGCTGCTTGACCAAAGCACCTGCGAACACGTCTATTGGGTTGCAAGATTGCTGCTTGTTGGCCAGCTTCAGAGTCCGACGAGTTATAATTAGCAACAACTCGATCTATAATAGATGGATCGAACTCGCCAAATTCGCGAACGTGCTGCAAAGAAACACGTCTTGTCCGTCGCACAGCATGCTTGCATTGATTACAAGGACATAAGACCCTCGTTGAGAGATAGGTGTTTTGGTTGGACGGTCCCACATCCTCATCACTACTCATAATGAGGATAAAAATCTTATAACCTGAACAACAAATTTAATATTCTATTGGCTTTCTTCGTCTTATCTCTCTCTCTCTCTCTCTCTCTCTCTCTCTCTCTCTCTCTACCTCACATTCTCTAGTCATGTCCAATCCCTGCACACCTCGGTCTAGAGGTGCACGGAGATCAGAACCACCGGGTTATAATCTCGTCTTTATTAGTCAATACCTATATTTGTGGGACATCCATCTGGAATGAACTGTGCCAGCTATTTCCACCTGATCAACTATGTGAACAAGAAGATGCACCTGAATGGTTAGCATGGTAGTAGGAAAATGTTTCTCAAACATGCACACAAGCTCCGCAGCATTTAGTTTGGCGAATGGTATGGAGTCTACGTTGATCTCCTTTTGTGAGATCCATTGCACCAGCTTTGCAAGTTTGTAGATTGTGTTACGGATGTTGAGAGACAAACATCCCTCAATGGCAACTGGTAAAATAAACTGTAAAGTATGTGCAGCAATGATATTAAAGTCCACATTTTATGCAATGATATTAAAGTCCACTATGAACGTACCTGACACATTTTATGCCAGTCGTGTGACTTCAAACCGGTAAGCTTTCCTCCTTTAGTAAAACACGTTCGGAGCGAGTGCATTACGCTAGTGGGGGTCCGCAAAGATCGAATGGTCTCTTTTACTTTGCGTTCTTGGGCTCCTGTGAAAATCCATGGTGCTTTAGGGAGTTTTATCGATCCATCAGACGCTGTTTGCGACCAATATTGCTCCATACAATCCACATTTCTAAGGTCAACTCTGGCTCCCAAAGTATCTTTCTTGCCGGTCAGATGGTCCCATAGTAGATTACCCACATTCTTGAATATGTGCATTGGATCGAGCAAGTGATTGATCATGAGTCGGGGCCAGTATGGTAACTCGTACCATAGAGATAGTCTCTTCATCCCTGGAGGCAATCCGTCATCACACATCTCCTTCTGCTCTAACCATGCTTGTGCAGACATCCTTGGTGGCTCTCTTCCCAAAAAGCCGTCGCGTAACACATGATTCTCTGGAAGATATGCTTGATGACCTTCATAGATTTGCTTCTTCAGTGAGGGCGCCCTATGTGCATTCAGTCTAGGTCCACATGTGACACATGCTCTGTATCCGCTTGTTTGAAGCCCTGCATGTATACACATGATAATAGATCAACTATGGGAAAAAACAAGATTTACAGTGTCTGAGTGAGGAGTGTCAATAGATCACCTGAGAATTCTGTTAGCCCGGGATAGTCATGCATGGTCCACATTAGAATGCCTCTGATCAAAGCATTCCGTCGTCCTGTGTGTCGGCTCATATCCACCACCTCTATGCCAATCCACAATTGTTGTAGCTCTTCCAATAGTGGACGAAGATACACATCCATATTCTCCACTTTATATCGCCCTGGCACAATCAAGCTTAGCCATAGGTGCCCCTTCTTCGTAGTCAACCACGGGGGAATGTTGTAGTTGACGATGACAACGGGCCATACACTGTAAGATGTTGATCTTTGACCAAATGGATTTACGCCATCCATAGCCAGGCCTAAGCGCAAATTTCGAGCTTCCCTGGCAAAATCCGACCATGTTCCATCTATATGTTTCTAGGCTACGCAATCTGCAGGAATTCATAGCACACCATCCGAAGATTTATTCTCCTCATGCCATGATGCTAGGGCGGCCATGGACTTACATTCGAAGAAATGCTTGATGCAAGGAAGCAGAGGAAAATGTCTTGATCATTTCATCAATCTCGGGCTCAAACATTGCCTCGTTGGGAATGTGCTCTGCATGATCATCCCCCGAGCTGTCAGAGGCTACATCTTGTGGCCTCACATATGCTGCTTGACCAAAGCACCTGCGAACACGTCTATTGGGTTGCAAGATTGCTGCTTGTTGGCCAGCTTCAGAGTCCGACGAGTTATAATTAGCAACAACTCGATCTATAATAGATGGATCGAACTCGCCAAATTCGCGAACGTGCTGCAAAGAAACACGTCTTGTCCGTCGCACAGCATGCTTGCATTGATTACAAGGACATAAGACCCTCGTTGAGAGATAGGTGTTTCGGTTGGACGGTCCCACATCCTCGTCACTACTCATAATGAGGATAAAAATCTTATAACCTGGACAACAAATTTAATATTCTATTGGCATTCTTCGTCTTATCTCTCTCTCTCTCTCTCTCTCTCTCTCTCTCTCTTTCTCTCTCTCTCTCTCTGTCTCTCTCTCTCTCTCTCTCTCTACCTCACATTCTCTAGCCATGTCCAATCCCCGCACACCTCGGTCTAGAGGTGCACGGAGATCAGAACCACCGGGTTATAATCTCGTCTTTATTGGTCAATACCTATATTTGTGGGTACAAGAAATCTACAGACCCACGTCTACATGATACTGCATGTAGTGGACAAAACCCCTTTGCCTCTTCTTTAGCTGTAGCACTTCACAGCATCTTAACATCCTTTCACAGTAGATCTTTTCACTGTTCGTCTAACTCTAAACCCTAAACCGTAAGTAATTCTTGCGTGGACTCAATCTAACGTAAATAAGCGTAAATCTAAATAAACGTAAATCTAACTAAAAATAAACCTAAATCTAATTTAACGTAAGTCTACATCTAACCTAATCTTTAACGTCTTTTGGGATAGTTTCCTACGACGTTAAAACTCTCTTCTTCTTGTGTGTGTGTGTGTGTGTGTGTGGGTAAACCTAAATAAACCTAAGTCCAATCTAATATAACATAAATCTAAATCTAACGTAAATTATGTTATATTAAAAACAAAGAACTAAACTAACAGGGATTATAAGAACCTTAAAACTGATTTAACACATAATTTTTCACATAACTCGGCAAGAGTTGGCATTCTCATCACTAAAGATGTGAGAGTTAACTTCCGGCGGTGACGCTGCCTCATCTCCATCCACATCTGACGACAGCAATTGGCCCTTTGGACCGTTCTTGCTCTTGTTACTAACTTTGAAGTTGTTGTTGAATGACTAGAGGTTGTCTAGATGGTCATTGTCGGGGATGTAGTGACTCTTGCCGCCCTGAAGATCCACCTTCTTCCCTATCTTCTGAAGACATTTCACCTTTTGGATCGACGGACCCACCATGAGTGAAGGCATCAATACCCTATATTCCATTGAGGGCTTTCTTCACCCGCTTCATGCAGGCATCGCAGTCTATGGAGACCTAAATCTAATCTAATATAACGAAAATCTAAATCTAGCGTAAATAAACGTAAATCTAACTAAAAATAAACCTAAATCTAATCTAATTTAACTTAAATAAACCTAAATCTAATTTAACGTAAGTCTACATCTAACCTAATCTTTAACTTCTTTTAGGATAGTTTCCTACGACGTTATAACTCTCTTCTTCTTGTGTGTGTGCGCGTGTGTGGATGTGTGTGCCAATAAAAAGAGATAAATGGTATAACCTTTCTATCACCCATGCCAAGTATGATAGATTGGTTATGCCATTTCCCTCTTGAATAATAGGTCTTGAGCTCAACTCCTCGTCGGCTAGATCTTTAGGTCTTTTAATTTTAATTAGTTTCCTACGACGTTAAATTAGTTTCTCTCTCTTTCTCTCTCAATGTGTGTGCGTTTTTTTGTTTATGCATGTTTTCTCTCTCTTTTCCTCTCTCAATGTTCGGTTTTTTGTTTATGCATGTTCTCTCTCTCTTTTCCTCTCTCAATGTGTGCGTTTTTTGTTTATGCATGCTCTCTCTCTCTTTTCCTCTCTCAATGTGTGTGTGCATTCTTTGTTTATGTATGTGTGTGTGTGTTTTTGTTTATGTTTGTACTCTTTCTCTCTCTCTCTCTCTCTCTCTCTCTCTCTCTCTCTCTCAAAAACACTATGTGTGTGTGTGTGTGTGTGTGTGTGTGTGTGAGAGAGAGAGAGAGAGAGGGAGAGAGAAAGAGGGGAAGGGAACATGAGAGTGAGGAGAGGGAAGGAGCATACCTGGCTCTCCTTCCTCTCCTCGTGTGTGTGTGTGTGTGTGTGTGTGTGTGTGTGTGTGTGTGTGTGTGTGTGTGTGTGTGTGTGTGTGTGTGTGTGTGTGGAGAAGAAAGAGAGAGAGAGAGAGAGAGAGAGAGAGAGAGAGAGGGAGAGCGTTACCTGCTCCTTGCTTGAGGGCGCCGAAAAACTCAGATCTGAGATCTGAGTTTTTGGGCGCTCTCTGTTATTTTTTTTAGCCCATCCGGCGTCGCTATGAGCGTCGCAAATTTACTTGTAAATTTGCGACGCTCATAGCGACGCTGGGAATTTTTTTTTTTGAGCGTCGTTGTGTGAGCGTCGCTAATATGAATAGCCTCTTGTAGTGTCTCTAGTCTTGCCCAATCTCCGTACACCTCGGTCCAGAGGTGTACGGAGATCAGGACCACCGGGTCAAAATCTCGTCTTTATTGGTCAAATCCTATATGGCTAGACACATACGTGCACTCCCAGGTGTACATGGAAATGCATGTAGCAGACAAAACCCCTTTGCCTCTTTTAGTTCCATAGTTTCTTCTCTGTCTACGAACCTACCTGCCTCCATTCCGAGGTAGCCTGTCAGAGAAATCTTTCCAATGCCGCACTTGATGAATCATATATTAAAGCATGACCATTTTTGTAATGTTCCGTCTGTTTGCAATTTTTTGCACAGGTTTTTCCAAGGATATTATGCCCATCCTAGTGTTTTTTTCACCACATGCACAAGCCAAGGAAGTTCTCAGCCCAATGAAAGTTTTCTACCTGATTGTAAACCGGACGGGGCCTCCATGTCCAAGCCAGAAGATAATGTGGAGATGGATGAGCAACTTGAGAAAGATTCAGAAGCCTTCCATGGTTCTTGCTCAAAAAAGTGATCTCGATCTCTCTTTCTCTCTTGATATCACTCTCGCTATCTCTCTTTCTCTCTCTCTCTCTCTCTCTCTCTCTCTCTCTCTCTCTCTCTCTCTCTCTCTCTCTCTCTCTCTCTCTCTCTCTCTCTCTCGCTATCTCTCTATTTCCTTATTTTCCTATCTCTCTCTGTCTCGCTCTTCACTTCCCTACCTCTCTCTCTCTCTCTCTCTCTCTCTCTCTATATATATATATATATATATATATATATATAATATATATATAACTCTCTTTCTCTATCTCTCTATTTCCTCTCTCTCTCTCTCTCTCTCTCTCTCTCTATATATATATATATATATATATATATAACTCTCTTTCTCTCTCTCTCTCTCTCTCTCTCTCTCTATATATATATATATTATATATAACTCTCTTTCTCTATCTCTCTAGCTATTTCCTATCTCTCTCTCTCTCTACTTACCTCTCTCTCTCTCTCTCTCGCTCTCTACTTCCCTATCTCTCTACTGATCGAACGAGGGACTGAGCTAGGGAGATCTAGACGTCCACGATTGCGGAGGACTACACAACATTGACAGAGGCTGCATCAGAGGATCTAGCTAGGTCACTTTGGCTCGACATGCATAACGCTCGGTCAGACTACTGACCATGGAGGAGATTGATGAGATCCGCTAGCGACAGCTGCTGGATCTCCTATGATCTACCTATCCCAGCTAGCTGGTTTAGCCGTTTAGTCCATACCCAACAGTTTAGGATTCCATAATATTTTATTTTGTCATCTTCTTACTCTGACTTTGTTTCAGATCCATCACATTGTAACTTTCTTGTCTCATGTCTCATAGGTCACTTTGGCCTTTCGAAGACGTTAATATAACATTTCATTTCATTTCTCTCTTTAATTATTTTTCTTTAATTTTAATTTCCTAAGCATACATTAATTCTCTCTCTCTCTCTCTCTCTCTCTCTCTCTCTCTCTCTCTCTCTCTCTCTCTCTCTCTCTTTCCTAAACACACACACACATTTCTCTATCTCTCTCTCTCTCTCTCTCTCTCTCTCTCTCTCTCTCTCTCTATTTCCTACACACACACACACACACACCTCTCTCTCTCTCTTTCCTACACACACACACCGCTCTCTCTCTCTCTCTCTCTCTCTCTCTCTCTCTCTCTCTCTCTCTCTCTCTCCTACACACACACACACACGATGTAGAGAGAGAGAGAGGGGTTGGGGGGGGGGGGGGGGGGGGGGGGGGGGGGGGGCATAATACTTGCGCAGCAAGTGGAGGCCAAGATTTAAGCAGAGCGCAAGCGAAAATGGCCCCTGCTGCTCGCGGGTTTCGCTTTTTTCCCCCAAATTTTTTTGCGTCGCTATACGCGTGGGAAATAAAGCCTTTCCATGTGTATATCGACGCACATTGCGACGTATATATCGACGCCCACTAATTTTGTCGATATACGCACGTCGATATCTCCATGTTGTGTTGTAGTGTTACATTATGCTAACTAACACCTTGAGTATGCTAACTAGCACTTAGAATATGCTAACTAGCACTTAGACTATGCTAACTAGCACTGACAGTATGCTAACTAACACATTCAATAGGGTAATTAGTACATTTAGTATGCTAAGTAGCACATTTAGTTAGGTAATGGTACATTCAGTGTGCTAATTACAACATTCAATATGTTAATTAGCACATGCCACAAATAGTGCTAACTAGCACAAATTATGCTAACAAGCACATTCATTACGCTAACTAGCACATTCAGTATATTAAGTAGCACTTATAGTATGCTCCCCAACACTTAAAGTATGATAATTAGCCATCATAGTATGCTAGTAAGCACATACAGAGTGCTAACTAGCATTATAGCATGCTAAGATGCACTAACATTATGCTAACTAGCACCTTGAGTACAAAGGGAACTTAAAATGCTATCTAGCACTTACAGTATGCTAAGATGCACTTACATTATGCTAACTAGCACCTTGAGTACAAAGGGTACTTAAACTTAGAATATGCTAACTAGCACTTACAGTATGCTAAGATGCACTTACAGTACGCTAGTAAGCACATACAGATTGCTAACTAGCATTACAGTATGCTAAGATGCACTTACATTATGCTAACTAGCACATTGAGTACAAAGGGGACTTAAACTTAGAATATGCTAACTAGCACTTACAGTATACTAATCAGCACCTACCATATGCTAGCTAGCATTGACCCTATGCTAGCTAGAATTTACAATGTGCCTCCCGGTATGGCTTGTATACTAATTAGCATTACTAATATGATAAATAACACACTCTGTCAGGTGATCAACATATTGAAGATTTGAACTAGCATATACAATATAGCATGTTCTAGCTAGAATAAACCATAAACAACCACAGTGTAAATAACAACTAGTATGCTAACTGTAAAGTTTCACATGATTTTTAGTGTACTCGAATAATGGTCTTTGGTTAGATCAATTACCTAAGGTTCATCAAGGAGGTGTACAGGGTGCTTTATGTAATTTTTTCTCCCCATCCCCTTTCAACAAACATCTTTTTTGTTGGGGGATACACGGACCTCTTCCCTCCAAAATGTGTAAACCAGTTCTTTCATATCATTTGTGATTGTGCTACGACAAGCATGTTTTTGACATGCAACCAATGAAAACATTCGACCGTCTCAGCATTCGATGTCACTCGCAATTTAGCCTTGTACAAGGATCGATGCAGAACCGTAGGAGTCTTGAGACTTTTGACATATGCATGTTCTCCTTTGAATTCAACATCATGGACAATGTTGTATGCTTCAAATACAACTCCTCATTACAACTTGGTTGCTTCACAAGCGCCAAGGTGTTATGAACATTGCACATGATCGCACTTTGAATAGTAGACTCCTCTGGACACACTGCTTGCACGATAGGATGATGAGAGACTAAATTCCAAATTTCTTGTTTGTATTCTGTACTAATTCCTTTTGTCCACCTCTTGAATAGTGCCACAATCTCAGATGAAATTTTCTTCTTCTTTTCCTCCTCAAAAGCAAGCTCTCAAACCTGAACCTGCTTAGGTTTTATCTTCTCTCATTGTTTCCTCTTTCTTTATCTCTCATAATCCCTAATGATAGTAGAATTTGGGTCCTCCAAGTTTGGATTCAGTGTCTGTAAAGGATCCCTTCTGCTACCTTCATCTGCTTCTGTTGAATGTGCAGGTAAACCTACCAGATGAGATTGCAAGGTATAGTTCGCCATAACTATATAAGATGGGGAGGAAGTGGGCCACACGGAGAGAATGTGAGGCAAAGGGAGAGGGTGAGACTATTTGAGAGAGAGAAAGAGAGAGAGCTTGGCTTACACAGAGCATGGAGAACGTCGGGGGAGAGAGAGAGAGAGAGAGAGAGAGAGAGAGAGAGAGAGAGTGGTCATCCACTACACCATGACTTCATTAACTGAAAAAGATGCCATGTTTGAACTTGGTGCTGAGTAAATTTAACATTAATCTTGGCTCTCGAATGTATGCTAGCAAGCACTACTAACTAGCATTGTCTGGGACATCATTTTCTTATGCACATTAACATGCTTCTACCCTATTACGAGGTGGTAAGACTATCCGACGATATCTTATCAAGTTTAAAAATTATCCTTTTGAAGATGCTAGATGGATGCAAGGCATACAATTAAAGGATAACCTAAACCTTGTCAATGCTTACAATGACTCCCTAGAGTAAGCAAATGTAAATATGTTTAAATGAACAAAGTCTTTGTCTTATGAGACCCTCGTTTTATTTATTGTGCACACATGTTAAATGCATACTTAGGATCATGTTTGTGGGGACGACGTCTTCTGAGAACACCAATTAGAGTTCGTCACTCTAATATGGAAGATTGATACGTACTAAAGTGCAGACATGCTTGCGATAGCTAAGGCTCTCAAGCACCAAATGGACTAGTCATCCATTCTGGAACGGTGTTGTAGGGTAAAATAGGGATCCTCTACCCACTAGGAAATGGACTAATGACTAGGCGTTATCTTCTCTACCTCATAGTCGAGGACGACTATAATTCAAGAGAGAGGTAATGTCATAAAAATTAATATCTAATACTCCCCAATGATTTTCTCATTTTAAACTGACCATTGAATATGGCGAAGTACGAGGGGAGTAAAAGCTAGAATATTGGTAAGGTTTCCAGACCGGTCTCTGTCAAGGATCCAAAGGAGGGAGGGGGACAATCTACAAAAGAGCAATGTCTGTCAATAGGGCTTAAAAGACCTAAGGTTCAGCTCCATCAAGACCTCCATGGGCTAAGGTTCCAAAAATTCAATCATTTATCCAATGGCCAAAGCAAGGGGAAAATTGGATGGTCATGGCAAGACTAAAAATTCTTCCCACATCCCTAGGAAGGAGGGGGCAAGCCGTTATTGTAGGGGATGAGAGCAAAACACACACACACACACACTCCAAAGCTCCCCCTTTACACAAAGGGAATATTGGACACATGTCAGGCTCCTAGGCCAGTTACCCCCAAGCTCCCCTCAAATCCTATTGGATGGCCATAGAGGTGGACCAATGAGAATTAGGCTAGAGTAAATTTAATATAATCAATTCAAAAATGCTTAATACAAGAACCAGTAGAATTTAAGCTCCCTAAAAGACTATTCGACAGTCTACCAAGGGGTCTAATGAGGATTCAGCAGCCCAATGGCTTGCCTAATTCCTATTGGCCAGAAGACTAAGAGGTCCAATGAGAGTTTAATTGAATTATTTAGTTACCTAAAGGTCTCACAAAAGGGGAAAGAGGGACACTTGTCAAAAGCTATCAACTATGCTTCTAATTTGTGATTGGCTAAGCTTTATTGGAGCCAATGGGAGGCTAGCATGAGCAAATAGCAAGAGTGGCCGACCAAGATGAGAGAGAAAGCTGAATTTTACTCTTACAAAATGCTACACACACACACACACACAACTCATGTGTGCACGAAGAACTCCATCTCCTTCTCTAATCATTGAGAAGTAGAGGCTTACACCAACAACTCTTGGCTATGGAATGCAAATCCAACCAAGAGCCAAGCTTCAATGGCATGTTCACCTCCTCTACCATGCTAATTTACTAAGCTAAGATATGCTGTTAGAGTGATTATGTGAAGATAATACTTCTTTCTCGTAAGATACACCTTATTCCTCTTAACCTTTCCTCATTCCCTGCTAGCTCTCATCATTTATGAAAGTGTGTAAGGTTTTGGGAGTGAGGCTAGGGACACTAGGTGTGTTGTTTCAAGCATAATTTGGTGCATGAAGCTTCCATCTTCATTGTACCAACTAGTTTTGTCAAGGAACACAAAGATTGTATTGTATAAAAGTCTCCTTTGATGGGAGAAGCTATAATACAAAGCCTTTATGGAGGGGGGACCGGCTCCATGTAAATACGGTCCTCAATTGTTGCCAATTGTTCTATTTCTTTCTCTTTTCAAGTATTGTGAATGCCAAATTAGCTAGGTGTAAATTTCTATGTTGCTTTCTCAAATTAAGTACTCTCTCTATGCTCATTAGGAACTTGTTCTTAATGAAATGCTCACTATGTTATCAATTTCCACTACACACAAGCTACTAGTGTATTAAATGTTACATTGTGTGTGGATGTAGCTATAGACACTCAACGACATGATTGAGAGGGACCCTCATTAATCTTGCTCCACACTAGATAAGACAAACTCCTTGAGTTCCTAGACCATGTTGTATCCCATATGACAACATGTGCCAAAGAAAACCCTACATATAGGTCCATAACTGCATAATATAGAAATGTATTTGGGACATTGCGGCCCAAAATTCTTTGCTCTTACATGACCTTGTCATACTTATTCATACAACTTGAAAAAATCAAGAAAAGCATAAAACCAAATCATATGCATACGTTGAGGTTGAACATAATGTTCACTTACTTGCAGTCACGTGACCTTTGCCAACCTGAATGATACAACTAGAAAAATACTTTACCTTTAAACTAGCTTGAGAAAGGTAATATATTGGTGACCTGCTGAACATTAAATAAAATGCTAGTGAAAACAACCAATAGAAACTACTAACCTTGGGTGTTGCCATTGCAATCCAAACCATGTTAGCTTCTATGGTTTCAAATTGCTTGGTTAGACTTTGCATGAAAAATGATCAATCTAGTAGCCAACGGTGACATACATAGTCTACCATGGTCAAAAGTGTTTGGAATCAACTAAGCAAGTTGAGTCTATCCACTATTTTAGTAAGCTCAAATCATGGCTCTCAACACCTATGGAGCGATTGTGTATTAGCAGGTCCATACCCCTGAAAATGCCACTCCAAGAGGCCTAATCAGTGTTGCAACTAAGAAACAACTCTTGTTCATTTGGAGTCTTATTCACAACAAAGTCGTGATAAAATCTTCTCTCTCCATGATGAGAGGACCAAGATGTGAAGTACCCCCAAAGAAGGTAGTCATACTAGATTTTCTTAAGTGTTTACACAAGAGATTACCTGCGTGGAGGCTCTCTTAATCTGTTCATGTCAGGCCATGAATACATTTCTTTGAGAAGAAAATTCAAAGCGTGGGAAGGACATGGAACCTAGGTAAGCTCAAGATCCTTAATTTTGATTGCATGCCATGAACATTTGTAGCTAGATGCATTGTCTGTGATAATGGCAATAATAAATTTGGGTCCATAGCTTTTTGAATTGCATGCTCATAAATGCCTGCTAAAAAATTACTTGTTTTTTCTTTCACGGATGTATGAATTGCTTCAATGCAGGGATTTCATTCACGTCTTCAAATGAAGTGTGAAATGGTAGTAACTCATGTTATTAACACTCTGTGGGAGTGTTAATAACAACGAATTCACAATGAATTGCTAAACTGGGTCTTCTTGTTATCCCTCTCAGCTTTGCTTCTAGCCCATCAAGCGAGCAGGGGGCCCATTGGGTTCATCTATATCCTCTCACCGCCTCCCATTTTTTGGAGGTGGCTATATAAACATTGTACCATCCTTCTAGCCTTGTAGTTTGGCACACTCCGCAAATCTTCCACTAGAGATTTTAGTTGAGGTATACGTGTTGTCTTTTGTTCAGATAGCTTTGACTCGTATATTTATTAAAATCCATGAACAGTTACCTCTCCTGGGTGTCTATCCGCCTAGAAATAGGTTTGGGTAAGGAGCATCCTTGTGGAGGGTTTAAGTGGTGCAAGTGCTTGGGACTCATTTCTATGGCTAAAATGGAGCGCTCCTTATCACTACACCTGCGTACTGTTTTGTTATGTTTAGTTACCTCCTCCTCCCCTAGGTGTCTATCCACCTAGAAATAGGCTTAGGTAAGGAGTATCCTCGTGGAGGGTGGTCATTTATATAGCTGGAATGGGATGCTCCTTATCACTACAACAGTGTACTTGTCTGCTACGTTTAGTTACCTCCCTTGGGTGTCTATCCGCTTAGAAATAGGTTTGGATAGGGAGTATCCTAGTGAAGGGTTTGTATGGTGCAAGTGCATGGGACTCATTTATATTTTTGGAATAAAGAGCTCCTTATCATTGCACTGAGGTAATTGTTTGCTACATTTAGTTACCTTCCCTAGGTGTCTATCCATCTGGAAACATGTTTGGATAGGGAGCATCCTTGAAGGGTTTAGATGGTTCAAGTGCCTCATTTCTATGGTGTAATGGAGCGCTCCTCATCATTACAACAACATATTTGTCTGCCCATTTCCATTATTGGAATGGAATGTTCCTCATTACCATCAATTTCATGTCTTTTTGTTCTATTTTATATGCAAATTATCTTACTTTATAATAAAAAAGTTCAATTAAATCCATTTTTTAAAAAACCTAACATTTTTGTGATTCCATGAATGTATAGGTGTCTTGTGAACTTATCATGGATGCTAATGCTTGCTCCCAAAACATCAATGTGGCTAATTCTAGCCTTCCATTGATTGGTGGTGAAGGATGAAACAATGGAGATTCCAATAAAGGGAAGCGCAAGGCCGGTGGTAAGGTGCTAGGGCCTGAGTGGAAATTTTCTAAGAGCATAAAATCATTTATAGATTGGCGCTACAAATTATGTGGCAAAGGAAAATCAAGAGGTGCACCTCGTATTAGGGAACACTTATTTGGAACAACTAGTAGGTCAAATGTAGGTAGATGTAATGGTGTAGGTCAGGAGAGTTCTACAAAATGCTTGAGAGAGTTATAAGAGGTGCAACCAATGCAAAGCAACCTAGAGTACTGACTCCAAGTTCAATTGGTTTTAGAGCACCAAGGCACTGTTGCATCAAAACAAGGCGGAAAGAATAGTGGTGCGCCCTTATACCGGTCACCACACACACTCAAAGAGCTAGCAGTCAAGATGGATTTCTTGAGTGCCAATTTGCAGTCCATAGAATAAGGCAAGTAATTCTAGAGCAAAGCTTTTGATCAGCTACTCTAAAGGAGGAAAAATCTGCTCTTGCCCAAGCTATCTATCCTATAGGCAGTTCTATGTTAATGCTCACATGAGATCCATGTAGGCATGCATGGAAGAAGATCAGTGAGTATGGTGCTGGTTTTTCCCTTCCATCATATCACCAATGTGCACAATGTTCTTAAATAAATGCTTTGTAGACACTCAAAAGAAAGTTGATAGATTGATCTTGAAATCATTTGATCAAACAAGATAAACTATAGTCAGTGATGGATGGACATGTGTACAACACAGGCCAGAAATAATGTGATGTTGTTCACTCCTTGAGGGGAGTGCTTTATTAAAGCAGTTGACAACTTGGTTGAGATAAATTTAGGGGGCTATATATATGATATAATATTAGAGACAATCTCTCAAGTGGGTGTCCCCAATGTAGTATAGGTGATCATGGACAATGCCAAAATTTGCAGAGAAGCTGGTCGTCTCTTGGAGGAGCGCTTTCTTAGCTTGCACATATTTGGTTGCAATGGGCATAGCTTGAATCTTGTGTTGCAAGATTGGTATAAAAAAGATGACACTGATTGGTTCAAAAGCATTATAGATAAAGCAAGGAAGGTGGTGACGTTTATTTTGAAGAGACAACATGTGCTAGACATGTATCGGCAACGTTGTGAAAATCCTTTCGCAAAATAAAAAAGTTGTTTTGGATACATTTGTTTTGATGGATTCTATGAGTGGGAAACATAGCAACTAGAAAGAGTAAAAATAAACCTGTGGTCCTTGAAAGTGCTTAATGATTATAGACACTTTTGGTCTGACATTGGTGACACCTACTTGGTGATGAGGCCTATGATGATCTCCTTGCGTTCGTTTGATCTTAAGTTACCCAATATAGGGAAGGTGTGCATGGGCTAGTATAATGTGCAAAAAAATTTGATCTCTCTTTCAGAGCCTATAAATTGTTTGATTAAACCTTGGAGAGCACCCCTTAATAAATTTAAAAGGGATATCTTAAATAAGTATGTACATGCTCGATGGGTATGTGCACATAGTCCACTAGATAGTGTTTGTTTTTTGCTTATCACAGAGTACCGGAACATGGACTGTGATGAACTAGATGAAGAGGTGATTGAAGACTTCTATGATGTGATCAGTAATTTCTACAACAATCTAGATAATTAAGCCCAGGCAGTTGCCGACCTAACAACATTAGGAAAAAATTGGACCCCCTTGGGGCCATGTAAGGATCCCTAATTTTAAGGGATTAAAGCTAATTTTGTAGGGGATGGAGGGAACAAAAACAATAAATAGGGCTACTTTTGTAGCTCTCTCTCTAACTTCTCTCTAGATAGGGGAGGGGGGGAAAGTAGGGAATGAGGGTGGTAAAGTAGGAGGAATAGGGGGGATAAAGTAGGAGAGAGAGGGGAGTAAAAAGAGAGAGAGGAGTAAAGGTAGAGAGAAGAACCATTCTCTCTCTACCTATCACCAAACAAAGAGAGTAAGTAGTTATGGCAAAAGCCACTTTTCAGTTCGTGCATCAATTTACCCCCAAAAAATGAATTTTTTATAAAATCTTCAAAATGGATCTTTTAAGCTTTCAAAAGGTCCCTATATATATATATATATATATATATATAAACAGTAATTTTTTTAGAAGAATCTAGCTTTTATAAGCTCCAAATCTAAAATTCCTTGGGTCCCTCTCTACATTAACTCCAAGAATAAATAGACAATGCCACATCATCAAAACGTCCATCTAATAAAGCCTAAAAATTGGAATTTTTAAAATTTAAAAATTTCCCTCCTTTGAGCTCAAAAATTGAACTTATATATGAAAAAATATATTTTTAAGTCTTTTTATCCCAAAAATTGTCTGTTTATCCCAAAAAGTATATCTTATCAAATTTTTTTCCCATCATAACTTTTCACCATGTCTCTTCGCGACATAACCAATGAATCACCTGCGCCGTCATCTACTAGGTCAACTAATGTCAGTCTGCGTCTACCGATCGAATTTGCTCCCACAAAAAAAAATGACGAGAAAGCATCTCAACCGGCATCCGTACGACGGTTTCGAGGAGAAACCAATGTTGACTTGTGGCTTGATGGAGGGTTGTATCTAAAAGATCCGCTCGTGGGCTATCATCCGACATTCCGTACACTCCCAAGCTTAATCAAATATGTGGGAGAAGGAGAACGTGGTCTTCTTGGGTATTGTAAGAGATTGGGCTCCAATCACGCAGGTGCGTCGGCATATTTTCGACAACAATGTCAAGTGTTACACAATCATTCCACAAATCTCCAACAACAACTACATTCCACAAAGAAACAACTCAAAGATCTTAAAGAGGAGATGAAAGCTACAGAAACAGAGGTAACTAAGCTACAGATTGCAATGATGCACCTAAAAGCCACTCCATTTGGCATGCGTGAGCATAAAAGGGAGTTCTCTTCCATTGAAAACTTAGCATCTAATGGAGGGACACGTAAGAAGCAGATCACGGCAACCAGGTATTTTTTAAAATTCACAGTGTTTATAACTCTCAAATAATTTTCATCAATTTGTAACTCGGTTCACCTTTTGAAATAGGACATATATACAAGATGTGTGTGGAAGTTTTAGACAAGAGGACCATTGCAACCTTCTCCTGGGATGCATATCAAAGGGAGATATACTTTACATCATAGGTTGTGAAAAGGCCAAACACATGAAAGATGCCATCACAAAGGAGATCCTAAAAAAGATCTCTAACCTTGTGTCTGAGGATGATGTCCAGAGAGCTTGTGATGAGGTTGGGATCAGCACAAATGCATACCATGCACTTCATGGATTGATGAAAGATGCATTACGAGAGCAAGGCATCACCGAGAATTTATTTCCTATTCCACATAGGGTCCGACTTGCAAAAAAAGCAAACAATGATCTCGTTCAGGAATCCCTTGACGAATACGAACACATTGAAGGATCCATGGTGTACTCTTCCACGAGTGCCAAGTCACGTGGTAATATAAAGGGAGGCAATACTATTCCTAATGGGACAAAGTCTTTTAGTTATCATCAATTCAACAATATTTTTGTTGACTTGAAACGACTACAACGAGCTATGGTTAAATTTTATGCTTTGTCTCCACAAGGTAATACAAGTTGTAATGTCGTTTTTTTATTTGTATTGAATATCATTTAGTATAACAATTCAATTCTTGTGTTGTTTCAGTACTTGGAGAGAAGCTCATATTTATTCTTAAGCTAGATGAATGTCAAATTGTCAAAGGACGGAGATTGGAACATATGAGTGTGACACTCATGAATGAGGCAATGTTTTTTGCAAAAGTCAATGCTATCGGTGATCATTCTCAGAAACCATCATTTAGTGTACAATCAGAAAAAGAAATATGGTGGTTAGGAGCTTTTGAAGTTCCGAAGGAGACTCATGAGGTGTTGGCATGGGTCTTCTCTATGCTCCCGCTAATCACAGAGGTTATTAAGCTACAACTAGAGGGAGAAAAGCTAGAAGTAGATGGAGTAGGTACATTTGATGTTGAGTGGCACTTAGGAGGTGATTTAAAAACAATCAAATGTATACTTAGGTGTAAACAAGGTGCTTCATCACTTCTTCCTTGTCCATATTGTGTACGAGGATACAAGGAGAGTACTCGTGGCTCCACGTCTTCAAAGAAAAATGTCAAGGGAAGTCAGGCAACAGGGTCAATGGATGATGATGCAAGGGATTGGGTGTGCTCGGTGTTGAAGTGTCCTATCATGGAGGTCCCCAATCGGTCGACAAAAGATAAAACATGGCATCCCATTATCAATTTTCCACTTACAAATGTACACTTTTGCACTTTGCATGCCTTTATGCGTATATTTGATCGCTTGTTAAAGCTTCACATAGAGTACGCTTCCACAATGAAACCACTTTCCAGATCCGTGGAAGCCATTGGAATAGTTGAAACAATTCTAAATTCGATTGGATGTCATGGTGGCAATGTTTCTATCATCGGTGAGGTGGATAATATGCATGAAGTGCCACAAAAAGTATCTATGAATGGTGTGAAAGCACGTAGGTTTTTCAAGAAACCAGAGATGCGAAAGGAGAGGGGTGAAGAGGATGCTCCATGGGAGCTATGGAAAGCGCTTTGCAAGTGTACGACTGATCAAGATTCAAATCCCGTGCTTGTAAATCTGCGTAGGCAAGTGTGACACCACTTGGAGTTAGTGCTTCAAATCATGTGGAAACCCCAAACCACGAGCGAGCAACAAAATTTGTTCAAAGATCACATTTCGAATTTCACTAAAGCATTTGTGCAAGCATGGGGAGAGAGAAATATCACACACTACATGGTAAGTTACTTTGTTCAGTTCAAATTTTGATACTATACATAAATATTTATTTGATCTAAGCATTTTTTCTTGATGCAGGTTATTTTGTATGCGCATGGAGCATTCTTTATGTCAAAACATGGTTCATTAGACATGTGGAGCACTCAAGGAATGGAAAAATCACATTATCGAGCCAAAGGTGTTTACTTTAAAAATACACGTCACAGTTGTGGAACTACGAGATCCAACTACATGAAGGAGATGTTTGATTGGTTCTTTCGTTGTTCTTTGGGGAGATGTCATGCCATAGAGTGAGCGCAAAAGTCAAGTCTTGCCAAGGAGGTTAGGAGACAATCTCGACTTACTGCTAAAGAAAAATGGAGAAACTCCACCGGACCCCTTAATCATGCTAGGTGGCGTGAAAATCACCATAGACTGGGCAAACGTTGGTTACCCAACATGTAAAACAAATGATGCTATGCAATGTAATGTTTATGTTTGTAGATGTCTTTGTTGAGTTGCATATAATACTTCTCCATTTATCTATTTTTTGTTTTTTATATTTTGATGATATTAAGAGTTTTTTTAAGTGGCCTGGTCAAGTGTGAAGAGATCTTTTTTTTTAAAATAGAGGGCTTTTAGTGAAGAAGGAGTCTCATTTTCAATCTTGCCCCTTCTTACACCATGGCACGCACAAAGCAAACAGCAAGAAAAGATCAACCTTTTTTTGCTCACCCTCACTCAACCGTCCAAGGTGCTCAAAAACCACCTTGGATACACGAACAAGAGCTCATAAAAGAGATGGAGAGAGAATGGTCAGGTGAAGAGCAACAAGATGTAAAACCTTCACGCAAGAAGAAACGGGTAGTGACATCAGACACAGAAACCAAAATGGACAACGAAGCACAAAGCCCACCATGGAGCGGACAGGAGATCCCAAGCAATCATCGAGTTCCGGCCGGGAAGACATTGCCACGTGGCTTCCGCGCTTTGCCGTCAGATCAGCCTAGAGGTGATCATGGGTTACTAAATGAAGAGGATTTTGAGGATGTAGCAGACGAGCCAGTTGGAGCGCAGGGTGGAGTTGAAGAGCCAGTCGGAGCACATGGTGGCCTTGAAGATGCGCAAGCTCCCCCTCGCAAGCCCTCTCGTAAAAAGAAAAAGTTTTTCAAGGTTCGCCCTCGCAAGGCCCATGTCCCAGATCCTACCATCCCTCAACAACGGGCTCCTGCTGTGAAGCGACGCATTCCAAAGGCGTTGCAAGAGATTCGTCACTATCAAAAAACTTCAGACCTTCTCATACACAAGGCACCATTCGCACGTTTGGTAAAAGAGATCATGCAAAGTTATCGAATGGCGTTTCGAGTTCAAGGTATCGCCGTAGAAGCTCTGCAAGAAGCAGCAGAATATCATCTAATTTCTATTTTTGAAGACACCAACTTGTGTGCTATTCATGCAAAACGTGTGACAATAATGCCCAAAGATTTAGCTCTTGCGCGTCGAATCAGAGGACAAAGAGATTGAATTTGACTTTTAGGCAATTTTGCCAATGTAAAGATATCTTTTTGAAATATAACGAGTCGTGGCTTTTTTAAATATAATGAGTCGTGTACATTTGTTTTAAGTGATAAGTAAAGCTAACTAGAGAGAGGAAAAGAGAGAGAGAGAGAGAGAGAGAGAGAGAGAGATGTGGATAAAAGAACTGTCAACCAAGTTTGGTTATTCAATGTTACTTCTGACTTCTCGCGCGCCTCTGCACTATTCAATCAACCAAACTTGGTTGACAGTTCTTTTAATCAACGTTTGGTTGATTGAATAACCAAAAAAACATTAAATGTTACTTCTGACTTCTCGCGCGCCTCTGCAGCAGGCCTCTAGACAGCCTAATTAAAGCTTATTTATACCAAAATTATAAGAATACAATGTTATTATGTTTTTATTGATGGAGATTGGACTGAAAAAAACTCTATATTTTGATTCAGAGAATTACACAAGTGTATCACAAGATAGAACCAATCATATACTATCTATCGTACAATAAACTCAATATAGAAGTTGAAAAGTACCAGTTAAAATCAATTTCCATTCGAATTTTGAAATAACAAAGTACAAAGATGTGATATATCTCATTACATATTTGAAGGAGTTAATTACAAGATTTATGCATCTATTGACTGTTTGAGCCATCTAAGATATGGCGAGCAATGTTTTCTTGGCGCTCTCGGGCGCAAGGAAGCTGTTTGTGCAGCACATCCCAAGCAATTTGTTCCACATTGCTTAGACCTACAGCTTGGCTTAAGGCCACGTTACAAAGCACACGACCACGAATGTGTGTCGCAAATGCATCACTGGCAAGAGATTTATTTACAAGATATATAACTTGGGAGGCTTGAGATATGGTTGACAGGCATAGGATGCGGCTCATTGATTTCATCATTGACACCCAAAATTGACCACAAGGAGTGTACTCCTTGCGGATTATCGCAAATCCGTCGTGGGGGAGCTTGCCAAGGTAATGCTCAAGAGACGACTGCCATCCAAAAGCTTGGCACCTACCATCTCCTCCCCGACCTGCATGCTCATCCAACTCCACAACATTCTACAAAGAAATCAATAGGTAAATAAGATTTCAGAATGCAACAATGAAAATTAACGTAATCACAAAACAAAAATCAATTAATACCTCTTGTTTTTTGTCGTCTTCATCGTTTATGCCTTTGCTGTCAAGAGAAATAGATGAATTGGGAGCCATAGCGACACTCTCAAGTTCATCTATATGAACAGGCATAGGAGTGCGTTGGGCTTCAAGCAATGCGCGTGTAGCTACAAACTCATCCTCCGACACAGATGAGTGCGGTGCATCTGTCACCGCCACCATTGCCAACTCCACTGTATCTACCACACTCCCTCCAAGGGGAAGGAGGCTTTGATCCAAAGGATCGGAAGAGGGGTCAATGGCAGAGGACTCTACAGTGGCACAGAGGATGGACAGACACTCATCCATGCGGATGTCAAAAGTCTTTTCAAGATCATGTAAAAACAAATATTCCTCCCCATCTATCACAATTGGGGAGAGGTGTTCAAAAAAAACCTCCGGAGTTAATGTCTCCTCCGGTGCATTTGCAGCGGGCTTAAAGGATGCTTTTGCACCCTCATCACCCATGGATTTGGCGGCATCCATGACACCTCCTGGGTAGGTTAGGGCAAGAATATTTCCCCCTTTGCTTGCATCCCAGGGTGTTGTAATGGGCTCCTTTGTGTCCTTGACGACACCCCCAGGGCGCAAATGAGGCAAACTCACCTCAGATCTTTCAGGCTCCTCCGCAAGAAGAAACACAAAAGTCGCCAAGAGACTTAGAAACTGGGTGCCGACCTTCTTCTTTTTCAAACGTGAATCTTCAATGTACTGACCTGCCTCACCCGCAATTACACAAAATCGTTGAAGTCGTTGGGTGAAAGGCCGATCGCCTTTGTGTATGTAGCGAAGCAAATCGCATGGAATCCACAATTCCCCTTGTTCGAAAATTGGTACAGCATACTTGTCGATGTAAAATTCAAAAAATTCTAAGATAGGCTGAAAAGATAGGCCAAAACATATCTACTCTAATGATAAAATCAAATTCTCTTCCGTCGTCCACACCTTTTCAATTTGAATCGTGCTCTCCATGCGGCTACCAATCTAGCAAAAAATAAATAAATTAGTATACCCAACTTAGAGCAGGGAATAATCAAAAAAACATAAATATAACATAATTAAGAGAGAAAAATCATTCACTTTACGTCGTCCGATGCAAAATTTTGTATCTTCTCGATGCTCTAAACCCATTATCACTAAGTGCTCCCGCACATTGGCCAATGTCCAATGCTTGTTCACTTGGACGGTTTCAACGGCACCACTCGACAATTTGATTGCAATATCAAATACCTCAATTGTAGCATCGGTGGATTGCAATGGAATCCATTCACCAAGCTTGCACATCCACCTTTCATAGAAGTACCGCACGTAAAGAGTGGAGCGCACCTTGATGAAACGGATAGCAATGCCGAAACTTCCAACCTAACACCGAAAGCGATCTCCGTTGTGAAGTCCTTCAAGATACCCCCACTTCTCCCACAGGATGGCTTCCAATGTATCGTATTGTAGATCTTTGCAAACATACATAGTATTTGTATGATGGAAAGGCAAAGATCCAAAGATGCTAGCGAAGACATGAGCAGGACAACACCATCCAAGCCCAACTGAACGCGAGGCTTTTCCAAATTTTAATGATTCTCTCACATCAGCTACAATCTTGGCTTTCAAATACATTACAGTGAATGCATCTGGCTTTGGCCACTCCATGCTACGCAAGGTTGTAGCCTCCAAAGGTTGTAGCTCTCCGTAGCCTTCCTCATATGTAGGTACAATGTACTTGTGGGTGTAGAAGAACACCCTCTATAGAGCAAGGTTTGATGAATTTGTGTTGGAGAAGAGCATATCCCCAAGACTTGCATGCATGGCCGTAAATGTGCCTGAAAGGCACGAGAGTGGTTGCTCCTCCACAAGGCTAGAAGGAAAAACATCTACATAGAAACAAAACAGTCCATGAGATGTAAAAAGTCCATTTTTTTGTTACCACCAAAACCATTGAAGTGCAAGGGACATACAATTACAAGGAAAATCCCTTGGGTTGGTGATCCCTCGTAGACGCATGTGTCCAAACATGAAAACATGTTGAACGATTGCCACCGTACCCTTGTCTCGTACTTGATTAAAGCCTAGAAGTCTTCCCTTCCAATGGAGATCAACGTTTGTTCTTTCACGAACACGATGGGGACCGATTGCGGAAGGTTGCATGTAGACCCACGCACCTTCTTGAAAAAGCTGAGGTTCCCATTGCTGCTCCTCATTCTTCGAGTTGTGGAGAACCATACTTTGAATGATGGGTTTGGGGCGTCTATTTTGACCATTGTTTGCCATGGATGCTTAAGTGGGAGCTTGAAATTGCAATGGAGAGCTTGGGGAAGGAGGAGGGAGACAAAGTTTAGAGAGAGAGTGGGAGCTTACAGTTGTAATGGAGAGCTTGAGGAAGGAGGAGGGAAACAGAGTTTAGAGAGAGAGTGGGAGCTTAAAGTTGCAATGGAGAGCTTGAGGAAGGAGGAGGGAGACAGTTTAGAGAGAGAGTGGGAGCTTAAAGTTGCAATGGAGAGCTTGAAGAAGGAGGAAGGTGTAAGAGTTTAGAGAGAGAGTGAGAGCATTGTGTTATGGAAAGGGGCTATGGAGGAAGGGAGTCTTGGAAAAAAGGTTCTAGAGTGAGAAAATGACTTTTTGATCATAGGGTAGGTTTGGGGGAAGTTTTGGATGGAATATTTTGAATTTAATTTTTTTTTTTAATTTTGAAATTTTAGGGTTTTTGCAAAAACGTATCTGTGGACCCACCACTCCCCCCCTCCCTTTTTTCCCCTCCCTCTTTTACCCATCCACCTCCCTCTAGGATACAAAGCAATAAATGAGTGGACAACCCTATTATTCTCTCTACTTTCTTAGGTTCTAGACTTATATACATCGCTCTCTTCCTATTGGCTGGAGCCTAATTAACCTTAATCCTATATGGCCCAAAGAGAGTCCACATTTTTCCTAATGAAACTATAGGTTAAAAGGATGGACTTTTTAGTTCAGAGTTTGTGCAAACTCTTGCATCAAACAGCGAGCATGGAGATGGTGGCTCATGAATGGTCTTCAATGCCTACATTACATAGATTGGCTATTAGGGTTCTTGTATAGTGTGCTGCCAATTCAAGTTCCAAGTAAAATTGGAGTACCTATAGCTATGTACACTTGACTATTTGCAATCAGTATCTCAACAATCATGCCAAGAAATTGGTATACCTATATTGCAATCATAGGCTTCTGAGAAATATTCAATCAAAAGGTGCAAAGTAGACAGAGCACGGTGGACTATGGATATCAATGAAGATGAGCACGAGTAAGGGGAAGAGCTGACATTCAAAGAACTCAACTTTTGTGAGCTTGGTGGATGTACTTTGCTTGAATTGAATGTGATTCTTCAGGTGGATGACTATTCTTCTACTCAACAAAGAAGGGTATTGCGGAGTAGTGATGTAAACATAGATAGCGATGTTGGTTTACCTTTATTGGGGTGTAAAACAATTGGAAGTCATGTAAACTCTTTTTTTGTGGCTAGTGGCCCATGGGACAAGGGAAAGACCACAATTACATTTTGCTTGCTTAAATCAATTGATGGCTTTATACACTTTGTTATTTATGACTACTCTGGTGTCTAGAAATTATCATAAACTTTGTTTGTTTGAAGCATTGGGACCCTTTATACACTTTTCACTTATAGGTTACTTTACATACCAAGTAAGACTATCAAAACATTTGTTGATCAATTTATTCACATTTGGTTGGAAGGCAGTTTGCTCTAGCATTCATTGCAAGGGTGTCATACAACATGATTCAAAAAGTCACTCAAGTTTAGCTTTCAAAAAATTTACAAGACTTCAACTTTCATTGCAAGGGGGCTTACACAATAATAAAAAATTCATTCCGTTTACAAAGATAAATTCATGCTATCCAAAATAGAGTCTCTCTCCCTTGTAGTGGCTGCCACTAAGCGTTGATAGTCTTTCTCCATTTTGAACATAGAATACATAAGCTCTTCAATTGGATCCTTGCAAATATGGCACTCTTTTTTATACTTTTATGTTCTGCATGAGACATGGAAAATGGTACATGTGACCACAAGCTATTCTGTAGTGACCACTCCAATTGTGGAAAAAGTGTTTGCAAATTGGTTAAGGATCCCCCAATGTGTATTTTGTGTAAGTTGGAGGTGGCTGGAATTGTTAGGATGCTTGATCATAGTCACGATTGATTGTTGTTAACATCATTCCTCCATTTCACAAAGGTCACGCTTGAGAAGCTTGATGTCTCTTTGTAACTCTTGAGATTTACTTGTGTCACCTTCCCCCATGGTCTATGGGGAGGTACAAATCTATTTTTTCAATTCCTCCACAGTGTCATGTTTTTGCATAGCAGTGCCAGCCAATGCATATCTTAACTCCTCTCATGATATTGTAATTGTCTCACTTTGGATGTCCACTATGCTCTTATTGGGGGCCCTACTGCTGAATCCCATTGGCTCATTTTGAAAAGATAGCATCTTTGAAAACCACATGGGATAATCTGTGTGGTTTAGTGTACTCCATATGCATGCAAATTTATGGCACAACACATTTGTCTAGCTTCAATATCCCGTGGCGAATGGGGAATTCAAAAATAGTCGGCCACGTTTCCGTAACCATCTTTGTGGTGACATCTTTGTTGATGTTTGATGCTTTTCCATTGCTTACCATTTGCCGATGCCGAGTCACTAGTCTGTGTGGCAACTCTTGCTTCGTCATTTTTGCCAGTTGCATGTGATAGTGCATGCAAGCAGCTATATGCTTTCTTGGATTTCTCATACTCCTCCATGCCTAGCAGAAACACATTTGAAATGCCTTCAATGTGCAATAAAAACTAAAGTTTACACCACAGAAACACACTGTCCTATTTATAAATCCATTGGTACTGAAAGCCGTTTTTTGGCTATCCATAATTTCCATAGTGAGTTACCTCACCCTACAAAAATCACCCAAACATTGTGGCTATCCTTACCATTTCATTGCACATAAATGTGTGTGACTTAGGAGACTTTCCCTATGTCTTCTTAAAAACCCTCACTTAGCTAGTCATTGGGCTAATTGAGCCAAAAAAAAATGCAAAATATATTATGACCCTTTTGTGTATAAGTATTTCATTGTATATAGGGCTTAGATATAGGGATTTTTAATATAATTATTTTTTATATTTATTTAAATATGTATGTCTAGGTGTGTGTTATTTATCTAAGTATGCTATGTACATTTACTCAACATTACCATCATCTTTCTTACCATGTATTCTATAAAAATCATTTCACGCAAGCTTCTCTTATTTTTGGTGTGAATCCACTCCAAGAAAAAACCTTTTTTTAAAAAAAACTTTCATCATCAGTCATTGCCTTTCACTAAATTCCTATTTTCTACAGGTATTCTTTCTTAGCTCTTGTAAATAAATATATATCAATAAAAACAAACAAGGGCCCTCCTCATTTGATTCCCTATATTTTCATATATTTATTTTTTATATATATAGATAACACTATTCTAGATTCCATGAATTGTTTATGTATACTAGCTTGTTTTTTTTCATCATATCAATATATTATATTTATGCATAATCCACAACCATGCATATTTTCAAACCGCTAAGAATATACTTCGTCATGCTCTCATGCAAGGAGGGCCTTACCTTTGGAGCCTTATGCAAATTCAACAAAAGAAGAGCACTCGAGACTTTTTTGTGAAGAAAAATAGGCATTTTGGTGAGATTTTTTATATCCTTCTCCACTTAGAATTTGAAGTGGTGGTTAAAAAGGCAAAATGCAGACCAAGAGCTGAATAATCACCTCAAACATTTTGACAATTTCTGAAGATACCACCGGTGAGATATGATTTTTTTGGTGGACCCTAATCTATCCACTTTTCTCACAAGTAACCCATAGTCTTCTCTTACCTCCTTTCCTACCTCCACACACACACACACACACACACATTTCTCTCTATTCCTCACTCAAACCTATAACTTTCATGGTTTCTTCTCACCCTCTTCACCATTAGTCCCCCCTCTCACACCCATAGCTCTCTTTTGAAGCTCTACCTACATCCACCATCTCCATATCTCTCTCTATTACTCCCATATTACAATTTTATTCTACCCTTTCAAAAATGCATAAAAAATCAGCAACCTAACCATACTTAATCTCTGCAAAATGGGAGTTTTTATCGACAAAGACCTCATTCTCTTTGTGGTTATTCAATTATGGCAACGACGTAAAAAGAAGAAGAAGAAGAATAGCGGTCACTTTTGACAATCTACACAAGGATGAGTCCAAGATTCCTCAAGGATTCACCACCTCAAGGGTAGACCCATCTCATTCACCCCTCTTTTCTCATCCTTCAAGTCATTTTACCCATTATAAATATATTACTAACTTTTTATAGTAATTGCTAACACTAACTACTAACCTACTAAACACAAACACCCACTAACCCAACTCTAAAAAGCACCTTCCCTCAAGACATTTACATATAAAAACTCTCTCTCTCTCTCTCTCTCTCTCTCTCTCTCTCTCTCTCTCTCTCTCTCTCTCCTTAAAACTTTACTTTCATCTTATCTACCATCAATAATGCACTCTTTTGAGCCCACATCCATGACTCAAGCAGACAAAGAAGGCCCGCAATGTTTTGATATTTAAAAAAAATCATAATCCTAATTTGTTAGCTTGTAAATTAAGATTTCCAATAATCTTAAACAGGGGTTTTCAACCTATAAATAGGCCCCTCTACTTCTTATAAAATTATCTCCATATAATACACTATAGGTGCGAGGAGAGATTAAGGTGTAGTCATCATATTGTGAGCTTCACACTTTGTGTGGGACAAGCTTTGATGCTACACATCCCAAAGTGAGAGAGTGTGAGAGCCCGATCTAAAACCACTATTGTACATGCTCTTCCATTATCAAAAACTAAGGTTTTGGTGCCTTAGAGGCGCGTCTTGGTTCTAGAATCATCGTTTCTTCACTTTGCTGCGTGGTTTGGTGAAAGCAAGGTTACTCGTATCTTTTAAGTTTTGTCGTTCGAGCTTGTTTGAGAAAGTGGTTAGTGTGTTTTCATTGCAAGTTTCTTGTTCATTGTAAGAGGGTTTCGGGGTGAGAGGTTTCTCACACCCTAAGACAGTGTGTGTGTACTAGCAATACTTACCATTCACTAATTGTTGATTTAGTTTATGTTAGCTATGTGATAGTGTGATAGTATACAACCTTACCTTGCAAGTTGTTAATTAGGTATTTGTACAAACTCCATTCCTCTCTCTCTCTTTCTTCTCTTGCTCTGACTCTCTCTTGTGCCATTTGGTGTGTGTCTTGTTGTGAGATCGTTCATGTGTGTTTTTTTTGTGCCTCCTCTTAGTCGTGACAAAATCTCTCTTGTGTCCTAGTTCGCATCCCATAACTAGGTGGTGCCCCTTTATTTGTTTGGTTGTTGGTTTATTGTTTTTTTTTCTTGTTTGTGGTTGCCCCAACCCAATTGAATAGCACAGGAGCCTTGAGGGGATCTTAGATATCACCTCTCTTGTTGCCCTCCCCAAACCGCCTCAATTTTGGTGCCCCCACGGAGGACAGCTTGTGTATGTTTTTGTGTAGGTTCAACCTTTAGAATAGTCAAGTAGGTTGCATGAATCATGAGAATTTGTATGATCCTTTCATTCCCATTGTCAGGAAAAAGGTACACATCATTGTTAGTACTAAGTTGCAATTTCAACGTGTAATTCATAGAATTTTACGTCCCCTTAGGTTGGCCAAGATAAACGCTTCAGTAAATCTTTTTATTTTGCCTCTCATTGGGTATGATCTTAGTTTGGACGTCTATATTTTTGTTTTGTTTTAAGCATTAGGTCATGCATAGACCATGGATAATGGCCCAATAATAGATATTTTTCCCTTCCATTTCACTCCAGACATTCAAATAAATGTTGCACTTAGTAGAAAAATTCATTTTCAACAACGTATGGTTTTTATGTTTGGTGCTCAAAGAGTAGGAGAAATTCTTGCATCACCACATCCTGTCATCCTGCCTCTTGTTGACTATCATGCATCCTTTGACTTGCATTCATCTTGTTTTAGTGCAACTTAGCAAAATAGTTTTGAGTGCATAGTTTGATTTCAAGACCACAAAAATTGAGCTAGAATATGGTATGGATTGGCATAACGTAATAAAGGAAAAAGATCTTCATAAAAGAATCTAGAATTTATGTTGGAATTCCTTTCAAGACTCTATGTGGTTGATTGCATGTCATAAGCAAAAATGATTGTTTGGAACGAACCTTTGTGTGGTTCAAGCATTTAGAGACTATGACACACTATACCTTTGAGGATATCCCAATCTTCCTTGGAGATTTAGAAGAAGATATTAATGATCTTCTTGCTGATTTTCGAGTGGTTTGCCATATTCTTGGCAAAAGAGATGACATTGGAAAAGGGGATTTTCTGTTGCTATGCCTTGGAGGCAACACTGAGCAATGATTTTGGAGTATGTATTCTCAGATTGCAGACAAAAATACCCAAAATTTCCAAAGATTTGAAGACCAGATTTTGGAGTATGTCTTCTCAGATTGCAGACAAAAATACCCAAATTTCCAAAGATTTGAAGACCAGATTCTTTTAAGTTCCAACAACGAAGAAAGCACGGGCTTCATTGAGGAGACTTCAGCAACATGGTGAAGACTACTATGCTTATGAGGAGATTTTTTCTCTGCAATGGGTAGGATGTGGATTTAACTCTATATTTCCAGATTATGTAAAAATGGATCAATTTATTTTGGTTTTGTCTCCTTTCCTAAAGACTAAGGTATTTGTAGTGGACCCTCTACCTTTGAAGAAGCGGTCACTATTGCCCGAAGGAAGTTTCACAAGTACTTCTACATCGAAAATGGTTTCAATCATGCTAGAAGAACCAACTATCAAGAAAGTGTTTCAACCAAGGAATTGGCTCCTTTACCGTATTTCTTTCCTTCTACTCCATAAAATATTGAAGATGATGTTTACATGGCAATTGATTATTCCAGTGCTAAAGTGTGTGATAGAGATTCAAAAGTGGCATCTCTTTCTCCTACCTTCATCACAATCATGCAACAATGGGCACAAGATATCTCAAATTTTGTTGGGGATGATTCAATAATGGATACATCCAGCCTTTTGGAGGACCAGTTTCTAGTCAGATCAGAGGAAGCTTTTGTACAACATGACTCTAGGGAGAATGAAGACTTGAAGGTAACCTTGATCCTATGGAATGTTCTGAGAGTGTGTCTTGTCTAAAAAAAGAGAGTGAAGAAGAAGATGAAATCATAAGTGGGGAGATCATAGACCACATTTATCATAAAGAGATGACTGTGTACATGGAATGCCAATTCCAAAACAAAGTAGAAGAGTGTAGGCTGAATCCATATGAGGATAATCTTCAAGAAGTGAAGATGTTGAAAAGCATTGGTATGACCCATGTATGTTAAGCATGTAGGAGCCTATCATGCAAGAAGCCAAAGTGTTTGAGGATGTTGAAAATCATTGGTATGACCCATGTATGTTAAGCATGTAGGAACCTATCATGCAAGAAGCCAAATTTTTCACAAAAAATCAAAAATTAATCCACCATCAACCTTTGAGGTGGTACAATGTGAGGAGTTTGTACCTTGCCAAGGGGGGGGCTTAGAAGGGGATGAAGAACATGGGAGAGTAGTAAACAAAAAATCAAAAAAGGAGACTATCAAAAGGGTATTATTCTCTCCAATGGTGTATTAGTGGGTGGCTGTTCATTCATGAGACAGCCTCTTAGCAAGAAAATCCAAGCTGTTGAAGCCCCAATCAGCTTCATATTGGGTTTCACCTCTTCAAAGTCAACTCCTACTCTCTTCACATATACCTTTCATCGTGGGCACCATACCTTCTTAAGTGGAAGAGGACATGAATACTTGGTGATGAACGGATGTTTCCAAACCTTCTTCATTTGGTTCTTTGGTGTATGGAGGTCGCACATTGTGATGCTTTTGGTCTTATCATAGATGGAAAACTTGTTGACTGCTACAATGTGGATATTTTTCATCAATTCGTACCAAAATCTATCCTCTTCTAATGTGCTGGAAGCAATAGGAACCTTCGTCTATTATCTACTTATGTGGTAAACTATTTGCAATATCTTCCAATAGCAACAACTGGAAGCATGGATCAAGATTTCCTATATCATGAAGGTCATAGAATTCTTGAGTTGACGAGCCTACCCAGGCTGAATGAATTTTATGAGCTACAGTTCAGAGATGTGCTCATACAAGCTCTTGAAGATCGTAGCAGATACATCAACTTTACACACAAGGAAGAGCAACCTATCTTTTATATCACATTCATAGTGGTGGAAGCAATGATAGATAGCAATAAGATCTACAAGTTTCTTCAACTAAATCCATTAACTAATTCCATACCATACATCTCTCTTTGGGAAAGAAATTTCAAGATCTTTGAAGCTGGGACTTGCTTATGGAAACTTTTTTAATGGAGGAGGTTTACTCAGCCACTTCATTACATCACGCTATTGACTCTGAGAACCTTTTAGAGCACACCAGTTTTTCTACTCATACAAGGAAGGTTCTTCAAGAAAGTAGACAAAGACAGATGCAAAAAGAATACCCACATGTTGTGCGATCAGATAAATGCTATATGAATGTACCGGAGGGGCTAATAATAGCCGTTTTTTGGCTATCCAAAATTTCCATAGTGAGCTACCTCATCCTACCAAAATCACCCAAACATTGTGGTTGTCCCTACCATTTCATTGTACATAGTCATGGAAATACAAAAGTCGCATATTTCTTAGGGAATGGTTAACATTAGGAAGAGGATGGGGTAAGGAGGGCCTCTTTATTTTCCATAAGCTTAAGATGGTGATTAACATTTTGATGAATAAGTGTATGCCATGTGTGCAAGAATGGTGGGTGTGTAAGACATGTATAAGAGTGGTCCAAGGATGCACTTCCCCCCCCAAAAAGGGGATGGACAATTTTATGATTTTTGGCCTTCCATAACTCCCACATATGATCTTAGATTTGAGTGGAGATTGTATATCTGGAATCTACACGTCAAGCTCTTTCCATAGATAGGCTACATGATATGGTTTTACCCACTAGATTTTAAATTCCATTTTGGGGGGAAAACCTGAATTCAAATAAATTAGCCATTTTTCTATTTGTATTCAAAAGCTATCCTTTGATTAGTTTCTTAATACTAAAGGTTTGACTTTCTTAAACTGCCAAATAAAGAGGCCCGCCTAGATCCCATTCTCTTCCTATAATGACACTACAATTGTGATTGTGCAGCTTGTATCCAAATGAAGGATTTTCCTGAGAGTAGTGGATGTACTGAGGCTACGGTTGTAACAAGGCCAAAAGCAAATCCGGGAAAGGAAATTGTGGAAGAAAAAGAAGATCAAGGTACTCTGAATTGGAAGGACCATGCAGTGAGAACATAAGTACTCAAGGAAGTGCAAGAGTACCAAGGAGGGAATATACCACCTGGGGAATGGGAGTTTCCTACAAGATCCTTGGGTAATCAAGGCAAAAGAGTAGTAGACAGAAACAAAATTGCACTAAAAGAGCAGGAAGGTGGTGATGAATTCTATGAAGCCTTGTTGTGAGCTCCAATAGCAGTCACTGTAAAGCAAATGAGGTTGCCACCTGCATTTTCATAGAAGTTGTTGAGAAGATTGACTAATGAAGTTGAAGAAACAAATCATTCAACAAGCAGGGGAACTGAGGAAAAGCTTTGTGGGGAAGCATGTGAAGTCCAATGGATGTTGATTACAAGGTACCAGTACTGGGGGCATCTATTGAAAAAGTACTTATAACAGGAGTATTTTTGTAGGCATTAACATTCTCCCAGAGTCAACCTACAAATGTTTGAATCTTTTCAAATGGGATCCAGCATCTTTTCAGGTGAAAATGGCAGACTAGAGGCGGTTCAGCCCTCGGGGGGGGTCACTTAATAATAATGTGACTATCATGAGAGTGCAACATAAGAGGTTATTAAATTCTATTTTTTCCATACATTTTCACATAAAGAAGGGTACAAATGGATTGGGGGAAAAAATTACAGATTGAATAGACAAAGGGTGTATTTTATTTTTCAAAAATTCACAAATAACGCACGTGATATACACAATTTATACATAGTGACCCCCCCAAGGTTCATCCTTTGGGAATTTTGAGGAAGTTACAGATTTCAGTTGGGGGAACTGCAGTTTGTAGCTAGTTTTATAGTTCTTAGGTTGGAAGAGTCTACTGTCTCTTATCCAATGATGTTGGGAAGGCCTTGGTTAAGAGCAGCAAGAGTACAACAGTTATGGGGAGTAGACTCCATAGTGATCAAAAGAGGAAAGAAGAAAGTCAGAATGTAGATGGATGACAAGAAAGTAATACCACCTGGTTTCAGGGCACTGCATGCAGAAGGACAGAACATGGTAGAAGAAATTGGAGAGGATGTACAAGAAGAATTCCTTAGAACCAATTCATTAGTGATACCTATCTTTAAAGTGGATGTGAAGAAGATAGCAACCAAGTATGTATTACAACCAGAAGATGATGGGGGGATACAATCAGTAATTCAGGAACCAGTGATAACTCAGACAGCTAAGTATTCCACTAAAAAAATGGGTAATGAGTTGTTGAAGAATTTATAGATCAGAAACAAAGAAGAATCGAAAGCCATTGAAGCAATAAAGCAGGCAGGAAGATCTTTTGAACATCAAATGGAAAGAACTACTAGGGTCACTCAGGAACTATAGGAACTGAACCTGAACACTCAAGAGGAACCACGAACAGTGAAGGTATCAGTAGAAATGGAAGAGGAGTTTAAGCAAAAACTGAAGCAGTTGTTGCTAGAATTCAAAGATATTTTTGCATGGAAATACAAAGATATGAAGGGAGTAGATGCTAGCTTTTGTCAACACAAAATCAACTTGAAAATAGATGCAGTTCCAGTTGTATAACAAAGGTACATGATGAATCCTAACTACACCAAACAGGTTCAAGAGGAGATTGACAAACTGTTGGTTGTGGGTTTCATTTACACTTTGGATGACGTTACTTGGTTGTCACCAATTGTTATAGTTCCAAAGAAGGGGTGTGTGTAGATTATAGGAAATTGAATGTTTCTACAGTAATTGATCCATTTTCATTACCTTTTTGTGATACACTATTGAATGCAGTAGCTGGATATGATATTTATAGTTTCCTAGATGGTTTTAGTGGTTACAACCAAACCTCAATGGCACTTGAAGACAAGGAGAAAAAAACTTTTGTAACTGAGTGGGGAGTTTATGCTAGCAATGTGATGACATTTGGCTTAAAAAATGATCCACCAACTTTCAGAAGACAGTACAACGTGTGTTTACTGAATTCCTTACAACATTTATCAGGGTTTTTTTGGATGATTTAGTGTTTTTGGAAAGAAACAGGAGCATCTTGAGCACTTGAGGTTGTGTTTTTAGAAATGCAGGGAATTTGGACTATCATTGAACCTAGCCAAGTGTGCCTTTGCAGTTAAGAGAGGATTTCTCTTGGGACATATAATTTCTGAAGAAGGAGTATCTATAAATCCAAGGAATGTAGAAGCAATCCGTAAAGCACCAAAACCAAGGATAATTAAGAAATTGGATAGATTTTTGGATCAAGTGAAGTGGCATAATAGATGTTTGAGATATTTTTCTCATGTATGCACTCCACTAACAAAACTAACAAAGAAAGATGTTGTATTCAACTGAGGAGAAGAGAAAAACAAGGCACTTAGGATTATCAAGAAAATATTGACTATAGCACCAATTTTAATTGTTTTTTATTGGAAATTACCATTCCATATTTTTGTGGATGCATCTCATGTGGCAGTGGGTGCATCATTGATGCAGGAAACTAGAAGAGGTTGGTTTAGACGAATTTACTATGGAAGCAGGGTACTGACACCTGTAGAGAATAATTATACAATGACTAAGAGAGAATGCTTGGGAATGATTTATGCATCAAAGAAATTCAGACATTACCTTTTAGACAATAGGGTAATCTTCCATGTAAATCATCAGGCTCTTATCTATTTGGTGAACAAACCACATCTGCCAGGGTGGTTGGCCAGAGGATACTGCTCTTGTAGGAATTTAAATATGTGGTAATGCGTACTCTTGGGAGGCTTCATCTCTGGCTGACTATCTCAGTAGTTTGGAAACAGGTAAGGATAACTCCTCAAGAGTATCTGATCAATTACCTGATGCATAACTGTTTTTAGTCGAGGTGACTGACCACTCAGAGGATTGGTATGATGACATGTTTCAATTTTTGACTGAAGGGGTGTTACCTGAAACAATGACCAAAGAGCAGAAGAAGAGAATGGCATTGAGGAATAAACCATTTATAGTTATTGCAAGACTCTTATATAAGAGAGGAATTGAGATCAGGTGATAAGGAGATGTGTCCCGCAGTTTGAGCAGAAAGCAGTTTTGGTAGAAGCTCATGTAGGTAATGCAGGAGGACATTTTTTAGGAGAGGTAACTGCAAGGAAAGTATTTCAAGCAGGATTTTGGTGGCCAATCATAATTAAAGATGCTCAAGTGTTCAATAAGAATTGTTTGTTGTGCCAAAGGGATGGCAGGCCACTGAATGTAGACAAAATACCATTGCAACCTATTTTGCCTTTGGAGCCATTCCACAAGTGGGGATTGGATTTTGTTGGTCCAATCAAACCACCTACAACTTTACACAGAACAAATATATATTGGTTGCAACTAACTACTATAAAAAGTGGGTAAAAACACTGGCTTTAAGAGATAATAAAGCAAAAAGTGTAGCCAAATTTCTGTACAGAAACATTATGACCAGGTTTGGCTATCCCATTGAGCTAGTTTCTGACCAGAGAGGACATTTTATTAATAAGGTGATCAGTAAATTGGCTGGACTGCATATGATATTGAATAATAAGTCAACATTGTACTATCCCTAGGCCAATGGACAAGCAGAGAGTACCAATAAGATTTTGGCTCGAGGGGTGCACTATGTAATCATGTTAATGTATAACGTGAGTTTGAAAGGAGGGGTTTTAAAATGAAAAAATTTAGGCAATTTAACATAGATACATGAAAATAAGGGGGTTTTATATTCAATCTTGGAAAAAAAATCCTAAAATAAGGGGTCACTTTATTCATTTATACATGTTAAAAGAGGGGTTTTTTTAATACCCCATGAATGCACATTATATAGGGGGTTACGAAATGGTAAACCCCGCAAGGATTTTGGTCAGGATTATCAAGAAGCTGGTCAATCAAAATAGGATAGACTGGGATGAGAAATTAGACTCAGCACTATGGGCTTTTAGGACAACATATAAAGTTACTACTGGCATGACACCATTTAAGCTGGTGTATGGGTTAGAAGCAGTGTTTTCTATGGAATTTATAGTTCCAAGCCTCAGGGTTGCAGCATATAAAGTGACTATTGGCATGACACCATTTAAGCTGGTGTATGGGTTAGAGGCAGTAGTTCCCAATAAGCCTCAGGGTTGCAGTTCAAGAAAAATTCTCCCCTGAAGAATCAGTCAATTACAGGAAGGATGCTTTACTGAGGTTGGAAGAGGACTAAATGCATAGCATGTACATTGTAGATATTATCCAACAAAGAAGACAAGCTTGGATTAGAAAAAATATCAAGTTCAAAATTTTTCTCTCTAGGTGATTGGATGTTGGTGTATGACAACAAATTGGGATTGAAGCCTGGTAAACTCAAACTCAGAATATGTGGGGCCATTTCAAATAGTCAGGCCACTGGGACCAAATACTTTCATACTTTCAGATCAGGAGGGTAAAATATCTAAATAACCCATTAATGGATTTAGACTCAAGCCATTTTATGGACAAACCATCGAGAAACATCATATTAATCATGAACCTAGGATAGTGACTACTTATGCATGCAACATGGTAACGAGTAGTCATAACCCTGTGTACAGCAATCCTTTGCGTTTTACGTTGGGGGTTAACATGTCGACATCCCGTAATCCTTCTGCAAGTGCTGGTTCGGATACAAGAACAGAGGATGAGGGTACACCTGCACTAATGCGCTCTGCAAGGAAGAAACTCTATCAAGGCCTTATGGTACCTGACCCGCGTTTGGATGATGGGCCAAAAGTGGTTACTTCTACCCGCATATCACATCCTGAAAGGGAGGAAGTATTCTCTGATTGCTCATTTATCAACTTCAGCTACGATTTATAGAATAGTGAAGCAAATACTGCATGGCTTAAAAGGATTGGATTGCTTAATTTTTCAAGATTGCCTTGGGTAAGTTGGAGAAAAAATAAGATGGCAAGAGTCTACCTAAAACACCTACATATAAATGATGGTGAGATTTTTAAAGAGGAGTACTTAATAGAAGAGTTAGTTGCTCATGTATTTGATCTTTCTACTGTAGATGATAATGAAGTCAATAAGGCAATTGAAAAGGATATGACCAAGGCCTTTGGTCAATCTCAGGGGGAGAGACATTACTATCAACTTTTAGGCATGAAGAATCCAGTAAAACTACAGCAGGTGAAGTGGTTTATAGAGACAATGTTTTTGCTAGTGAAATCAGAATACATCACTAGCGAAAACTATGGCATTTTGTTGGTAGCTAAGAGTGGTAGACAAATGGGATGGACCAATATCCTATTTCAAATTGATAGAATCCAATTTGATATCTATAAAAAGCAGAGAAGGAAGGACAGAACTACCAAAGTTGGGCCTTATCTAGCTGCTATCTTTCACTATGTCAATAGTAAGAGTATTTTGTAGGGGATATGGTTGCAAATACCAGGACAGATTACTGAAGATGTGGGATCTACATTGAGAAAGGACAAAAGACAAAAACTACAATTTGATCACAGGTCTTTGCAAATGAATAAAGATATACAAGACCTTTTATCTGCAGACTATTCAAAACATGAGTATTCAGATGCAGTAAAGGACAAAATGGATAAAGAGTTTGGGGAATTCTTTATTGACAATGCAATTGACTTGATTGAGAAAATTGTTATGTCTGCAACCACTAAAACATGTTTCAAGATTAGAAGGTTGACGGAAAAATTTGCAGGGGAGGAACCTATAGCATTGATTAGAGATCCTATTGTGGAGAAGCCTATAGGTTCTCTAAGGCTCATTTTTCTATTATGTCATTTGGTGAATTGCAAACTGCATTAAATCTGGTTAAGGAATATGTGGAGCAGCAATCTATGGACCTTACATTCTTGAGTAGAGAGAATGATGGTTTGCACATTGAGCTGAAACAGTTTAAAGGAGGAGCTCTAAAGGATACCAAGGCACAGACTGAAATAGAAGTTCTGGACAAGAAGGTTCAAGAGTTGACTAGGACTCGAGAACTCATACAACAAGAATTGGATTCTTATAAACAAGTGGTGGCATCCAGAGAAAAAACTGCAGTCAAGATTTCTCAGTGGAAGGATGAATGGTTTCAGGTTCTGCAATCGCAGTTAGCTGAAATGTCTACTATAAATGCTACCTTGGAAAGTAGCAATAGGGTGTTGTTGAGCAGGGTTGCAACTTGTAGAAAGGTTGAAGAAAAGATCAGACAAATGTCAGATGAAGAATTGGATGTGGATGGTTGGTATGTTAGCTCGGGGGATATAGACAAAATGAAAAATGAAGTCATGGAATATATGAAAGGGGTGTGGGAACAAATCAAGATCAAAATGTATGATGTTGTGAGTAAACCTTATCAAGCTTTTACAAAGGAGGAGACAAAAGAGGAGATTTTGATATTATAGAGACAATATGAGGAGTTAAAGGAGCACTATGGACAGTTGCAATAGTAGGTACAAATGAATGTGAAAATGGATACTACAACAGTGGATGAGGTTCAAAATGTAGTTCGGGTTAAAGTTCATGATGCAAATAAATTTGTAATTATACAAACTGATAATACAAGTGATCGGCAGCAACTTGAAGATCCATTATTGAAAATTATTGAAGCAATGTCAAATAATCCAATTATTGAGGTTACATTGGTTGAAGCTGGAAATGATGTGGATGTACATCATTCCCAGTTCATGATGCAAATAAAGTTGGAATTATACAAATTGATAATACGAGTGATCGGCAGCAACTTGAAGATCCATTATTGAAAATTGTTGAAGCAATGTCAAAAAATCCAATTACTGAGGTTACATTGGTTGAAATTGGAAATGATGTGGATGTACATGTGGATATAGAGTCAGCAGGAACAACTCTTATTGAAGATACAGGTGTTCAAGAGCATAACTTAAATCAGGACTTCATTTTGGTTTTCAAGTTTTTGTCAAGGGTTTTGTGGGTTCTCACAATGTTTTGCAAACATTTCCCACCGGGTGTGCCAAGTGTTACTACCCTGATACATCAGTGTCAGTAATGATTGCCTATTTACTTCTTGTTTGTAACTAAGGTTGGAGCCTTGAACCTTAAGGGTGTCTTTACATCAACGTTTGGTGTTTAAGTGGGTATAAGTTGATGGGTTATTTTGGGCTGAGCAAATCAGTTCTTGAGGCAGTCTTGAGATGGTTGGGCAGTTAGACACTTCTTTTTGTAGACATACTACTTTTTTTCTGCTTGTAAACATGTGTTGATACAATCATTGAGCAATACAATACCTTCTTTTCTTAATTCATGGTGTTCTTTAGTATTCTTATGTACAATATTACAATGTAGCATGCAGTGTCACTGTAATGCTTGTACTAAAATACTGTTAGGGTGTTGAACCCCTAACATTAGTTTCATTGGATGATGACCTACATTTTAGGCTAGTTCAATGTTGCTTTTGGCATCAACTCTACTATTGGGCTAGAGATGCCGTTAGTCTCATTGGATGATGCCCTACTTTCTAGTCTAGTTTGGTGCTTCTTTTGGCATTAACTCTCGAGGGTGCACCTTTAAGAAACTATTCATGTAACGTGAGTTTAAAGGGTATTAAAAAAACCTCTTTACTTACATACTTAAGGTAATAAAATGACCCCTTTTTCTTCAAAAAGTTACGAGTTTTTCTCTACAATCATTTAAAAAAACTCCTTCTATGAATATAATCTTGTTAAAAATTTAAATTTTTGGTAATGAAAAAACCCATTTTTTTGAACTCGTGTGGTAACTTACATGTCTAAGAGGTGAACCCCCGAGCATCAACTCTACCCTTGGGTTAGAGCTTTTAGGCTTAGTTTAGTGTTTTCAGCTCTACTACTCGGCTGGAGGTGTTGTTAGTTGCATCGAATCGTGCCCTACGTTTTTAGGCTAGTTCAATGGTGATCTCTGCATCAGCTCGACTATTGGGATGGAGGTGTCGTTAGTCCCATTCAATGATGTCTTAATCTTTAAGCTAGTGCTGTTCTTAGTTTCAATGAATGAAGTTTATATTTGTTATAGAATTTCGAGTTATGTTGTCTTCAAAAATCACTAAATATGTTATCATAGATGGATCCTATGGAAATGAAGGAGTTAAAAAAAAGTTTAGAACTCTCATGGTCAGATATATATGTGACCTAGACATGAAGGAGATCAACTCTACTTTGGAGAGTGAGACACATAGAGAGTAGTTCTTTGATTCCATAATTGAAGGAGTCCGGGTACACTTCTTAGCTTACGATGGAGGGGGGGGGAGAGAGAGAGAGAGAGAGAGATGAAATGAAATGAAATGTTATATTAATGTCTTCAAAAGGACAAAGTGACATATGAGACCAGAAAGAGAATGAGACCAGAGAGAGAGAGAGAGAGAGAGAGAGAGAGAGAGAGAGTTTTATTATATGTACATGTCTTGAGGGAAGGTGCTTTTTAGAGTTGGGCTAATGGGTGTTTGTGGTAGTAGGTTAGTAGTTAGTGTTAGCAATCACTAGAAAAAGTTAGTAATATATCTACAATAGGTAAAATGATTTGAAGGATGAGAAAAGATGGGTGTACCCTTGAGGTGGTGAATCCTTGAGGAGTCTTGGACTCACCCTTGTGGAGATTGTCGAAAGTGACCGCCATTCTTCTTCTTCTTCTTTTCACGCCGCAGCCATAGTTGAATCACCACAAAGAGAATGAGGGATTTGTTGACAAAAAACCCCCATTTTGCAAAGATTAAGTATGGTTAGGTTGCTTCTTTTTTATGTATTCTTGAAAGGGTAGAATAAAATTGTAATATGGGAGTAATAGTCAGAGATATGGAGATTGCGGATGTAGGCAGAGCTTCAAAAGAGAGCTATTGTGAGAGGGGGGGGGGCTAATGGTGAAGAGGGTGAGAGAAAACCATGGATTTGCAGGTTTGAGTAAGAAATAGAGAGAAATGAATGTGTGTGTGTGTGTGTGTGTGTGTGTGTGTGTGTGTGTGTGTGTGTGTGCGTGTGTGGAAGTAGGAAAAGAGGTGAGAGAAGACTATGGGTTACTTGTGAGAAAAGTGGGCAGAGTGGGGTCCACCAAAAAAGTCCATTCTTCTTCAATTCATTCTTCCAAGATCACTAAATTGGCCTGACATGGAGGTCTTTGTTGTTGTTGGGGTGGAAGTTGCTAATTTTGTTCTTGAGGCCTATTATTATTGTTGTTATTGTTATTGTTATTGTTATTGTTATTGTTATTGTTATTGTTATTGTTATTGTTATTGTTATTGTTATTGTTATTGTTATTGTTATTGTTGTACCTAATAATGGGGATGATTGTATCATTCTTATGTCTACACCAGAGTTCACAATCAATCCCTATCTGTTCCCCACTATTCCACAATAATTGCAATGTAAGTGCTACGTATTATTCTGGCCCTTGTTTTGGTAACCCCAATTATTTGGGTTTTGGAACCTTCTTTTTATTGCAAGTCCTTGATATCTCCTATTACCCACTTAAGGAGCTACCACATTTGCAGTAGCCTCCCTCATTTTTTGAGTGATATACTCAGGTCTTCTTCCCCTAAAGTCTAGATTATAAATAAAAAATTTCATAATCATAACCAAATCTTTGACATACCTAACAATATGGTTCTGCTGACATTCCAAGTTGGTTCATGCCAATTGTTTGCAATTTTTCCTGAATGATTTTGTTGATTGCATCTGCAGTTACTACTTCCTTTTTTTTCTTACCCTTTTCTTTCTTCTTCTTCTTTTGTTTCTTCTTTTTTTACCACTCCTCATCTTCAGTATCACTTTCTTCTTCAATTTCCTAATTTGAATCCTCATCCTCTGACTCTGACTCATCTGATTCTGAGTATGAATATTCACTTTGCTTCTTCTTCTTTTCCTTTAGCTCTATTTCACCACCATAACTTCTTTCATCTCTTGCAGCTGCTTCAATCAAATCAGTAAAGTCCTATGCATTTGCTAATGGGGGTCTCCCTACTACTGCACTTTTGAACTCCGTTTTGAGTCCCTTACAAAATAATCTCCCAATTGTTCCATAGAAGGTTGCTATGCTACTTCTAGTCTGTTGTTCAAATTTCTAAACTTTTGTGTATAATCTTCAACCAACAAGTCTTTATGCTTCAACTTTCTCGATTTCTTCGAAATTTCTTCAGGTGTTTTGTCCTTCCTAAACCTTAACAAGAATCTTTGCTTCATATCCGTATAGTTATTAAAGGTTGCCATGCCATACTGCAAGAATTAATCCATGGCTTTACCTGGCAGTGTTGCTACAAAATGTTCTTTCTTCACCTCATCCGGATGTAATAACTCATCTCCACTTGTAGACCACCTTGTTTGAAATTGACCAACATGGCTATCAGCATCTTGGGACTTTTTCTTGTTGAATTTTGTCACGCCCACTTTGAGATTTGGTGTAGCCATTGGAGGTATCAAAAGTGTTCTTGATACTCTTACTGGCAGTGGATTGAAAGGTAAAGTAGGTACCCCTGCTGGTACAAACTGCAATTGTCTTCTTGCCCTGAAAATTTTATGAGCTAGCAGTATATTAACCAATTGTCCCAGGGTTCAAGGTTCCAACCTTAGTTACAAACAAAAAGTAAATAGGTAGGTATTACTAACACTGATTTATCAAGGTAGTAACAAATAGCGCACCTCCAACAACACTGAACTAGCCTAAAAGCACGTATATCACAAAAAGATCATAGAAAGAAGCCTATTAGCTTGCACAAGAACACTTCCAGTCCAGTAATAGAATCGATGCCAATGACAAGACTAATAGAACTACATATAAATCAAATGTAACCATCCATGTTCAACAAAAACACTTCCGGTCCAAAGTAGAACCGATCCCGAAGTGAACACAGTTGGCACGTTGTAAACCAATGACTAAGGGTGCAGCATTTCACAAAGACACTTCCAACCCTACAGTAGGACCGATGCCAATGTGAAAAACAAGCTCAACATACTTTTAAATCTAGAAAAAAATTATGAAAACATTGTTAAACAAAATTTTACCAACTTAAATACAAAGAAAATTAAGAGCTTGTGAGATTAGGATAGCATGTATACCGTAAATTTTTTTATTGCTTAAGATGGATTTGGAAAGCTTTGCAAATCTCTTGATGCCTAGGAAGCTCTAAGGTGGAATACAAGTGAATTGTGGAGGAAACGGGGCCCCCTAGTGGCCCTTTATATAGATCACCAAGGGGCCTGTCAGGCTACACATCAGGACTGTCGGGTGCACGTACAGTAGCCTGCCGGGATGGGTATGTCCCCTAGTGGGGCTAAGCAAGTTAGAACATTGTACTGGTGGGCAAATCCCACCGACCCCCCATGGTCGTCAACTAGGAGGCATGACCTTCACAAGTATGGTTGATGTATATGTTTTTATTGAGTATGCTTCATGTATAGTTAGTTATGGTTATGCTTTTTGTTCATGTATACTTAGTTATGGTTATGGCTCTCAATCATGAATATTTTTTCATTGAGTATGTTTCATGTATACTCAATTTTGATTTTGATAAAGACTATGGTTATGGCACAAATCAAGGTCATGCTTATGGTTATGATTAAGTTCATTATTATGGTTATGGTTATGGTTTTTAATCATGGTCATGGTTATGAAATTACTCTTTGGTTATGGTTTTAGATTATTATTATGGTTATGGTTTGGGAATCTTGTTATGGTTACGTCTATGGTTATGACAATGGTTATGGTTTTGGAATCTTGGTATGGTTATGGTCATGGTTTGGGAATCTTGTTATGGTTATGGTTTGGAATCTTGTTATGGTTATGATTTTGGAATCTTGTTATGGTTATGGTTAAGGTTTGAGAATCTTAATATGGTTATGGTTATGGTTTGGATTGTGTCATGATTATGGTTATCGTTATGGTTTGGATCTTGTTATGGTTATGGATTTGGAATCTTATTATGGTTATGGTTCTAAAATCTTAGTATGGTAATGGTTATGGTTATAATGTCAATCTATCACAATGTGATGCAAAGTGGTAAATATTTATTAGGTGGAATGCGGTTGCTTTGCACTTATCCTTTTCAGCAGAGAGGATTGGTTTTTGGTGTTGCACTAAATACAACGTCAGTTGACAATCCTCTTTGCTCAAAAAACTTTTGCAGGTTTTGGTGTCAGTAAGAGCATCTGTAATTTTGAGCGATTATTTAGATGTGTATTACAACATGTATCCTTGCACTTATACCAATCCTAAACATATTGATGCCTTTATTGACAGTAAATTCCAATGATTATTTCAACATCTATGAATTTTAAAACCAATTTATTTGCATCAATATTAATGTCATTTTTTGAGCAAACTATATAGTGGACTACCACTCCTTTGTGTCCCACCAATAGGGATTTCCTTAACGTGATCACAAATACGTAAACACGTTAATAACATTGAGTGATCACATTTCAAAATATGTGATTACATTAAATATTCACGTGACTTCTCTTTAACTTATAAATATCATCCAATTTGTTAAGCCTACTTGGATTTTTTCATTCCCTTGTAGGCTCGCTTTAGGGTTCACATAGCTTCCTAGTAATCCCATTAAAAGAAACACATATTTCGATGGGGTTTTGGTGGGTTGCCACATGACCACTTATCGGCTTTTTTGTGATCACATTAATTGTGATTATGTGAATGTGATAATAAACATTGTGATCACAAGTAATTTCATGCGATCATGTGAATATTAAGCCCCTACCCATGAAGTGCCTTTTGTCCCCTAAACCATCAAAAACCTTGGTCCATCAGCCAAGTGATTGCCCAACTGTGAACTAGGAACACCGCAAGTGTTAACTACTTGTCCAGTGCATGTGACACTATTAGGTTGCTTGCCACAAGCCCACTCATTGTCTCGATCAAAAACCGGACCACAATATGAATCTTAAACATGAGATGAAGCACGACAATATAGGTATTGGTACTGAGCATCGGAAGCAGGAAGCTTGTGTGGGTAAAATGGTTGGAAGATATGTTGAGGCCATGAGCATGTGTGGAGCCTATGAAGTTTGGTTGATGGAAAAGTCGCTTAATGGCCATTATAACCTTGAAGAGACATTAATATCTCTCTCTCTCTCTCTCTCTCTCTCTCTCTCTCTCTCTCTCTCTCTCTCTCTCTCTCTCTCTCTCTCTCTATGCTCTTTAATATTTTTGTAGGTGTTTCCTCATAGCAAAGAGGTGCTAGGATAAGATTGATCATACATGTTGAGGCTAATAGAAATTTCTTGAGTGCAATCACCATACGTGGTGGCTCCTCTCCTTCATTTTCTTTCTAGTTATGTCCCTTAAAGTAAACTCTTATCAAAAAAATTCCTCTTTTCTGTTGAGAATTATTCAATCCAAAATTTACATTACTCTTCAAAAATGTTGCATTTCTATCTTTATTCTTGCATGGTTGGATTCATGAGATCTTTGCATGATTCTCATTAATTCCTTTTGTGTATGTTCTCATTAGCCTAATTATGGGGGCATTTCTCTCTACAAATGGCCTTGGCCATGTCCCCTATAGAGATGTAGGTAGATTGGCATATGGGAAGGATGAATGAGCTGCAACCCTGACATTGAAATAGGCTTTAAGGGCTCTCTATGTTGAGAGCAAGGAGCCCGTTTCTCTTTAGTCCCTCAAGCTATGATCCCAAAGCTGTAGTAAAAAAGAGCATTTTTTGACACAATGCATGCTATCAAGATGAGTGTATCCTTGGGATATACGAGAAAGAACAACTTGCCTAATGCATGCTCTTAGCTCTCCAGAGATGGAATCATGGTGGATTGCTAGAGTATCTTGGGATGTGTGGTTAGACAAATCACCTTTCACATTGAATTATTGAAATCTTTGGTCACTCAAACACAAATTATTTCCTATCCAAGCCACTTCCAAGATTGTATGGTTTGCTGCTACAACTTCCAAGATTGTATGGTTTCCCATAGAATGTGCAGGAGTATGTGCTATTGTAGTCAGTTGCCGACAAGAGTTGGAGCATAGCTTTTCAGCTAGTTCATGAGAATCCTCTAGATGAGGGCCATATTGACATCATGGACACCTACTTGATAGTAATTTTGGAACAACTTGGTATGCTGGCTTTGTTAGTATGGGAGCCTGGGGAAATTTTTGTATTTCTATTGTTGATTCTTCACAGCATGCCATTGTGGACAAAGGTGTCATTGCTCTTGGGTGATCTCACTAGCTTATAGTGCTTTTTTAGAGTGAGATGGTTAGTTTTTGAATTTCTATGCCTCCAATCATGCAAGTGCTCACTTGAGTTTTGGAATATGATTGTTGATGCTCCCTAATAGAGGCCCGAGGTTTGCATCCACTAGATCTATCAAAGGCTACCCTCTTACACCTTTTTTGTTCATGTTTCTGTTCTGTTCCTTGAGTATCTTCTTTCACAGCTTAGGCGGTTAGGCTTAGGGGTATATGTATGCTTATATGCAAGGTGGCATTGCTGGATGCAGAGTTTTACCCAAAATAATACAAAAGAGGGACCATGTCATATGATTCCAACATATCTTTCATATCCATAATTCTTTCATATTTTTTTTATTTTGTACTCATAATTCAAACACCATGTGCTCATTGAGCTAAAGTCCATGAATAGTCCATACATAGTCTCACCATGTATATATTTATTTATTCACCAATGATCCTTCTCCATGCATGTGTAAAGATAATTTGGATGCTTTATAGCATGATATGACTCATGAAGGGTCTCACTCTTGGATGCATTGTGAAAATTCAACAAGGAGGGAGCCAATGAAGACTTTTGCAATAACAAAAAACAGGCGTTTTGGTGGGATTTTTGGCACCCGCCTCAACTCTAAATTTGATAAAGTCATCAAAAGACAAAACGTAGCACACAAGCTGAGTAGTTAGCTCATTTTTGGAGATAGCATTGGTGAGATATAAATTTTATGATGGACCCCAATACGCCCACTTTTTCTCACAAGTCACCCTAGTCTTCTCCACTTTCATTCACACTTCCACACACACACTCAGTCCTCTTTATCCCTCACTCAAACCTTCACCTTCCATGGTTTCTTTCACCCTCTTCATCACTAACCTCCCCTCTCACCTCCATTAGCTCTCATATGAACGCTACATGTATATTCAGCTCTATCACCTCTAAATCATAATTTCATCTTACATCTTTTCTATGAACAAAAATTCAACATGTAGGTCATGCTTAACCTCTGCAAAATTGATGAATCTCGTTATCAAATAATCATTTTCATAATTGGTAATCGACATCGGCAACAAAGGCAAGAAGAAGAAGAAGAGGATTGACAGTCATTCTTGACAATCTACACAAGGTAATTCCAAGCTTCTTGAAGGCTTCACCATCTCGAGGATTTCCACTTCATTCACCATCTCCTTTTACCATCAAACTCATTATACCTATTGTAAATTGTACCACTAAGTTTTTAGTGATTACTGAAACTAACCACTAACCTTGTTGTAAAAAATGCACCCTCTACTATCCACTAAAGTAGACATTCTCAAGTTATTCACTCAAACCTCTTTTCTTTCAACCTCAATATTTCTCTCTCTCTTTGAGTCCACATTCATGTGACTCAAAGAATAAGAGAGACCACTCTCATTTGAATTTCCAGAAAACATAATCCGTATTTTCCTTATTATAATTAACACAACAATGTAGAAATGCAATTTTTGCCTCATTGTGCCTTGCATAAAGAACAGCCAGAGTATCCCAAGCATGTTTTGTTGAATTTGTTGAGCTAATGTGAGGAGTAATAGTAGTGAGATTCATAGACAATGTAATCAATGCATGATTCTCTGCATCTCTAACATCCCAACAACATTTCTTAGTTGTAGGAAAAACAACTCTAGTAGCAATAAACCTACTAGAATCTACAACATCCTTAATAGAGCACGTACCAACAAAACATAGACGTACATCAATGTCCCATGGCACAATGTTCTAAACACCATTTGACACAAGAACATGTGTCATCATGTAATCCCACCTTTAATAGCTATCCCCATCCAATTTTTCCTTAGTAGCAAACGTTTTGAAAACATTTGTGTTGTTGTTAGCCATGGGCGAGTGATTACACCTCATGTGAAAATTGCTCCAAAAGAGGAAAAACAAAGTAGGACTAACACGTGCTATGTAGCATAACAACCAAAGAGAATTGTAAGAAACGTGTTTTGCAAAAAATTATATTGATAGAAATCTACACAAAAAGACAAAATCATTTACACACAGTACTGCCTATAGTGGAAACAGATGCCAAAATGAGCTTAAATCTAAATTTGGAGTGCACTATGCTTTAAGAGCTCTCTCGGAGTATTAATTGACCTTTTAGCACTCACCAACGCTCATCCCATTCAAAGAAAGTGACCAGGAGGGGGTACTCACAATGGTAGCCACTATGCCCAAGAGGACACTAGTACCAATTGTTGTCATTAGGGTTGTATGGATGCACACACAACTTGGAAAAGATGAAGAAACTCAAGGCACACAATAGAAAGTGTATTGCTTAGTTCACAAATAGAAAGGTAAGTTAGCTTTAGAGTGTGATGAATGTATATACAAAGCATGGGGGTAAAAACCTCCTTCTGAGGGAAAAAGTTCTCGGGTGGTCCTAAGTGTGTTCACACACATCTCTACCACACATATGATAACACAAATGAACTCATAGTTGATCTATCTCTCTCCCTCTTCTATTTTTCTCAACTTTCTCTCATATTCCTACTCATTCCCTCACTCTATTTCATTTCAAACAACTTGGTTAAGGCCATTGTAACATTCTATTTTGTTGTGCAAAGATAATAATTAGATTCATCCACACAAAAACTCTATTGGGGTTGCTACATGCTAAAACTTGATTATTGTTCCTGTCGACCCTAAAGTGCTTTAGGCTAGAGAAAAAACATGTGGATTTAGGAAGAATATTATAAAGAATGGTAGTAGCCTACCCAGCTAAGAGGGAAATAAAAAAGATACAATGGTGCCTACAAAGTGCAAACTTGTTTAATGTACTTTGGCTCATTCTGGGTTTATGCATATTGTAAAATGGTAGAATTCTATTCTATACTACATCTCATTAATTAATTAATGAGTTAGCAAGATTCCACCCAAAACACTCCACTCTTCAAAGGAAACAAGGTAAAGATTTACGACGGCCTACAAAAGAGAGAGAGAGAGAGAGAGAGAGAGAGAGAGAGAGAGAGAGACTTCGACTCCAACGAAGTGAGAGAGGGGGGGGGCACTCCCATATGCACAAATTAAAATCCAAAAGCGTTCAAATGTCACATGGAGAACATCTAACAATTCAATTCAATTGTAAAGGAATTGCACCAAAAATATTCACATTTCCTTATGCCTTTATTTATGAGTGTTATATTAATTGAGCTCACGAAAACATAAAGCATATAAAATATTAGTTAGAGTTTAGGAATTGATCTAATTCTTGTATCAATATATCAATAAATCAAATTACACAATAAAATGATGCATGCCATAAAATGAAAGAAATTCATAATGTCTTTAGGATAGAAATGAATATTGAAAATGTATAAACATAATCCCTAATAATAATACATGCACTAAAGTAACAAGGTGACATTTACATATCAAAACAAAAAGTTGAAAAAAAAATCTTAGTTGTGAAAAAATTCTAAAGCTAATCCCTAATAATAGTACATGCACTAAAGTAATAAGGTGACATTTGGATATCAAAACCAAAAGTTTAAAAAAAAATCTTAGTGATGATAAAATTCTTTCATTTAAGGACAATTTATGATTTTTTAGTTAGAAATTGTCTATAAATGAAAAGAAAATTTACAAGGAAAAAAGTATGTTTTAAATCAAAAAGTTGACAAGAAAGTCATTAGACCCTTAAATGAAGAGACCCGTTTATAAACTAAACAAAGATTTATTTTTTTTAAGTCAAGTGAGCATTAAATAAAGGGACCGTATTACAATGATGAAAACAGACACTTACATTATAAAAGAAAAATATAACCTTTATAAAACTTATAAACTAAACAAAGATTTTTTTTAAAAGAAATCAAGTGAGCATTAAAGAAAGGGACCAGATTACAATGATAGAAAGATCCATTTACATTATTAAAAAAAAAACCTTTATAAAATAACGAAGTCAATTGAGCATTAAAAGAAGGGACTAAGTTACAAAAATGGAAAGACCCATATACATTATAAAACAAGCTCACTTGACATGTGTTGCCAATCCGTGATTCTTAATCAACGGTCCAGATTGTGCACCAATTCTCCACCCACTTTCCTATGGCCTTATGAAGGCCAAAAAGGTACTGACTCTATCGCACGGTTCACACCCGCATGCACAACCAGTCCCCCCATGGCGATGGAGATCTTTGCATCGAATGCCCATCAAGACAACCCGCCCCGCATGGCGATGGAGATCTCTGTAGTCGCCCCATCCCCGCCCCTCATAGATCCTTGCTCCATTGGAAAGCCAGGCCCCTCCCTGCCGCTACGTCCTACCCTGTCCCCATCTCTCCATCGTGATGCACACCATACCTGCCATGGCCAAGAGTTTGAAATCCAAGGCCCCCCTGCAGCTATATCTACCCCCTGTCCCCATCTCTCCATCGTGACGCGCACCATGCCTGCCATGGCTAACATTTTGATGCACGCAATCGCTCGTTTGTGCAGAGAGAGAGAGAGAGAGAGAGAGAGACGCGAATGCCTCCCCTCTTGGCTCCAAGCTCTCAACCTCATCCTCTTCAAGGAATTCTTCTTCACCAACAGCTTCAAGCTCCTGTAAGGACGCAGAGGAAGAGCTAGTGGCCTGACGGTCCTAATTACAAGAAAAGGGCGATAGCACCTTGACGCCCTAAGCATGGCGCCCTGCTATCCCTGTCACATGTCGCATGCGGGATACATTGTTGCGCATAGTAGATTGGGCCACCAGTGTCTGCTTCAAGCCTCGAGCAAAATGCACACAAGACACTTCCGCTCCTCTCTCTTCATATCTCTCCGCCGCGTGCACTTGCACTTTCCCCCTTCCAATAAAAATAAAAAGCACCCCTTGGTCATGAGATTAAATTTCTCAAATCGAAAGATAAAAAAGTCTACAGCTTTTCACAAGCGACTGATTGTGAAGATGCTAATACCTGAATTTGAGATGGCTTTGGAGATGCGTGGCTTCATTATTTCTAGACATGGTCGCCTTCATTCTGTGATGTGATTTGTGGCAAATTACATGCCAAGCATTGAAAAACAGATTTCAATTGTAATAGATAATGGGTATTTTGGAAATTTTTAAAATTTGAGGGGTATTTTGAAAATTTCCACAGATTAGAGGGGTATTTTGGTAATTTTTCCAAATCAAAATCACTCCACGTCCACCTGGAAAGGCTTTTCTTTTCACCCATTCTAGTTTTGCTGTACTCTTTCAAATGGCATCTTCCTATGATTCCTTCAAAACTAATGAATCCAAATTGGCAGGGCCTACTCTTTCATTAGATTCCATCTAATGAGATCCAAAATATATCCCCCCCCTTTCTCCCCTTTTTCATATGCGCTCTGCGCACCTCATCACTATATGGCACGGCTCTGGCAGGGGAGATCTAAGGCCCAAATTTGGGGGTGCGAGGCAGCTTTAATCTCGACCATCGGATCACGCAGTGAACTGGGGGTGAACTAGGGGTGAACTCGGGGCAAAAATGGCGCCCCAAGTTCACTCTTAGTTCACCCCCCTAGTTCACCCACCTCGCAGGGTGTGGGTCGAACCTGAAACGTCTCGGTTGCCACACGAATGTCCTACCACCACACTAGCCCGCGTCGTTGTCCATGTTGGCATGGCACATGATCGTACCCTAGTTTAGGCGCCCCTAGTTCACCCCCAGTTCACCCACCCCTAGCTTACCCGCCCCTAGTTCACCCTCAGTTCACTTTGGGATTCGACGATCGGAGATTAAAGCCGGCTCACGCCCCAAATTTGGGCCCTATATCCCCTCTGACCCAGAGCCGTGCCATATAGTGACGAGGCTGTGCACATACACTCCCTTTTTGTCTGCCTTTGCACGTCCTCGACCGATGCCCCCCTCCTCCCTTTTTCATCTGCGCTCTGCAGATCCCCTACCCATGTCCCCTTTTTCATGCCCGCTCTCCTCCATGTCCACCTTCCCCTTGTCCCACTCACACGCAGATGAAGACCATCTCAAGGCTCCGGCATTGTCTCTGGTCTACTCCGTTCACTTGCATTTGTGGTCTTTGGCCTACTCTCTTCACTCAAGGTGCACACACACACACACACAGACTCTCCTGGCAAATGTCGACCTGCAATCCCTCGCCTTCTGTGTTGTTGACCAACCCACCCCCTTGGCGCACAAAAAAGGCATGTCCACCTCGATTTGCCAACTCCCCGAGCAGCGCTCATCTGTTATTGCCCTTCCCCCGTCGTCCGACATCTCCCCCCCTCTATTTCTATTCTCTCCACCTCGGGATCTGATTCGCTTTTCACTTCCTGTGCAAGGAAAGCATCTGGCCGAATCTTCCAAAATAAAAGCATAACAACCTCGATTGCACCAACCATTGTGCACCCTCTATGGCATATCTTGCATTGACCCTCTGTCGTGCCCTGCTCTGCCCATTCGCAATCTACCTTGCCCTGCCTTGCAAGACAATGATGAATTGCCTCCCACTTTGTTCTAACCCTTATCATGATCACTCGCAAGATGCTCCCTCGGACAACGAGAGAGACTCGAGGCCTCCACCTTCGCCTGCGAACACACACACACACACACTATGGGCCTAGCACACTGCAAATAAACGAGCTCTCCTTATCACCACAAGCTCGAGTGTACTGCAGACAAATGAGAGGGGAGAGAGAGAGAGAGACTACACCCGGGGCCTTTGCTCCATAGGAGCGCAAGAGCAACAATGGCAGCATGCGCATGCGCAGGCATCGTCTGTGCCTTGCACACCTCATCGACCTCCCGAACTCCACGTCGACATCTCCAAAACTCCCATCTCCCTCCCCCCTCTCTCTCTCTCCCCCACGTGCGTGAAAGTGCCTTTTAATTTTGATATTCCTTTACTTAGTGTTGTTAAAACCCCAAGCATCTTTTTGGATTCGCATTAAAAACAACGTTGTGGCATACACTACTATGTTCAGTCTACAGCCCACAAATCCATTGATTAACGTGCAAGATTTTGTTGTTGTCTTGTTGCAAAGAAGAACAAAGGCTTTGTCGGGCTTTTCCCATGCACACAACCACGTGTCAAGTGCCTACACACGAGCGGTGTTCACATGCTAGTTTTTGCAACACAATAGAACATGCTTGGAGTCCGTAATCAAAAGCGGTGTTTGCACGGCAGTTTTTGCGGCCAGGTGCATGACATTGGGACTCCATTTTTCAAACAGAAGATACCGAACAAAAGAAAAGGTCTGATTTTTCTAGGAGAGATAGGAGAATGGTCCTGTTGATTTTGAAAATGTGCTTCACACATAGATGTTAGATAAATAGAAGAATCGTTGTATTTATTATCAAACAGTGGTGTACATAGATTTGTTTGTGAGGACAAAAGAAGATTCAAAACAGATATTGCTATAGGGTTTATACACATAGCAAAAGGCAGATGGTATGCACATCAGATATCAGAACAGTAGATCATTCTTTGAATCCAAAAACCCAAATCATCTAGATATTACATATGCGTCCTACTGAGGAGATTTGACAACCTGCAAATTATTGCATTTAGCTTGTTCAACTGAGTCTTAAGGTTTGTAATTTCTTTTTGCAATGCAAAAATCTGTTCTTCTAATTTCGTGACCTGGACGTCAGCAACGTTGAGAGCATAATTGTCGATGGCATCTTCTAAAGTATGCACAGCGCCAAGAACATCTGATCGCAGAGAATGATGACTGGAGGTCTCATCTCCCATGAGTTCTCTAAAGATTCTAATCAGTATCTCGTGCATCCTATCAACCCTCTCGTCTTCAATAGCAGCGAAAGAGTTTTCTATCTGTGTATCGTCCAATCCCAGAAGCTGGTTCTCATCGCCCTGCTTCATCCTCCCTCTGTGAACACAAAATTCAAGAATCAACTCCATTATTTTGAAATACAATTAAAAAAAATAACAATGCACACAATCACTAAGCGACTGTTCTCACATCAGTCCAATGGACTAGCCGGATAAAGTCGTCGCCTATCTCTGCATCGCGCATTTTGATGTCAAAATGGTCATTCTCAATACTTGCTGGCAACAGGATGCAAACCACGTTCGCTCCTATCAACAAACTCAAAATTCAATTCGTTACGTGCAAATGGTGAACTGCATACTTGTGTCTTTCTTGCCAACGAGAGAGGAACCAGTCCACTCGTGGGTGAGTTGTTGTATACATGTCATTGCTAACAAAGATACTAACAATGTCTTCGTAGGTTGTACTCAACGGGTAGATCATGCACCTTCAAAGCGATTTTATTTTCCCCATTTGCATTCCCCGCCCTTGATGTAGAGTTATCCAACGAGGACGATGGATAATACTTTCCTGTCTTCACCATCCTATGTAATGTTGACAAGAAATAATTTCCTGCTGGATGCCGTAAATTGAAATTCCAAAACATAAGCGCTCTATCAAAAATGTTTGGTGGCGTCAAGCACACTCTATTCTTGAGCTCATCAGCTCCATAGAGACTATACAATTCTATCCCTTTGTTAACATCGACAGGAGTCACATTATGCATTACTTTCCTAAAGTGCGACTCATCCTGTTCTTTCAAGCAGTACCCTATCATGCCCTTGAATGTATGCATTTTATGATGTTTTAAACCTCAACACAACACCATCCCCCCTGTAGGAGTCATTTTCTCCCACCCCAAGTATCCTTTGATTTTCTTGTTAACAACAGCAATCAGTGATGTTGCCCAAAGTCGCACAACCATCTGAAAATGAAGGTGCAAGGCAATTCCTCCTCTCTCCAATGCGGATAGTCCATCCAGACTTTCATTCTCAAGAAACGATTTCATGCATCCTAAGAGAATCGCATCAATATCATCACCTCCACAGAGATAGTCACACTTACTTTCATGACCCTATTGCTTCGTCGACAGCCATTGACATTGTTCCCTCTTGAATTACCTCGCCTGGAATCCTCTTCCCTTCTTGGTCTCTTCCTCTTTGGGACAATATCCTCATCCAAATCATCCCTAGCTTTGGCATCACTTTTCAGGCGCGCCATCTTTGCAACCTATAGGTCTTCAAAGCTGCAGCTCAATCCTATACATAACAGTCACCGAGAATAATTTCATTGTATGATGCAGGACATACTCACCCAGCGACACAATCAACACACAAACATGTTCTGATGCAGGTAATACTCAACAACGAGGCAATCATCTCACGAACATGTTAGTGTGTTGATTGCATTGTTGGCTGAGTATGTCCTACATCATGCTCTGATGCGAGAACAGGGAAATTTATTCCCGGTGATTGTTATGTATAGGATTGAGCTGCAGCATTGGAGATTGACTGTAGATAGCAAAGATGGCGCGCCTGAAAAGTGAAGCGAGAGCTAGGGCTGATCTGGATGAAGGTGTTTTCCCAAAGAGGCAGAGACCAAGAAGGGTAGAGGATTCCAGTCGAGGTAATTTGAGAGGGAACAATGTCAATGGTTTTTGACCAAGCAGTAGGGTGATGGAAGTAAGTGTGACTATCTCTGTGGGGGTTCATGATATTGATGTGATTCTCTTAGGATGCATGAAATTGTTTCTTGAGAATGAAAGTCTGGCTAGTCTATGTGCATTGAAGAGGGGAGGAATTGCCTTGCACCTTCAGTTTCAGATGGTTGTACGATTGTGGGCAACATCAATGATTGCTACTGTTAACAAGAAAATCAAAGGATACTTGGGGTGGGAGAAAATGACTCCTACAAGGGGGTTGGTGTTGTGTCGAGGTTTAAAATATCATAAAATGCATACATTCAAGGGCATGATAGTGTATTGCTTGAAAGAACAGGATGAGCCGCACTTTAGGAAAATAATGCATAATGTGACTCCTGTCGATGTTAACAAAGGGATAGAAATGTATGGTCTCTATGGAGCTGATGAGCTCAAGAATAGAGTGTGCTTGACGCCACCAAACATTTTTGATAGAGCGCTTATGTTTTGGAAATTCAAACTACGGCATCCAGCAGGAAATTATTTCTTGTCAACACACTACATAGGATGGTGAAGACAGGAAGGTATTATCCATCGTCCTCATTGGATAACTCCACATCAAGGGCGGGGAATGCAAATGGGGAAAATAAAATCGCTTTGGAGGTGCATGATATATCCGTCGAGTACAACCTATGAAGACATTGTTAATTAGCATGTTTGTTAGCAATGACATGTATACAACGACTCACCCACGGGCGGACTGGTTCCTCTCTCGGTGGCAAGAAAGATTCCGATATGCGGTTTACCATTTGCACGCAGGGATTGAATTTTGAGATTGTTGATAGAAGCGAACGTGTTTTGCATCCCGTCGCCACCAAGTATTGAGAATGACCATTTTGACATCGAAGTGAGTGATGCAGAGATAGGCGATGACTTTATCCCGCTAGTCCATCTGAGTGATATGACAACAATCGCTTAGCGATTGTGTGCATTGTTATTTTTTTTAATTGTATTTCAAAATAATGGAGTTGATTTTTGAATTTCGTGTTTCTAGAGGGAGGATGGAGCACGACGATGAGAACCAGCTACTGGGATTGGATGATACACATGCAGAAGACTCTTTCGCTGCTATTGAAGACGAGAGGGTTGATAGGATGCATGAGATATTGATTAGAACCTTTAGAGAACTCATGGGAGATCAGGCCTCCAGCCATCATTCTCTGCGATCAGATGTTCTTGGCAATGTGCATAGTTTAAAAGATGCCATCGACAATTATGCTCTCAACGTTGCTGATGTCTAGGTCACGAAATTAGAAGAACAGTTTTTTGCATTCCAATAATATATTATTGACCTTAAGACTCAGTTGAACAAGCTGAATGCAATAATCTGCAGGTTGTCAAATCTTCTCAGTAGGGCACATATGTAATATCTAGATGACATGGGTTTTTGGATTCAAAGAATGATCTTCCATACTGATATCTAATGTGCAGATCATCTACCTTTTGTTGTGTGTATATACCCAGCAACAACATCTGTTTTGGGTCTTTTTTTGTCCTCACAAACAAATCTATGTACACCATCGTTTGATAATAAATACAACGATTCTTCTATTTATTTGACATCTATGTGTGAAGCACATTTTCAAAATCAACAGGACCATTCTCCTATCTCTCCTAGCAAAATTAGAACTTTCTTTGTTCGGTACCTTTTGTTTGAAAAATGGAGTCCCAACATCGTGCATTTGGCTGCAAAAACTGCCGTGCAAACATCGCTTTTGATTACGGACTCCGAGCATGTTCTATTGCGTTGCAAAAACCGGCATGTGAACACCACTTGTGTGCAGGCACTAGACGTGTTGTTGTGTGCATGGGAACAGCCGACATAGTCATTGTTATTCATTGCAACAAGACAACAACAAAATCTTGCTTGTTAATATGCCAAATATTTCGAAAGTGAAAAGGCTCAACCAAATTCTTAATGATTCGGGAGTTATGGTCAAAACAATGACTTTGCTGCTTACTTGACTTAGACGATGTGCATGCTTTTCACATATTCAATCGAGTGAAAATACATCCTAAGTGTACATCAGAATGCTAACTATGATTAGATAAACTTGAATTGGAATCATACATATACGATCAGACCATGCATATCTATGTGTTTGTGAAACTATCAATCGGTAACATGTTTTCGAGCAAGGACTAAGAGCACATAGAAGACAATGATGTGGAGAGAGAGAGAGAGAGAGAGAGAGAGAGAGAGAGAGAGAGAGAGAGAGCTTGCACTACATTCCATAAAGTAAATCTATCCTCCAATGTGTGTGGCCTCAGATAAGTCTCGAGAGAAAGAAAGGGAATGTGATATTTTGAGAAAGAGGGGGAGTGTTTCTAGAGAAGCCCCTCTTTTTGGCCCAAAAGCAAGCCTTTTAATTTATTTTGCCCACTGTTATTCCTATATGTGGCCCCTATCCTTGATTTTTCACAACATAACATAATTTTAATGTCTCTGCCAAAATAATGATGCCATAGCCTTCCTACACTAACTTGGAATGGTGAGGTGTTGTCAATAATCTATAAGGTTTTCTCGTAAGTCACATATTGTGTCCTAAATTTCCAACTAGCTTTTGAGAATCAATTTAAATTCCAAAGTTCATTAGCAGGCCTAGATGGCCACCTAATTTGCCGTACCACACTTACAACCGTTATGATGTTGTTTTTCAGAAACAAAATCAATCTCATGAAAAGTTGCTTTTCATTGTCTTTAATAATATGACCATTTTGTATATACCTAGTGCTCCTAAAAATTCATTCTAAGTTAGGAAACATCAAAAAACAAGTTTATTTCTGGAAATACATTGAGCTATGACTATCCTTGACTCATAGATATAGAAATTGGCTAAACTTTTCTCTAAGAAACACCAAAAGCATGGAAAACAATCACTTTATGACAACAATCATGGAATTTAATATATGGTATACATGGCAAACTATTTATTTTATTTTACAAAAAGACCCATAAGATGTGGGATCTTAAACCCTTCCACACTCAAAAAATTTGAGGTGTTCTCACTTCGACATAAATGAAAGGTAATTATGTTTCAAAACATCATCACATTCACAAGTAGAAACTTCCTTAGTATAAGTTAGCCATTTATAAGATGTTCAGTTCTCGTCTTGTTTTGACGCGGCTTGGATCGACTTTGATGAGTGGTTTGATGGTGTACTTCAAATGTTTCATCCATGGAGGTAGGAAAAAGAGAATAGTTGAGGACATTGGTTAAGATATACTTTGAAGTAAGCTCACATTAAAAAATTCTTGTACCTTGATGTGAGGTAGTAGCTACAATTGGTAGGCTTGATCGTCAACTTTCTCTATGATAACAAATGGTCCAGCACATCGTGCACTAAGCTTCTTTCACTTTCTCATTCAAAGTGAAGCACGTTTAGGGTTTAGTCTCAAAACTTCCATAGCTCCTTCTTCAACTAATTGAGCGGATTGTTTAGGATCACCATAGCTTTTCTAACATATACTATCAGTCTAAAGTTGTGTTTCATCTAGCATCTCTTTAGATGCTTTCACTCTTATAATTGGGCCCATCCACTTTAAAGGAGAAGACATTGAAAAAGAAACATGTCAATGGTACAATGAAAGATGAGTTGTACTCAAATTTGAAAAGAATGAATACATTGTCTATTTCGTTTTCTCTGCATACAATAAGTCCTTAGAATGTCCTGAATCATTTTTGCTTTCTAAAAGAAACCTTAGTGTTGTGTTGGGTTAGGGAGACTTCCATTGTTTTCAGTGATTGATCATGGAAACTTACTTTAAATGTTTATTTCACTTTCATTTCATATCCTGATATGTCTTGATTTTTTTTTCATTCTATTGTTTTAGAATGTTAAAGTGAAACTTCACTTGCATAATTCTAGTGCACACACATATATATTAATGAGTTTCTTTAAATTTCACATTTAATTTCACAACCTCACATGGCTTGACTTTTCTTACATTCTAAAACTTAATTCTAGTCAATATTTAGGAAAGTCTCTTTTATTAAGCGGCCGTCGACTGAGTTTCTTTCCCACAAAGAAGCGAATCGAAAATACTAGCATAAATTTAAAATTTGTAAGATTTTTGAACTATTTTCTCACATATTTCACCAATTTTTCTTCCCTTTACCATGGTTTGCAACCAGGTAGTCTCCATTTTCAACCTATCAAGGCTAAGCTGAGGCAATTCTTTTTTGAACATTGATTCTACTTAAACTCAACCTAATGAATTTATCACGTTCTAATTATTTTAGAAAGCCATCGTGATTCTTTCACTTGTTTTTGTTTCTTTTGACCCCAATAATTTGACAATGATAGGTTGTGCTAAATGGAAACTTGTGTCCTATAGCGATGAATAAAGATTTCCAAAAGTATTAAATAAGCTTTTCATTATAATCTAAAGCTATGTGACGAGATATATAAACCTCCGATCCCAACCCTTGGTTGTGTATGTCGTCTTAATAGGAAATAAGTGAGGTATCTTTGCTAACATGCCTGCCACAAAAAAATTAGAATCATATCCAAGTGAAGTAGGAAGTGCTATAAGACACATTTAGGAATTATGGAAATAATGCACAAAAATGGGACAGTTCTTCTCGTTCTTTATTTCTTGAGGAGAGGTAAACAATGTTCTAGGATGTTCATTATGTTTGTATGTAGTTTTTAGTGGTTTGCATGGACTAGAAAGATCACATAGAATGTTAAGATTTTGAGTCTCAAAAATACAAACTTGTTTAGAATTGAGTACTCTTGAGCCTTCGTCGTCAAGTATGATTCTGTAGGAGTAGAGATTGTGTCAAAACACAACTTCAAGCCTAAACTCTAACTTAAGACTTGCCAAATGCACATAGTATTGAATTTTATGGCTATCATTGTCATGCTGACAAAGACAAAAGAAGAAGTGTACATTATAGAGTCTTGGGGATTAGCTTTTACACAATGTAGGCATTATTAGTGATGACAAAAATCCACATGTCAATGCTCCTATTGTTTAGAAACAAATTGTTGTTGCAAGAAAATATTGAGTCTCTGCCTCAAACTTCAGATGAAGGGCCATTATATAAGCACTCTAAAGTGGAGAGTCCAAAGTCCAGAGCATGCTTCCACATTCTAGAGTCCAAAGGCCACATGATACTCCTCTAATTGAAGGGCTTAACCCCATGCGTCCAAGAATGGGTTCAAATTGCACAGGACACAGGTCTGTGAAGGGTCGTTCTTTTGACATGGAAATAAGTTCTTTGAGGAGCGCCATTGGTTTCTTTTCCAGATGTACTACGTTCTTGCTTTTGATTTTTGTTATGAACTATGCGTATTTACAAAAATGAGCGTTGGACACCTTGTGTGAATTGTAGTAGAAAAGCTTGAGCTGGCATACAATGCTGGGCAATGTGAAGTTTGAACCCGCCCTAATACTTGCTCTTTCAAACTTGAGGTCGATCCCTTTCAAAAAATAAACACGATATTAGAAAGCTTGAGCTGACATGCAATGTAAGGCAATGTGAAATTTGAACCCTCCCTAAAGCTTGCTTGTTTGAACTTGAGGTGAATCCCTTTCAAAAAAATCTTGTGTGAATTGTAGTGAAGAAGCTTGAGCTTACATGTAACGCAGGGCAATGTGAAGTTTGAACCCTCCCTAAGGCTTTCTCGTTCAAACTTCAGGCCGAGCCCTTTCAAAAAATAAACACAATATTAGAAAGCTTGACCTGGCATGCAACGGAGAGCAATGTTCTTGCTCATTTGAACTTGAGACCGAACCCTTTCCAAAAAAAAGCATGTGTGAATTGTAGTGAAAAAGCTTGAGCTGGCATGCAACACAGAGCAATGAGAAGTTTGAATGCTTGCTTGTTCAAACTTGATGCCAAGCACTTTCAAAAAATAAACATGATATTAGAAGGGAATAAAGGTAAAGGCATATGGGAACGTGGCTTTAATTTGAATTTCAAATATGAAGATCGTCAAAGATGACAACCGAGAGCGGGGCATGCCATCATTGCTTGACCTTCTGATGTTTCCTCATCCAGGTTCCAATGCCTCACCAAGGTGTGACTCAAGTTTCTAGTCACATTTTGGCAAGCTCTTCCTACTCGCAGAGGGTGCGGATTGCATGATGCGAGGTTTTTGATCCTACTTGTGTGATGCCACAACCTATTCCACTCCACTGATTGGATTTGGGAATGAAGGTATCATTTATTGTTTGCCCTTGTGTCGGATGTTGAGAATGCTGAGAGGGCTTACAAGAGCTTGGATGTGAAGGTTGGATCATCTACGAGCTCTTTCATAGATTTTCTCACAAAGAAGCATGTCATGCCGAGAGCTCTCACAAAGGTGCAACCTTATGCAAACATGGTGCATGAGGGCATCGCGGGGAGAGAGTGCCGACAACTATACCTCATGCGAGTTGGAGCTAGGCCTAACAAGTCCTTCTTCCACCATCTCAACTGCAAAGCCAGCCAACCTGTGCATAGGAATCTACTGGTGTAGTTGGCATGGTGCTTGAAAGCGTCGTAGTCGAAGCATTTGCACAGAAGTAGTAGGAGATGCCTGCAAAATCCACTGATCTTGTCTTCCATGACATTCACTGCAAAGTCAGCCTACTACAACCCCTTGCCATGGTCTACTTCCATTTCTATTATACTATATACTATACATACTACGATCCAATGAACTCTCCTCGTCGGCTAGATCTTTAAGGTCTATTGGGATAGTTTCCTACAAAGTAAAAATTAGCTTCCTCTCTTCTTCTTCGTTTACTTCCATTTCTATTATTATAGCCCATACTATACTACAAGCCAATCACTCTATAGAACACAAGCTTGGATCGAAAGGTGTTCATAGGTGTAAGGCACACTAGCTTGAGGACAATCACAATATGAAGGCCACTTTATGGACTCTTTGTGAATGGATCACACGAAGGGACTCAAAGGTACATTCCTATTCTGAAAAAGACAAAGCTATGCAAATATTTTATTTTATTTTTTGGGGGGGGGGGGGGGGGGGGGGGTTGGAAAGAGAGAGAGAGAGAGAGAGAGAGAGAGAGTATTTTGACACTCAAATTGTTTATATATGACACTCAGATTTTTTTAATATATACACTCATTTGGAGCCATCCATCCAAACTCCGCCAATCATTTGGCTCATTGTTGAAATTGTTTTAATTATATATGACACTCAATTTGGGGGGGGGGGGGGGGGGGGCACACACACACACACACACAAAGAGAGAGAGAGAGAGAGAGAGAGAGAGAGAGAGAGAGAGAGAGAGAGAGTTATTTTGACACTAGGGTATTTTGTGCGGGGGAGGGGAGACAAACAGACACGTTAGAGAGAGAGACACACACAAGGGTATTCGGGCGGAGAGAGAGAGAGAGAGAGAGAGAGAGAGAGAGAGAGAGAGAGAAGGGTATTTTGATTTTATGCTTTTTGTTTTGTGGTAGCTAGGACAATGGTTGCAAAAAAAAAGCACCATATAAGGTGCACTCAGAGTTGGTGCAAAATATTGTGGCCAATTTGGGGCTAGAGGGACAATACCTTTTGTTTGGACTTGAAAAAATCCCGTCCATAGGAGTCACCATATTTTTGGATGATCCAAAGGAATGGTACCTAAACCTAGGAATCACTTTAATTAAAGAGACACTAGGTCTTGTTAGTTCTTATAAGATTTTTTCTAGTGGTTGCAACATTGTACCCACCTATGTATTGGGTCTTAGGCTCATAGGCTCAGCTATATGATGACTATGCTACCTAGGAGGAAGATAAGTATTTGTGATCTTCCCCCATTATCTCTTGAAATTGGGAATAGAAGACTATTTCTATGAAATCAATAACTTTTAGTGAAGTTAAAGTATTTTGTGCATTTTCATATTTGTGTGTCTTTCATTGCATAGATGTGCTAACCTTCGTCATGGAGATAGAATTTGTTTTTTTATGAAATGGGTTAGTCCCTCTTTGTGTCTTTGATTAGAAGCATCTTTTCATGTAAACCATTGAGTAATTTGAACATTTTCAATTAAGAAAAATATTTCAAACCAATAGTGCATCAACTATACGATCCCAATTTAAGTAGCTTGTAAGTAGTAATGCAAGAGCATTTTGAATTTCATGTTTGATCTGATTATTCAACCCTATGCTTTTAGGCAAGGATGACTACAACAGTAGGTAGTATGGAGACCCATAAGTATCAATGCAATTATAAATGCAAGCACTCAAGTGTGGGATGGGAGTTTGTAACAAGGAGAACAGTTTACAACCATCAAGTTCAAGACTCTTTAGGAAAAGTTCATCCATCGGTTGGTAAAACCCAACCCACACACATACAGATCCATAAGGGAGATACTACTCCCTTGCAAGGAGGCATAGAAGCAAGTGTAAACTCAATGGGTGGTACCCAAAATGCGACAGATAAAACTGCTTTTTGTACTTGCAAAGTGTACTGTCAAGGTGGATGACATGTTCATCTATCAACCTTTTATAGACATCAAGCAATCATTCATAAATTTGGTGTACTAAAGAGTGGATTTGGATTGAAAAACACCATGCAAGTAGACCGTTTTTCTTCAAATATGCAAGGGAACCTAGAACAGATGACACAAACAATCCAAGTTTGTGAAGAACATGTGCAACTACCCAGTGATATTGCCATGGATGGTAGTGACAATTTGGATGACCACACTACAGAGGATTGTGACAATGACATGAATATTTGTGTTGACTCTAATGACCCTAAGAATGATGGAGCAAAATGCCATTTCAATCTAGTTTCTGAGCTAGTTGAAAGAATCTTAGAGCTTCAAGCTTTATGGGACGAGAACAAAATACCTATTGGTGTTCAAGACAAAATGTTGCGTCTTTTGTTTGGAGGTGGTGATCTTAATGGCATTCAAGTTCCTACTTGTTGGGACCAAATGCAAGCTATGCTCAAGGGACTTGGAATGGTATGTATCCAGTGACATCCTATTTGTTTAGGTACTTCTACTACAAATTGGTGTATTACCAGTAATGTTTATCCCATCAAGTTGTAAGAACATAATCAAGACATGTGGAGGTGTGTTTGGGACATTTTTGAAGCCTTTAATAGATGATTTGGAATCCCTCTTTCTGGAATTTATAAATGTGACCTATGACATTTTTGTTGACAAGATATTTGGTGAGCAACACAGATGACAAAGGATTGCAAACTACATGCCATGGTGATGATGGTTACTGGAGATCATCCTACTCAATGTAAAATTGGGATGCTCAAGAATGGTGGACAAGGGTTTTGTAGGAGAGACAAGGGCCAAGCCACCCTAAGACGGAATGAGGGAAGAAGAGAAAGACGATACATCTATGACATAAATCGGGAACAATCTCAATACAAGCCCATCAAGAGAAGAACTCGGGATATGCTTGTGGCATTAGATGAAGCCAAACGTTGCTCTACTAATGTAGAGAAAGAATTAGTTTGGAAAAAAGCTGGTCTTTCAAGAAAATCAATCCTTTGGAGGTTGTATGATCTCTATGGATTTGATCTCCCTATTGACTTAGTGTATGATGCCATGCACACATTATCACTAAATGTCTTCAAAAAATATATCTCCCACTTGATGGAAAATGCTTCATCAAGCCTCAACAAGGAAATTGATGATGTTGTGACAAAGGTTTCTAAGCTAGTGCCTACATCAATTCGATCTAGTTGATGGTCAAAGTATCCTAGCACATATCATGATAGCTTCAAGGCAAAGGAAAATCAAAAGTTCAAACAATGGTGCTTGCCCTATGCTCTCAGAACTGTAAGAAACATCCCTTTTGACATGGAGATTATTAGGTGTTTTGTTAATAGACATAGCACACTACTTTTACAACTCTGATAGAGATCATGGATGGTCTCTTCATAGTATTGAAGTTGTGACTAGGCTCTTACAATCATGGCGAGTACAAAAAGATGACATGGTGGGTGCAACCTCCTCACCACTTGAGCATTTTTTTGGTGCGTATATGGACCCAATATGTTAGTGTGGTCTATTCATATGTTTCCAATTAATGCTCAAATTCTTTCATGTCTAATGAGAAATTTTTCCTACCTACAGGAAATGGTGAAATTTTAAAGGATGTCTTGCGGCATGGCCTACATGATCACTTTTGGTGCTACATATTTAAACAAATGGTCAAAATTTATAGTGGCATCAAGTCCAATAACCTTAACAATGATGCAAATTTTGTGTAGTTCTATTTAAGGATTTTTTCTACAAAGAGCATTCCAAGTGATCTAAGAAGACAAGGATGGGCTACTACCCAATGGGCGTTTCATTCAAGAACTCCATGGCTCATTAAGTCTATCTTGTGAAGTGAACCATGAAGATCTTAATTGCAACAGTTGTTTTCCTTAGCACATAGATGGGTTACTAGTTGTTTCTTCAATTGAGAAGGCTAGATCCATCTGGGATAAACTCTTGAAGTATGCAGAGCATGGGCCTTGTATTGATAATCTCTTAACAAAAGGGATTGCAATATCAAAGAAGAGATGTACATTTAGGGAGCCAACCATACATGAGGTTACATATCTTAGATCATTTTGGCTCATTGAGTCTCAGTTGTTTTGTATAAATGATGTTACGGTCTATAAGAAGGTGCTTTTCAGAGGAGAGATCTACAGGATTGGGGACCATGTGGTTGTGAAGGTGGACCATGATGAAAACTTTAGCAACTCCAGAGGGCACTGGAAGGAAAGAATAACTACAATTTTTTTAGTGCAGCATAGAAATGAGCACATGTTGTTTTTTGATGGAGGATATTATAAGAAATGCACTGTGGGTGATGATACATCAAAGACTTTATTAAATGATAAGGTTACATCAATGCGTGTACTTGAGATAATCCTCTTCCTTTGAATTGGGATTCTATTAGACCCATTCACTCTTTACTCCACAAGTTTGTTCTTTTACAAATACCTAGAAATCAAAGGTTGATTGCTTATGAGGTAAAGGATTTAAAAACAAGAGACAACCTTATGAGGATGGTTCCTCTGGAAATCCTCATTTGTGGTTGGAACTCCATGACATAGTGAAAGTACTTGTGAAGGATGGAGAGAAGCAATCCTTATAATATTCCGTAGTGCGAGAAATAGTTATTACAAAAAAGGAAGCAAGGTTTGCATTTTTGAAAATTGATATGCAAAACTCAAACATATGGATAGTTCGTGTATAAGGGAACACATGGCAAAGCTGGAATGATTGTGTTTATCTAGCTCAACATTGACTTGTCTTTAAACGAAAGAATATCAATGAGCATGGACAACACATCAATTTATACCTGTCATGTGGAAATCTATATGAAGACTTAAATTTGTGTGAAACTTTAAACTAATAACATTAAAGCTTGTAAGTATAATTTATTTAATTGAGTACAGCTTATTTGTTCTTATGGACATGTACATAATGGATGGTCCGCAATCATTGTTGGATAGTTTTCTCTCAAAGCCTTATTTGTGGCGGGCCTTCAAAACAGAGACTCGGAGCAATGTGTCTCATGAGCTTAGCAATGAGGAGCGTAAATCTATAATGTACGCTCAATTGTTCCGTGCTCCACCTCTAGAAGAGTACCCTTTTTTGGGAGGAAGTAAAAAAGGAGAAGACAATCAACTACTGGGCCATCCAAGAACACCACTTAGATGCCCATGCCAAGAGAAAACAAGTGCTAGGAAAGACACTGGTATTCTATGGAGAAGGAAGTAACAGTTTCAGTGGCGTCCTCAACATTACGCATAGAGAATTGGAGCCGAAGGTGGTTCTTAACCACCCATCCGACAGAATCTTAGGGATTAGAATCAGATGGGAAGGGCATCCCTTCACAATTGTGAATGTGTACGGCCCTTGCAATGCAAAAGAAAGAGCTAAAATGTGGATGCACCTTAGAGATACTCCTATTGAATGCGAGTGGTTGTTGGTTGGCGACTTCAATATGGTAGAAAAGAGCAGGGATAGAACAGGATCCTCCAGTATGTTGGCTGGCTCGGAAAGGTCTAAATGGAAAAGTTTGTGCAAAGAGTGGGCGATGATCGACTTATGGGAAGTCGGCCCATGGAACATCACGCCTGATTTCACCTACACAAGCCTCAAGTATGCTCGCACTGCCCCAAGGCTGGACAGATGCTATTGCTCACACCAAGCTGACTGGATACCGTCGTTGATGGAGATGAAGGTAGCTCCAAAAAAAAGTCTTTCGGATCACATTCCTTTGCACATACATTTCAAGAAGAATAAAGGGGAGGAGGAGACCCCAAGAGGTGGGAAAAAACTGTTAGTAACAAGGGCACACCTATTCAAAGACCCTCTCTTCAGGAATCTAACCAAGAAAGCACTGGGTAAGCTCAAAAAATATGTCGACCTCAACAAACACAATGCGTGGGACCTCTTTGCTCGGAGCATCTAGAAAGCAATCAAAACCTCGGGCCCCCGGTTCAAGAAAGCTAGGGAGGTACACCTTCTGCATGTTACAGCGGAGGTCCAGGTGCTTACCTCCATAAAAGCCAATGGGCATGCTACTGAGGAGGAGCACAAATGATGGCTCGAAGCCAAATCTAACCTTGCTAACGAGTAGTTAGAAGATATCAGAAAGGCAAGGCTTCTCTCGAGGGAGACTGTCCTTCAACCTGAAACCTCCAATCAAACCCAGTTTTTTAGGGCTTTAAAAATCAAGAAGATCCGGGGCCACGTCCGCTCGCTCTATGATGAGAAAGGGACAGTAGTTCATAACCAAGATGAGATGGATGGTCTGATGTTGAGCTATCTTAGTCAAATCATTGGACGGCCAGAGATCCAGTCCCAAGAAGTGGAAGACGCCAGAGGGACACTACTCCAAAGTGTCAAGAAGGAAATTCCCCACTCAGAAGCTAATTGCTTGGAATGGGCATTCTCTGAAGATGAATGTTCACTAGCATTGCAAGTCCTTGGCAAGGAAAAGTCCCCTGGTTGGGATGGGATGACGGTGGAATTCTATAGAGAATTTTGGGATGATCTTAAGGCCCCAATCACAAAATTGGCCAATTAAGCCATGGTCAAAGGGTCGTTGGAGGTAAGTGTAAAGAGAGGGCTTATCAAACCCATCCCAAAACAAATTTGTTGTTCACAACTGAAACATTGGCACCCTATAGCAATGATGTCAGTGGCCTACAAAATTATAGCTAAAGCAGTAGCCCTCAGACTAGCCCCCTTACTAACCAAGATCATCTCTCCCCATCAACATGGGTTCATAAAAGGAAGGTCCATTTACGATAACATCTTGGCAGCAATGGTGGGCATTGAATACGCAATTGTCACAAAGCAGGAGTGCATTCTGATGCAGTTGAACCTGGACACGGCTTATGACAGAATAACATGGACATATATAGAAGCCGTCATGGAAGCTTTGGGCTTTGGGCCTCGCCTATGTCGGTCGGTACACGTACTGGGGACCGGAAGCCAGTCAGAGCTCCTATTCAACGATAGAATTGTGGGCTCATTTGAGGTCAAAAGGTCTATCAAGCAGGGATGCCCTCTGGCCCCCCTACTTTTCGCCATAGGATCACACCCTTTAATCACGAAGCTCAAAGCTAGTGCAGAATGAGGGGAGCTGCAAGGCCTCACTTTGCCAGGAAATAGCCAACTCCTAGTAAAACTTTTTGCAGAAGATTCTCTCCTCTTCTTGAAGGCATGCCCCCAGGTCATCAGAAAAGCTCTGGAGATTGTGCAAATATTCTCAAAAGCTTCGGGTTCCTAGTGTAATATAGAGAAGTCAAGGCTGATCTCCCTATCAGAAAACGACTCATTTGACCCTTCAGTCTGGTCGGTGGAGATTGTCACAAATGGGAATTTATTCAGGCATCTGGGAGCCCCCTTAGGGGTGGACGTGACTTACAAGCAAAGATTTGAGTGGGTTCTTGAGAAAATAAAAACAAAAATGAGTAGGTGGGAGTATGCGCTTCTCCCTTTCCCAAGTCGGATAAAAGTGATAGATACCTTTACGATTCCTTAAATTGCCTTCATTAGCCCGCTTCTCAAGATGGCTAAGTGTCACTAGAAAGAGTTCTTAAAACCAGTAAAAAGGTTTTTATGGAAAAACAACACAAAATCCTCCAGGCCATGGCAGTGGGCCCGGTGGGAATTAGTTGCTTGACCGGTGAATCAAGGAGGCCTCGGAATTCTCAACCCTGTGGCTCATGCAAAAGCTTGTTGCGCCAAGTTTGTTGTCTCCTTGGTTAAACAGGATCAAGTTTGGGCTGTCATGGTCAGAGATATGATAGAAACATCTAAATTGGGCTCGGATGGTGGAAAGTGGAGAGAGGTGGAGGTTCATGACAAACTGTTAGCCCCGGAGTGGTCTACCTTAAGACTGGGAGGTAGCTCATGAGAATTGGTAAGAAAATGCAAGAGAGCAGCAGGAGTCTTAAAGTGGGGGGAAGAAGTCAGATACTTCAAGAACTCCATTTTGCATTGGTCCCCCTGGCTGTCCAAAGTTGTAGATCTGGCACAAACTCCCTATTGGATTGAGACAGCCAGGAAACTGAATGATAAGGGTCTGAAGCGGCTTGGACACTTCTGGGACAGTGGCAACAAGAGTTGGAAAACCATTGACCTTCTGGCTACCCAGTACCAACTCATTAGCTTTGACGTCTTGCTGGTCCACAAAGTGATGAAGGAGCTTGACAATTCAGCGATGCCAACCTGTGATTTGGTGTTTGACTGGAATGCCTGGAAATGGCCCGGAAGTAGTCTATTAGGGAAACCACCCCATCCTAAAAGCATTTATCAGACAATGATGCATAAGAAGAATTGGTCTAGCCCCCTAAACAAGCTATGGAAAAAGCAATGGCCGGAGGAAAGGTGGGAGCAAGTATTGGAGTACATATGGAAGCCAAAGGTTCCGCAGCACATGAAGGTCTTTCTATGGAAGGTAATTTGGGGTGCTCTACCGACGAGGGTGAAGATTCAGGAGAGAGGGATTGGGTCAGATCGATGCTTGGGGTGCAAGGATGGCTAGAGAAGATCTGGCCCACCTATTCATGGACTGCCCAACTATTAAAGGCCTCGTAGGGAAAATATGCAAGTGGGTCCAAAGAACATGGAAAATTAGGTTCTTCAAGACTGACCTATTCGTTGGAGGCAAGAATTCAGGAAGTCCTGCCCTCCTTGTCAGCACTCAAATTGTCAGACATTTCTTTTGGCATAATGTATGGCAGACAAGGAACCGCCGTGTGTTTGAAGGAGGTTCTGAGGTGGCAAGCTTCGTAGAAATTACTCAAGAAAGCAAAGTGCTAATATGGATGCTCGGGTGCAAGCATCACTTGGAGGATTGGTCTAGGACTACTTGTGCATTGTTGACAGTAGATGGAATGCCTAGGACGGCGTAAAGATCTCAAAAGGACAATTTTTTTGACCATGTGTATTGGTGGGGGTGGCTGCCCTGATGTAATTATAGTCTCTGGATGATGTCATGGCTCAACAAGAGCATGACCTTGTAATTTTTTTGGGCTGCTCAATATAATTCACTCACAATTGTGAGTTTTGCCAAAAAAAAAAAAAAGATAAAAGTAAGCTTTATGGAGACATTGTGATGACCAAGTGAGAGTATGGAATGCAAACCATAGCCTTGTGGGGGAGTGGTTTGAGAATGTAGAACCTGCAAAAGGATCTACAAAACAATGCATTAAAGAAGAAAAGAATAGAGAACATTATCAAGGAAAACATAGGAAACATCAAGCCAATAGTTGTATATGGAGAGTCCTATATTTGGGAGGAGGTAGATATCTACAGCTATTGTGTCAAATCTCTTGCAACAAAACAAAAGTGAAAAAGGAGAAATCCTAGTGCATCGACGTCATCTACTGCTACTTCGGTAAGCTAAATTCATTGAAAATGTATATGTTTATTGTCTCAAATACGTTAGGCTAATATCTCAATGCTTTTAGGTTGTAGATGAAGATATTAAGGTGATTGAGACAATTGAAAATCATGAACAATTGGATGAAATCAATCAACTTGGATCTCTTTCAAAGCTTGTGAGTAAGACTATTTTTTTAATTTATATGACACATCTTTGAACTTAAAACTTTTGTTTATTTCAAACATTTAAAGCTTGAGAGAGATTTGGAAGAGAAAATTTTAGGAGATGGAAATGAACAATCAAGAGTTTTGCAGGTAACATATATGTTCACAAAGCATATAATAACTTGAAGTTTTTAAAGGGCATGTTGTGCTAACTTTGATGCATTTGTAGGATCAAAATTATGTGTAAATTCCTAGCATACCTTGGGAAAATGTAAGTGGAGAACATGATATTTATGAGATGTGTTTTGTATGCAGTAGTTGTAATCTATATTTTAAGTGTGGACTATGATTAATATTTGTACTTATAGAATATAACACTTGTGTCACTCCTACTAGGAGTATGAAACTTTTATTCATGATCATCTACTTGAAAAGTCATCAAATATTTCTACAAGTGACCATTCCATCTAGAAATTAAGGTATTTCTTATAAAATGCTAAATATGCTTTTTTTATTTATTGCATTTTAAAACCCTTGAAATTTTTTTGTGGACTTCCTTGCTATTTTTTAGGAGGTGGTCATGCACACATTACCATTAGAATAGGATCAAAGGAGAGTGCACGCAAGAGAAAGGGTATAATTTGAGAATTTTCAATGCTTTTCAAATACATAATCTTTTCTTTTTTTTTGCAAAACTCACAATTTTGAGTGAATTATATTGATCAACCCAAAAAACATAATCTTAACCAAAGTATAATGAGCTCATTTGAAGAGTTTACTTTTTTGTTTATAGCCTAGCATAAAATTATTGCAATTGTTAGAAGATAAGAGTGACACTTCAAAGAACAAGAGGCACAAGGTGACCTTCTTTATTTTATTAACTTCATTGATGAGTTCTTACTTTGAGCTCTATTCATGCAATGAAGTTTGCGTCTTATTTAGATATGAGTGTTGTTGGTACAAACGAATTATCTTCTATACTATAAATGAAGCAACTTAAAATTTTCAAGGAAGGAGAGGGCCTCCAAGTGTCACTCCCTAGTAAGTCAAGGGTAAGATTGTAAAAAATGACAAAACCTTACAAACATCTAATCTAAATTGCAAAAGTTAAGGGTAAGATTGTAAGAAATGACACCCAATGAAGAAATGACAAGCTTTTCGACTGTAAAGTCAAAAGACTTTCTATTCTACATAGAATAAATGCTCCAGTTTGATTGATTGTACATTAAAAAAAAGGGCTAATTTTTAATGGAGGTTTTGCTACTTAATGCAAATTTACTTTTGAAGATATAACAAAAAAGGAAAAGTTTTAGTGAATATTTTGTTATTTAATGGAGCTATAATTTTTGAAGATATATTTGGCTTTATCTTTTTAAGGGGCTTTTTCTAAGACCAATATTGATATTTTTTAGAAATTTCGTGTATTTTTTAAATAACTTGAGAAAAATAAAAAAGCTCGCTTAACGTCTACTTAGGATTGTTTCGCTTTGAGGACATGCATGGCATGAAAATGCAAGGGTCATTATCCACGTTATTGACCATGAGAGAGAGAGAGAGAGAGAGAGAGAGAGAGAGAGAGACTATCACATTGCATGTGTGTGTGTACACATGTACATGCATGAGAGAGAGAGAGAGAGAGAGAGATTTTACCGTTGAGCTCACGTCCTTCAAATTTTCAAGATATTACTTTTTGGCATTAGTGTATTTTTAAAAGGGTAGCTTAAAGTTTTTCATCCATAAAAAATGGATTAAATGTCCGACAAAGACCAACCCTCACATTAGCAACCCAAATGGGTAGAGAGATTGCCCAATTGATAGATCTTTTACCAATTCTTGTATATTTTGTTCTTTTTATTTTTTAGAGTTAACCTGTGGGCCATGCTTAAAAATCTATAAATTCTCCAAATTTTGGCAGGCAAGGGTTCTAATCAAAAATCAACTTGAGAGAGAGAGGGGGGGGGAGGGGGGGGGGGAGAGGGAGAGAGAGAGAGAGAGAGGACAATTTTTTAGTACCCAACAAATGACACAGGAGGAGAAAGAGAGAACAAAACGTTAAGGGTGTGGGAACAATATAAATAGATATTAAAAGTTACAAGGCAATGTATCAACAAATAGCGGTGGCCCCATGTGTGTCTCCATTGACTAGGCAATGTCTCTCTCTCTCTCTCTCTCTCTCTCTCTCTCTCAAGCCACCCTTACAAAACATCTAATCTAAAATGCAAAAGTCAAGGGTAAGATTGTAAGAAATGATAGTCTTTTCACAATGACAAGCTTTTCGGTTGTAAAGTCAAAAGACTTTCTATTCTACATAGAATAAATGATCCAGTTTGATTGATTGTAAATAACAAAAAGGGGATAAATTTTAGTGGAGGTTTTGCTACTTAATGCAGATTTACTTTTTGAAGATATAACAAAAAAGAAAGAATTTTAGTGAAAATTTTGCTATTTAATGGAACTGTAATTTTTAGATCTATTTGGCTTTATCTTTTTAAGGGGATTTTTTAAAGACCAATATTGATATTTTTTAGAAATTTTGTGTATTTCTTTGAGTAGCTTGAGAAAAAGAAAAAAGCTCGCCTAACATCTACTTAGGGTTGTTTCGCTTTGAGGGCATGCATGGTATGCAAATGCAAGGGTCGTTATCAACGTTATTGACCATGAGAGAGAGAGAGAGAGAGAGAGAGAGAGAGAGAGAGAGAGAGAGAGACCATGGCATTGTGTGTGTGTGTGTGTGTGTGTGTGTGTGTGTGTGTGTGTGTGTGTGTGTGTGTGTGTGAGTGAGTGAGTGAGAGAGAGAGAGAGAGACCATCACATTATCTGTGTGTACGTACATGTGTACATGCATGAGATATATATATATATATATATTATCGTTGAGCTTGCGTCCTTCAAATTTTCAAGATATTATTTTTAGGCATTAGTGTATTTTTAAAAGGGTAGCTAAAGTTTTTTATCCTTAAAAAATGGGTTAAATGTCCGACAAAGACCAACCCTCAGATTTGCAACCCAAACGGGTAGAGAGATTGCCCAATTGATGGATCTTTTACCAATCCTTGGATTTTTTGTTCTTTTTATTTTTAAGAGTTAACATGTGGGCCATGCTTAAAGGTCTAGCTTGGGTAAGGCTCGGAAGGTCCATACTATTTTTTTTAGTGGATTCCAAGCCAAAGATTCTTTAAATCAATCACTTGTGTGCTTTGAAGGCATGCTACATATGGAAGAAGTTGAAATGGGCAAACAAATTTTGAATGAGACTAACAGTTAGGGGCTATGGAAAAATGTCGTGCCTGGGGGAGTTTTGCTTGACATGCATGCCAAGTGTAGTGTACTTTTGAAAGCACAATGAGTTTCTGATAAACTCCTAATGTGGCATGCCACTTTTAGGCTGCATTGATTGTAGGATATGACTAACAAGGGCAAAGCAAGGAAGTCCTAAGGTGTTTTTAGTAAATGTGAGGACATGGATCCTCTCCAAATACAATCACCTACGCTTGAGTATTCAAGAAATGTTGCATCATTCCAGACAATGAGGCGGGCAAACAAATCCATGATGGGATGGTTAGTTAGGGGTTGCTGAAAAAAAGCTTCATGCTTTGAAATCCTTTGGACCGATATTTAGCCATGTGATGTTTGATTAGCATGAAGACATCTATTAATGCTTCTCGTCTCTGTTCGGATGAAGCAGCTGATGTGGTTATCTTTTGAGAGTTTCTAGACGCTATCTCTTCATCCTTCTACATAAGATGAGACTATTGATAGTCAGATGGAAAACCTTAAAAGAGCTTAGAAGGATCATTTTATGTGGTAATGAAGCATGGATATAATTGTGACTACATCACAGATGCATATGTTATGTTTTAAAAAATTATCACCTTAGAGGGGAGGCAATCACAATTGGGACTTGCTTCCTCTTGGCCGCAGCAACGTGCTGGTCACATACTAGTTCAACTTTATGCGACACCTTTTGCAATCTTTACAACTTTATTTGGCATACAACATTTATCATCACTTTTCTTATCCAAATCTGGACCAAAGCGGAACAAAATCCTCCTCTAAACTTTCTCTATCTATCATACTTCTATGAAAAAAGAAAACAAATCACAAATTGATTTCTACTTTGGAAATTCTTGACTTTACATTTTTCTTTGCGTTTTCAGCCAATGAAAACTTCGTCTCTTTATCAGCCCACAAAGTTGCACACGAAGCTCCACTGGTACTCTCAATGCCTTTATTCTATCTCTCTACTACTTCAATGGCCAAAAATCACCACTAAGTCATAAAGACCAAGGACATCTTGATATGTGCACCTACTCTGACCTAACACAGGAAACTCTAGCCTAGGTACTTGCTCCTTGGCAATGGCAGAAGTGTCTTGGGCTTTTATCCTATCATCACCTATCACATCTCATAAGAAACAGATCCAAGACCATGATATCAACCCTCAAAAAGCTAGTAACCCAACTAGGGCATGGACGCATGCCAAGAGGGTGTCAAGCTCCCGTCTAAACACACGATACTTCGTAAATACTAAAGTCTTAGCTGCAAGATGATCTAACTTTTCTCCTACGATCCTATCACATAGTTACATGAATATCCAATAGCAAATCAACTCTAATTGTTGATATCAAACTTGATGGGCATACTCCTAACCAGGCCAAAAACACTTTCAGACTCAAAAACCACAATTGTGCACATTGAAAAGAATCATAATTATTTTTTACAGATGTAAAATTGCAGGTCATCAAGTTTGATATAGAATACACCTAACAGATGCTCCTAGGTATCAAGACCAATAATGCATAGCCATATTCTCAATTTGTTAAATAAAAAGTGATATATGTCACCTAGAATGTTGTAGGAATTGATGCTCAAAACTCGCAATACCAATGCAATGTAGTTATTACGTGTAGAGCTCCTCGATGCTAGTTTGTTGGAGCCCTTAGAATTTCAAGCGATTGAGTGTGCGGTGTAGTGCTTATCCTCTGTATTAGATAATGACTAAAATTATTTCAAAAGTTGCAAAAATGCCTTTTATAATCTTGCTAAGGGTCTCAATGTACAATAGCTTTCTCTCTTGACTTTCAGCTCAAATCAATTTGAGGTTAAGTCTACCCTCTTCAAGCTTCCATCTCAACGGAGCACATCTCCCCTTGTGTTATATCAAAATATTCTTCAAAAGCTATTGTCCACACCTGTGAAATGTACTTTACCTCTTGTTGATTTCCAAAAATTAGGCCAAAGCTTTGGGAAGTTATAGGCAAGTGCCTGGAGAAGAAGGGATATGACACTCGTATCAAAGCGCTAAACAAATTTCAGCAAGCACTTAAGGTCTAGTAAAAGTACTTATGCAAGTTCCTCTAAAAAAGGCGATAAAATAATGTGAATGAGAAGATGGTAGCGCCACTCTTCTTGTAGAATACACTGGAGGTAAAACACTAGCAATTCTAAATAGTGGAGTTGGTGTAACCATAGCTACAAAACAAGTTTAGGAATCTTGGGGTAAACCAATCATACAACAAACAAGAATGAAACTGCAAATAGTAGATGGCTATGTGCAGAAGTCCTGAGGACTAATGGAACAAGTAGTTGTAACATTGTGCATAAAAGAATATGAGCACACATTTGCAATTGCAGATTTCAAAAAAATAATTAATTATGACATTATTCTTGGAAAACCATTCATGCATCAACTGAAGATGATCCAAGTTCGGGCTTATAGTTATCTTTATTGGAGACAAGCTACTGCTACAACACAATTGAACTTAAAAGTTAACAGCTATCGAGATGTAACAAAGACTTCAGTGAAAGATTTTGTTTCCATGATAACGCTTAATATGGAAATACTGTCATGGATAAATGAGCCAACACACCTATGAATTTCTGTAGCCCAAGAGTGTGGCGATTTGCAATTCAAGGACCGCGTTCATCTTGAACATGTGTTTGAACCTCTTGAATATTAGTCACTCTGGATGTGTGCGTGAACAAAGTAACACCAAAAAAGTTTACGTTGATAAAGGGTATGATATACAACCATTGCTCATGCTTAGGCTCATTACGGAAAGAAAACGAGATTAGAAAAATGAAACAGATGAACCACTTGGAACAAATGAAATGGAAGCAGAGAGTATTGTCTCATGTCACATGATAAAATATGGAGTATCAGAGGGAGGGAACATGCTTGGATTGAGCCATCATCCTCAATAGGTGGGTTGAGAGCTAAGTAGGCTGTATTAGGTTTATGCTTAATCTAATTTGTTTGTTGTGTAAACACTCTCACAGATAGACTCCTATTGAGCTCTAAGGTAATGACTTGGACTTTACTTGACCTCTCAATCAAGAGGCAAATCATTGGTTTTGCACACACTGAAATCATTCTTTTATCCATTTGTATCTCAAGGTCACGTCACAATTATGGCATGTGGATTCTAGCAAAAGAAGCTCTTCTCCAAGGGCTTTCAATCAAGCTCTATAATTTGACAAAAGGAAGTCATTATTTTCTCTTTGTGAGTTGTTGGGGGAGTAGATCAAGTGTACGTACTTTGAGGAAGACGAGCACAAGGCCTAAGCGCTCATGTGGTTAGCTCATTATCTTTGAATTCTTGACCTTGAGATGACATGTTTCAACTCACAATGCCTAATTTGAAAGAGGGTCACCGACAGAGCTAGAAAGTACAAAATAAGATAGAAGCAACACCGCACAAAGCAATATGCAATTTTAGGTTTTGCGTATTTAGATTTTTATTTCTACATCAATCTTGTGTAGGTGTATTTTCCAAAGGACTAGGACCTCTTAAGTACATGCAATCAAGGGCCATCTATATTTAAAAAGTAAGAAGAGGGGGGGGGGCGGGGGGGGGTTGGGGTGCGAAGCCCCAAGATTGAGGTAAAAGAAAGTGAATCTTAAGCTAGATAAAGAAGTGAAGGCTGCTAAATGAAGCATTAGAAAAGGACTTGAAGAAGGGTAAACAAAGGAAAGATTGGTGAAAGCCCATAGTTAGAGAGTGTTTCCCCCCATTTCTATTGTTGAACTAAAAGGCACAAGTAACAAGGTTTGGGCTAGCATGAAGAAAGTCCAAAGTTAGAGAGTGTTTTCCCCCATTTCTATTGTTGACCTAAAAGGCACAAGTAACAAGGTTTGGGCTAGCATGAAGATACCCTGGTCTGTTTCAAGAAATCTGGTATGTTTCAAGAAACGTCTCAATGGCGGAAACAACTCCCTCCTCTCCTTCCCCTCCACCCCCAGCTTCTTCTATGATGCTTTTTGCATCATCCCCTATGCTTCAAGTCATAGGGAGGCTAGAGGATCTCCCCCTTCTCACAACCCCTGGTGGCAATCAAAACCTAGAGCTGAGAAGCATTGAAGAGTTGCCTCTCTCCACACGTGTAGCCAAGCAAGTGTTACAAAAGGCCTGATGATGCTTGCTTGCTTCTAAGCGAATCAAGAACCGAATTTCTACGTTTGCACAAGCCCAAGGAGGAGGCCCGGAGAAGAAGCGGCTGAAAAGTAGCATCCATGAAGAGGGAGGAGGAACAAGACCAACGAGTAGGCGTGGAGAAGAAGCGGCCTCCTAAAGGCACTTTTTGGAGGAGGAAATCCAACACCTCGAGGAGTTGGTAACCTTCTCCAGCTTTGATCTTCAAAACCAGGTAACAAAATTGGAAGCATCTAATGGCAAGCTCCAAAAGCGCATAACTGTTTTGAAGGCACATAATGTAGAACTTTATCTACCTCTGCATACCACAAGGTGCCTCACAGTTTTGAATCTTGTCAATGTTATGCTTCGCACACTTGAGGAGATCGTGCACAGCATCATCAAAAATTGGCAGTCTATCAATGATGAGTTAGCTAAAAGGATTTTGGCATCCCTTCAAAAACCAACAGGTCCATGGAAAAATGTGCTCGATCTCACATATAGCAAATTGTGGTGGTTTAGTTACAATCAAACTGAATACGATCCCTCAGACCCTCTTGAGACCTTTTTCCAATCAAGGTTGGGTTGTGAGGTGCCCAGTCCCCCACCTTAAAATCGCACATTTCCCTCTTCACATAAAGAAGAGCTCAGGACTCTAGTGGAGATTACTATCAAGCCCTTGTTGCTAGAGCCAACTGCGAAACAAATTTCAGCACTTCTTGGTTTTCCTAAGCTCCGCGACTTCCTTCACTACTACATAGCCATCCTTAATCATCTTCGCAGTCAAGGCTCCCATATTTTTGAGCAATTGTTCGCATTTGATAGTCCTAGACGGTCGCCAAGCGAGCCTAAGGACACAAGGATCTTCCTTATCAATGAGAAATTCAGTTTTGAGCATCTAGCCACGCTCAATGAAGTGTTGGAGGACATCCTCAAGCAGGTAGAAGATGGATTGGCTGACTTGCATGTTTTACAACCACTCTTCCAAGCCATTGCACAAAAAGTCAAAGCGATGTGCAAGATGGAAATGGGAAGGCCGGCCACTTGGAATCTATCATCTGATGGTTATTATTGGAACTGCCCAAATGGATGCTATTGTCTTGACAGACGCCCAGGCTTCATGTGGGCGTGGGACCCTCACAAGATTGCATGGGCTCAACATGCCTAGGTCGATGAGGACATGAAGAGTTCCAGCATTTTGGGGGAGTGGAGGCTCTTTTATTCTCTATAGTTTTTGAGTGGGTGTTTTGTAATCAGGGTGATGTTTACATTCTCTAGCTATGCTACTGATGTTCACATTTTTGGAGAGTGGAGGCTCTTTTATTCTCTATAGGTTTTGAGTGGGTATTTTGTAATCAGTTGTGATGTTCACTTTCTCTAGCGATGCAGCATCTTATGTTAAAGTTGTACATTTTGAGGTACTCTTAGTCTGTGGAGGGTTCTAAGCTGTGATGTAGGTTACAAATAATTAGATTGGAAAGGCAGAGACGATGTCACTATAAAACTGTTGTGTTTTAAAAGATGATAAGCTCTACTACAAAGGTCTTTATTTAGATTGGAAAGGCAGAGATGATGTCCCTATGAAACTGTTGTGGTTTAAAAGATGATAAGCTCTGCTACAAAGATTTTTTGGAAACTTGAAGGCTTTTTGTGTTGATCTAAAATAGCACTTGTGGTTGAATTGAATGCTCCCTCGTATCAATCCGAGAGTTGACATGCAATGTTAGCATATGGCTGATGTAGCAACTTATGAGGCTTGTCGAAGAGACATTGCATGCTGATGCATTATCTTAGGAGTTTAGGGTGTGGATGAGAACTTTTATCATTTATTTGCCACTGGTTGTACAAAGCCTTTTATATGACTTTTATATTCAAACCTATTGCCTGATCGAGGCAAGGCGTCCTGTGTGTGCATGTAACAACTCCCTAAAAACGTAATATGTGGTTCTTTGTGCATGACCGACCTGGCGCATATTGGATACGTGGCGCATATTGGATACGATTGGTCTCCAATTCCATGTGTTAGAATGCATTCACGTGAGTGGCTTGCCAGGCTGCCCCTCTGTTTGCAGCACACACCTCCAAGTTTGGCTTGTCTCAAGTTGAAGCAGGTGAGCATATCATATATCGGGGTAGGCCTTGCTTTGGAATCTATACCTGCAGTATGGCCACTTGGCTTATTATGCCCAACTCTAATGTTTTCCTCTTCTCTCTCCTTTGACACTAGCATGTTCCTCATTTCCTCGTCATATAGTGGTAGTACTATACGATGAGGAAATGAGGAACATGCTAGTGTCAAAGGAGAGAGAAGAGAAAAACATTAGAGGTGGGCATAGTAAGCCAAGTGGGCATACTGCAGGTATTGATTCCAAAGCAAGGCCTACCCCGATATATGATATGCTCAACTGATTCAACTTGAGACAAGGCAAACTTGGAGGTGTGTGCTGCAAATAGAGGGGCAGGCTGGCAAGCCACTCACGTGAATGCATTCCAACACATGAAATTGGAGGCCAATGATATGCAATGTGTGCTAGATCGGTCATGAACAAAGAACTGCATATCACGTTTGTAGGGAGTTGTCACATGCACACATAGGACACCTTGCCTCAATCAAACAATAAGACTGAATATAAAAGTCGTATAAAAGGCTTGGTACATCCACTGGCAAATAAATGATAAAAGTCCTCATCCACACTCTAAACTCCTGAGATAATGCATCAGCATGCACTGTCTCCTCGACAAGCCTCATAAGTTGCTACATCAGCCATATGCTAGCATTGCATGTTAGCTCTCGAATCGATACGAGAGAGCATTCAATTCAACCACAAGTGTTATTTTAGATCAACACAAAAGTCTTCAAGTTTCCAAAAGACCTTTGTAACAAAGCTTATCATCTTTTGAACCACAACAGTTTCATAGTGATAGCATCTGTGCCTTTTTAATATAAATAAAGACCTTTGTTGCAAAGCTTATCAAACTGCAACAGTTTCATAATGACATCGTCTCTGCCTTTCCAATCTAATTATTTGTAACCTACATCACAGCTTAGAACCCTCCACAGTCTAAGAGTACCTCAAAATGCAGAACTTTAACATCAGCTGCAACATAGCTAGAGAAAGTGAACATCACAATTGATTACAAAACACCCACTCAAAACCTATAGAGAATAAAAGAACCTCCACTCCCCAAAAATGTGAACATCACCCTGATTACAAAACACCCAGTCAAAAACTATAGAGAATAAAAGAGCCTCCACTCCCCAAAAATGTTGGCACTCTTCATGTCTTCATCGACCTAGTCATGTTGAGCCCATTCAATCTTGTGAGGATCAAACGCCCACATGAAACTTGTGCGTCTGTCAAGACAATAGCATCCATATGGGGAGTTCCAATAATAACCATCAGATGATTATAGTGTTGGGAGTTCAAACTAAGTGAGTGCATCCAATGCTTTTACTTTTGATTGTGCATATCTCAAATATTAGAAGTTCATACGATCCTTCGATGGAGGTTAACCTAATGTTCTGATGGTATGTTTCAACCCTACTTGTATGCTATTCTCTATTCTAGTAAATAAGAGTAAGTCTACCTCAGCTCATGTATGCGACGAATTCATCTCCTTTGAAGAGGATAATAGAATCATGTGAAGTTGAAACCAATCATCAGAAGACAAATTTGCAAAAGAGAAATCGTCTGTATAAATAGGAGATACAGCCAAACTTGGTTTTCAAAAAGGTAAATACGCTGTGCAAGGTGTGCTCCACATTTTGAGTGCATAAGCTTAGTCTTAAACCTCACTGTCAAGCTTTAGAAGGATTGATAGCTTTTTCGTATATCCAAGGAGAATTCCACAAACTTAACCAATCAATATGCAGTCTACTGACATGCAGAAAAAGCTCCGAACGTTGGAGTTCCATTATTTCTTTCACGTCCTTATCTCAATAATGCATGTAACAGAACATTCATGATTCATTTGGAAACGAGAGCAGAAAAATGTAAATTAAATGCAGAGACAACCTAGCTTTGCCTACACCAACGAACTCAAATACTATAGGGCACCACAGAACTAAAGACGATGAGCTGATCAGGCTAGGACATGCCTAACCATAGCTAAACAACACAATAATTCCTAGGAGGGAGCACAGACTGATTAGACTCACGACTCATCCATGACACTAGCTTAATGCAGAGATTTGAAATAGACACCTTTATCCAAAAACTTACAAGTCCTCTATGCAGAAACATTTAGCTTCTGTACTAAACTGAGCTTATATTCTTTATTTTTCTGGACTGTTATTAAGAAAATCTGGGTGTTGTTAATAAAACCATTGTTTTTCAATTGTACAAAACAATCTTTAAGGCAATAAGAGCACATGCCATGAAGTCCATATCTCACCCACAATTGAATTGAGATTATTCTTAAAATTAAAATCACAGAAAATAAGTCTTGCTGTCAACAGCAGTACTTATTACAGATACGGTTCCCTCACAAAATTCATCAGCACTAGACAAACCGTACAGAAAACCAGAAACATGCTTTTTGTTTCTGCACCTCAATGGTGGCTTGTAAGGTACACTTCCAATAAACATTTACATCTTTACAACGATCAACAGCATTATAATTTCCTCACATACTGCAAATCGCAGTTCAAATCTTTTGCACTAACCCTTACAATTAGGGGGATTGAATGACTTTCATAGACAAACTTTAGAACTGAAGGAAAAAATGTGCATTCCAATCCCCAGGAGGTATCCTGCAGGTCCACTGATTCAATTCGTGGACCTTGAACATAAGGGTTACCAAGTCTGACAGCATTAATGGCCACCAGATACTAAAGAATGAACTCCAATGCGAAAAAGACCAAACCAGCACAATATGCTACCTGTGAATATTAGGACATACTTTTAGCCAAGCTTCCATTCTCAATCTAACAAGTATCCTTGACAAAGAAACATACAGTTTTCTCAAAGATGCATGATGCTAAGTGCTTTCCACCACAAACGGCAATAGTTGAGCAAAGAAGATGAGCCCTGAAACGGCAAATCATCAATCAACAGTCCAACAATGAGGAGCAGACAACATACCTTTATAGTGTTTGGAGATCTCGTTCACAACACGAGTATGTCTATCGTGTCATGACTGGAATTAGTTTAAACAGAAGCTGAAAAGTTTTACACAATCTCAGTCTAAGCTTAATGTGATGCCGTTGCTCTCCCTATGTGCTAACATGAACCTCTTCAGAGGGTTCTCTCCAAATGTCTAGATTTTCTCTATAGCTCCTGCAAAATTCAAAGATCTATAGTTGCATAAGATCTTCAATTGGGCCCCTCTGAAACTGCAAGATCTTTTGTCTTGAACAACTCAACTTACGAGCTTAAACCTAATGAAATAGGTTGTGCGCTGTGCGCGAAGTCCGGCGCCCCTTGCGGTATTTCTTTATCATTAAAGAGAGGGAAAATTACAAAGTAGAAGTGCAACAGAGCACTTGTCCTTGGCTGAATATCACCTATTCTGGGTAAAATTCGGCAACATAACGGTACTATAGTTCACCCAAAACAAGTGATCAGAAAGGGAAACACTACCACTAGCTTGTATCCTCTGTTAGGAGCTCAAAACAGTCAATTACAGCCCGCTGTAATGACTGGTTCAGACCTGTATTCTGACCTGTTTTCAGTTTCAAAGGTACCCTGTAGTATCCTCTAGGTACCTGGTCAAGTTCCCCTGCAATCTGGCATCAATTGGGCATCAAAACAGCCCTAAAACAGTCTAAAAACAGCACCAAAGCAGTGCTGAATTTGACACCTGCTTGGTGAGGTTATAACCCTCACCTGTTCCTACTTTGGAGCAGTAGTTACCTCCTCTTGTTCCTGCACAATGAGGCTCTTGCCTCAGCTTTTACGCATGAACCTACACAGCTGTACGTCATGTCAGAAGAAAGGCCCATCACAACTGATCATATAAGAGAGTAGGAGACAGAAAGGAGCAAGCTCTACTTCCTGTACATGAGTAGCAGGGCAAGGGAAGCTTCAATAGCTCTTAACCTGTTGCAAACCACCTAAGGAAGATGAGGGATCAGCCCCAACCCTGATGAATAAAATCCCAGCTATGACCACTTCAAGCATACTCACTGTTAGCATTACCAAGACATCATTTGGCCCTTAGATCCGCATCTGGCATACTTTTAGCTTAAAATTGGTTTGTTAGCAAGCCCTTATTACTGTTGAATAATCATGTAGGATTCAAATAAATCTGATTAGCATCCCTTTGCTCATTTTCTTGTCATGGAAGCAGAGCTGCATGACATCCACCCCCTCCGAACCTGCATGGCCTCCGGTGTGTGCCAACCGGTCTTCAAGCTGCATCTGCTATAAACACCTTAAGTTACTTTTCATCAATCTCATGTAATTGGTAAAGACATGTAAAACAAAAGAAGTCTTAAATCATATCATCAATAGTCTAGCTCAATTATTTGGTAGCTGTCCCATCACAAATCTTTGTACCGTAGTGGTCTTTTCTCCAAAGCATTCAATTATGAAAAACATGTTTAATGAACCCCTCCAGACTCAAGTGCTCCAGTTATTTATGCACACAGCTTGATCATCAGGCTCACTTTAGGGAACCTTGTCAAGATCAAGTATGCCTTACTAATCGTACATTTTGCCCCTTCTACATAAGGCAACTGGCTCAAAAACTCAAATTTCCCATTCTGGCCTTTGGATCTAAAAAGATCTCAACTGGAACATCAGTTGACTGAGCGGCAGACTCAAAGAAATGTTCCCCTTAACATTCCAAAGCTAGTGACGCAAAGACATTTAATGGCCAAAAATAGCAGTTCCCTAATTTTTAGGAGATTGTTCCAATGTATCCCCTCGGGTCCTCTGACCATCATTCTAATCTGTGACCATATCCAAAAATGCATAATGGCCCAGATACACTAACTTTCATTCAGTGTTCACTCATAGGAGTGCACATTCAAGTCCGGCCAGGCACACCATCCGGCACCTTCTGCAGTGACCAAGCACACAGTCCTGATCCACTGATCCACTGACATTCTATTCTTCGGTGCCAATTCTAAGGCTCAAATAGACCATTAGTCCAATGTCCAAATGGCCCATCTTCATTGGCAATGCAATGGTCCAGGCTTAAACCAAGACTCCACAGGAAAGCAAGAGCAGCAAAGGAAAATAAAAGAACAATGTATTTATATAAAGATATAAATAGGGAAAGCAACTGTAAAAATATCACCATCTGGTGGAAAGGGGGGGGGGGGGGGGGGGGGGAAGACAACTCTCTCCTTATAAATGCATAAAAGGGGGAAGGGGGGGGGGGGGGGGGGGGGGGCAACTCTCTCCTTATAAATGCATAAGTGGGGAGGTCTACCCACTCTACAGAAAACCCACGATCACAATATTAGTAACTTATTAATATTGGGTTGGAGCCGTTTCCCATGGGAGGTGTGCGATGTGAAGTGAAACTATGCAAAAAACTGGTCAATAGGCCTCAATGAAAAATCACATCTCTACTGTGCTTCGACGGGTTTTTGGATCATAGCACTATCAAAATGGCACCCCACATAGATAGGTCTATGGGTTATCGCAACATGCGATAACTCGCCATTCTTCGGAATGTGAACATATGCATCATACCCAAAGATATGCAGATGAAAAAGACAAGGCTTCTGACCAAACGCCTCAAAGGAAGTCTGGTGAGGCACAACTGTGGTGGAAGGCCGATCAAGGATGTGATCAGCATGCGCAACCGCTTTTGCCCAGAGAAAACAAGGCAGATCACAATGTACAAGCATGGTGTGGACTGGCCCTACCACCGTCCAAGCCTGACGCTCTCCAACCCCATTCTCTGACGAATGAGCAACAGAAACAATCTGACACAAGGCAAGAATGTCCCTAGGTATAGATCCAATCGCCATTTTTTATTCTCGAGACCATAATCAAAACAAGTAAGTCGAACTGCATAACCCGAATGACTTCTCCACATGTGCCTTCCAACACACAAAAAAGAGATACTGCCTCTGACTTGCGGGTCAGAAAATACAACCACATAAACCTGCTGACATCATCAACTATCAAGAGAAGCAGCAACCATCGGTTCACAAAAAGCGATGTGAACCAATGCCATGGGACAAATGGCTCTCTTGGGTATGTCTTGGAAAACACGTTTACAATGCAGCTACCCTTTCTCACAAGGGACACATGTACCTCATGATGGCACAACGTTTGGCAATCCTATCACCATCTCCTGTGTAAACATACACTGAACAGTATCTCTATGTAAATGTCCAAGGCGATAGTGCAACAAACTATTTACATCACCTGCACAAGAAGAGAGAACATGGAGCTTATACAAACGATTGGAGTAGCCCCCTCTTCCTTCCTGACCGGTCTCTTTATCCAGTATAGATACTTGGCGTTCATCAAACACTACTTTGCTTCCCAAGCTTTCATATCTCATGTTCAGAGAGAAGATGAAAGCAAAGCTTGGACAATAAAGAACCTGCCTCCTTGACCATCTAGAATGAGGCCCATGATCCCCTCACCATGTATAAAGATCTCGGACTCATCTCCTAAGTACACAGTCCCTGTCGAGGAGACATGTCGTGAATGTAATCCAAGGAGGGTGTCATTTGGTGGGCTGTGCCGCTATCAATCACCCAGTCCCTCTGGGCGGGAATAGGGTCTACCACTAGAACTGCCGTAGGTGCTATCTCCATGAATACCGCTATGGATGAAACCTCCCCGGATGTTGAATTGGTAAAGAGGACGTCTCCAATAAAAGCAAGAGAGTAAGAATAAGGCCGAGACAGGGGCTGGCCGCAGCAATGACAAGAATCGAGAAGCACCCTGTCAGTAAGGGCACTTCCTCCAATAGTGGCGTTGCTCTCCACACTGGGCTCTTAGGGCATCACACTAAACCTGAGTGCGTTGTTGTTGTGGTGGTCCATGCGTTGTCTCAAAAGCCTCCCTGTCGTCCAGAGGCATTATGGTCCTCTTGATCAAGCACTTGGGAAACAAGCTCCTCCCGAGAGATAATCGTCAACCCTCCCCGAGGTGATAAGAGAGGTGTAGGAGGAGTAAGTGGCTTGAAACTGGGAAAGATGGCCATGTCCTCTCTGGTCATACAGCTTCTTGCCATGTTGATGGGTTCCCAGAGCCACTGTGTCTTGTTGCAAATGACGTGTTCCTGCCTGCATACTAGCTAACTTGGAAGGGTCCAACAATCTCCCATGACACCCTTTTCACGGGGGTGACACGATCATGATTTGCTGCCAACTTGTCCCCTAAGACAACATGGAAGAGAAAACATAATTTTTGTAATTTCGAATAATAAGAGATCTCACCTTGTCACAAACGGGAGCGCACTTCACAAGTTACAGTATTGTAGTTAATAGGAAAAATTTGTATATCATGAGAGAGAGAGAGAGAGACGCTTTGATTGCAGGAAAAGCTTTTATGCACACATGTAGGCCACTACATCAAGTACAATGACCTCATGCTGCAATGAGGTCCTGTTTTGAGACACTCCTAGAAGTGCAATGACCTTCTTGCTTTTTGTCAAGTGTTTATCACTCGTGCCCAAATAGTGGCTCCGCATATCTATCACCAGCAATGGAGTTGTCAGTGTTACGAGCTATAAGCCATTGGTAGAGACGGCATTGCCAATGTAGACAAATCTCAAAATTGTGAGGTTTTACTTGTTTAAAATGTAGGTTAACTAAATTAAAGTGGCCATCATCACCTCATGAGTGCTTGTTAGACTTGAAGATCTACCCCCATTTTCTCACCTGGTGCATGATTGATTCACATCATGACATTGTCTATGTGTTTTGTTCTCACCTGGTGCATGATTGATTCACATCATAACATTGTCTATGTGTTTTGTTGCTATAGGAAGCTCTCCTAATGTTGCCTTGGCACCTGAGTTAGACCTCCCCATAGTTCAACACAACTATGTTTTTTTTCGAACCCTTCGACCACAATTTTGCATTTGTAAAACCCTCAGTGTACACTGGTGATGGGTATATCCGCATACGGGCCTCAACCATTCAGGTTCTTGAGCCTTCTTTCATCAGAGTCTGTGTGTTGATCAAGGCAACGTCGCGCCCCAGGGGGCCGGGGGGGGGGGGCGGGGGGGGGGGGGGGGGGGGGGGGGGGGGGGGGGGAATATCAACGCAGCGATGATATCGGTTGCGTATATGAGGTGCTCACACCAAAGTCTAGTGTGGTCAACAGTATCCGGAGTTGGAATCACTCATGGATTTCGCCAGAGTAGGTTGGTGGAGGGCCAAGGCTCAGGTGGCTCTGGAATTGGTGGTTGTAAATACCTAGTAATCTCCCTACATGATCATGTCATGTCTATAGGTCTCAATGGGTGCGGTAGCCCAGGGCTCTCTGATCAGTGTGCACCATGTGGTGGCACTATCAAGGCTCATGAAGAGGTGAGAGAGCTCCAACTCATGTGCCTCTTCAAAGCCTCACTGTTGGCAGCACGCGAGGGTTTTCATCTATCTCTTGGCCTCCTGATATGTGATCTCTCCGCGAGCTCTTTGTGATCGTAGGGTACAATACTCTACTCTATGCTCTCCGTCATTTGTACCGAATCCCAATGTGTGGTGTGTGGGAAGAAGCACGGGTTGATGAGTCTAGAAATGATGGGATATGGTCTATGAGTGTAGATAGTGGTGTAGAGGGGTGCACTCTACAAAGACCAGCATGCACCTCAGTGAGTGGATGGTGGCAAGCTCCTAGGTAAAATAAATGGTAGCATGGGAAGTGAGTGTCGTGTGGGTGGTGTAGCGTCTCTAATGAGAGAGCGAGGTTGTTTTCTCCATAAAGAAGACGTATGCACTTGCGTTACACTATCAAGACCCAAGATACTCTGACATATCATCTCCAACGAGTCCCCAACTACTAACCTTTATAGAGAAAAGTACTTTTGACTTTTGTAAGAAGAAAGGACAATGGTATATCTATGATTATTTTAAAAAATGCTTAATCTTTTTTGGAAATGTAAATGTTGTTGTTTGCAATATTAATAAGGTCTCTCTCTCTCTCTCTCTCTCTCTCTCTCTCTCTCCAATGTCTTTGTCAAAGAAATAGAAAGAGAGAGAGAAAAATAGATATTCTTTCCTAACAATTTATATTATCTTCTTGTTTGTAAAAGGTAGTGCCCTTGTCACGACCTTGTTATATAAACAAACTAAGCACCCTAAAGATACTGTGCGCTAAGCTTATAACACATGTCATCAAGTGAAAGGTAGAAAATTACCCGACAAAGATTGGTTTAGGTCACCCGGAGAAAGTATGAGTTGTCTACCACTGAGATACTTTACCTTGGCAGGAAAGCACCATGCAGTTGTAGAGATGGCCAAAAAACCAAAAATGAAGGAGAGGAGCCGAGAGCACAGCGGAAGAGGAAGATGAATCGCACACACATACACCACCATAGACACACACACACAAGTTGGAGGCAGAGAGCCAACACACACTATGTGTCCCCATTTCTTTCTTCTCTATCTTATGAACTAACGCACAATACACATTGTACTTAGTGTTAGTGGCTCACACAAGTGTATAGCTGTACACTTAGGGTTAGTAGCAGTTAGTGATGGACGGTCGGCCACATGGCCATTAAATCTAACATTCTCCCACTTGACGGCCAATGTGGGAGACCACAAGAATGGAAGAGAACCACTCTTCACCCAATGTCCATCAACTGACGACGGTGCTGAAACTGATGGGTGGAGAGACTTTTAGTGAGTGCATCCGCTGTGTTCTTTGATGTAGGAATCTTCACTAAATCAAGGCTCTTGTTTGCCAAGTATTCACGGCTGAAGTGATAACGCACATCAATGTGTTTCGTTCTAGAATGAAACACTGGATTGTTAACCAAGGCAATAGCACTCTGACTGTCACAATGAAGAACTGGTGTACACTGCTCCAATCCAAGATCTTTCACTAGGCGAGCAAGTCGAATAGCTTCTTTGCATGCCTCACTCAATGCAACATACTTTGCCTCTGTGGTAGAAATGGATATACAGTCTTGAAGAACGGATCTCCAAGAAATAGCAAAACCAGCAATGTGTAAATCCAACCTGTTATTGATTTACGACTGTCAACACAGCCTGCATAATCATTGTCTACAAATCACTAAATGGATGACTCTCCACGACCATAGCATAACTATTTATCTGCAGTGCCACTCAAGTATCTGAGAATCAACTTGACAGCATCCCAATGCTTTTCACCAGGGTTAGACAAAAAGCTGCTGACAATTCCCACTGTATGTGCAATGTTAGGTCTTGTAGCCACCATGGCATACATGAGACTACCACAAGCTGACGCATAAGGAACCTTAGCCATTGTAGCTTTTCCCTCAAACAACAGATTTGGGACAGTAGTTTTTGCTAAGTTTCAAATATGCAGGCAATGGAGTACTCAAAGCCTTACCCTTGTGCATGTTGAAACGATCAAGAACCTTTGTTAACCCTCACGCACATTCCTGTCACCTACGACAGACGTCGTATTATTTATTTGGTAGAGTCAGGTATCGGGCTTGTCGATCCAATAGGAAAAGGGTAAGAGTGATCGTCGATGAGAAACGCACTCTAATAGGAACATTCAAGGGTTAGTTGGCTAAGTATGGGCGCCCAAGTGTGAATGGGGCAAGCTTATATAAAAGTCACCTAAACCTAAAAATCATTCATTCTGTCATTTGTGCAATTGAAGAGTGCTCTTGCTCCATCTCCATCTTCTTCTTCTTCATCTCTTTGTGTGTGTGTGTATGTATGAGAGAGAGAGAGAGTGTGTGTGTGTGTGTGTGTGTGCGATCGAGCATTGCGACGACGGCATGGCGGCGACAAAGCGGTTGAGCACGGTGCAGCGGCGGCTCCTTCTTCTTCGCGGCGAGGAATCCTCCACGACAGCAAGCGTAGAGCGGTGAGTGACACACCATCGCCATCTTTGAGCTTACTAGTTTAGTCTAGTTGCATGCTTGGAGCCATTTGTGGCTCGCACACAGTGTACCGGCAGGTTCCTTTGCATTGACACGTGCGACAGACATGCACATTTTTGGCTCCGCTGTCGGGGAATGCCATACACTAAGCTTGAATGGTACTTTATGCTTCTTTGTGGTGCAATTTCAATTGTAGGAAAGGTAGAGAAGGAAGGTGTGTGTGTTGAGAAGAAGGAGTTTGTTGTGCTGATGTGTATTATTTTGTTAATAAGGAATTAAAAGGTACTGTATTTTCAATGTTAATAAGGTTTTGAAAGGTACTGTGTTTCCTCTGTGACAAGGTGTTAGTTTTAAGGTTGTAGATCCATAATGTTAGTTCTGTGTAAAGTACAGTAAGTTTTTTTGTTAGCTAGTGAGTTGTTGTAGTAGTGTGTTAGTGTGTAACAATAGCTGTATTAGTGGTAAGTAGGTCGCTTAGGTGTGTGTGTGCTCGTGCGCACATTGCGGCCGCAACGACCTTATCCAAAAAAAAAATCAAATTAAAATTTTAAAGGTAGGACCGGGATCGGGAATATCCCCCAGACCCAATCCCAAGCTCACGCTCAGGCTCAGGCTTCAGTCGCCCTTTAAAATTACGTATTTTAGCCTCACACGTAGCTAAAAATCGGCCTTTTTGAGGACCAACGGAGCTTCAGGTGACCGAACGTTGTGCTATAAAGCACACCGTGACCCTCTGAGTGATACCCTCATTTCGAGCTATCACACACTTTAATCAAAAAACCGATCATTAAAAAACATTAGAAACCATAAAAAAAACGGACGCCTAAAAAAGTAAGCGGTTAACCTTCGAGGTTATTCGCCGACGCTTGTAAGGTGCCAAAGGCACATGCATCTGCACTCTAGTTGTGTGCTAGAGACGGAGCAACTAGAGAGAATTTTGACTTACGCGAGTTCTCATTATCCACCTACCTTAGGTTCCAGGCCCTCGGTGGGGACCCAAGGTAGTGCAAACCAAGACCCAAACATAGCGGCTAGTGACTCTTCCTGTGACTACGACGTCATGGAGGATTTCCCAATGCCTAATCTCGATAGCTCAAGCCAAGACATGCATGCCATGGGTCTGCGGTCCGGGCCGAGCGTGCTTAGCCGCTTGAATAAAATCTTTAGTAGAGCCACTCGCTAATAACATGGAGCTAATGATGTAAATGAGGGAAGTGGAGAAGTAAATTCGCCATTCATGACCAACGTAGACCCTATGCCCTTAGAGAGTGTGCATGTGAATACTCCATTCATTGCACCCCCCTGACTCTTCAGAGTTATTCCCCTCCGAGGTTATATTACCTGAAGGTCGAAGCTTTGCCGAAGTGCAAGAGGTTGAGCGATATATCATCGTGGCTAGGGAAAAGGAAATTGAGAGCTTACGCAAGGTGGAGCAACGAAGAGAGTTAAAATCAAAAGCTCCTATGTCAATATCCTTGCTATGAGAGCAATCGAATGCTCTTGAATTAGCGACCACTAAGGGTCAACCCATAGAGAGCCACATTGCATCTAGTTCAAAGGACATTCCTAGCACCTCAAGCTTAGATAGAGTGTTCTTAAATGAGAACTGGGAGTACGAACTACAAACAGAGACTCTAATCGATGTATACACAGGTCACACCTATCATGTGGGTTGGTTAGATGTCCTACAATCCACAACGGGTGCTACTAGTGTGGAGGATCAACAACAAAGAGTTTGTGAAGTCATCCATAGGGTTATTGAGCTAGAGAGACAGAACAAGGGGATTCACATGCCTTCAACGGGTCTCGTGAGATTTTTGGATACAGGAAAGGCTAAACAACCAACCTTATCATAAATGGAAACTCCCTCGGTAAGTCCGATGGATCCTTCATATGTTGTTTCGCCAAGAGTCTCAGTGCAATCTGAGCCCACAAGTAATAGCTTTACCTTTCCAAGTCTAGCTCATCTTTCCCTTGATGACACCACGACTACCATGCCTACCCCAATGATGGGCACGTCGAGAAACACGCCATGGACCTCATTTGTTAGTAAAGCACCACTACATGGTATCTCAATGCCTGCAACAGTACCTACAAGTGTGTACCAATCGTATATAGCCATGGATCCTTGTACTCATGTAGTTCCTACCCCTCCCATTGTTTCAACTACCTATGCTCCACAACCACAAGACCCAAGTTCTTATTTCCATGGAACGATACCGGCTAGCATTAGCATGTCACATCCGACGTCGGCTATGCCTAGGGCCACACATATGAACTTTGGGCTGCCACATGACACAACACCGTACCAAACGTGGAACCCAAGGGCTTCCTATGCGCCAAGCCCAATGCCAATACCTACTCCACATGTAGTCTCTAGAGCGCCTTCACCCACGGTGCCTTCTCACTTAGGTGACTTGGAAACACTTGCTCAAGCTATCGGTCGATCTATTGCTGAGAATATGTGTAACACGCCTGATAGAGAACCTAGAAGTAAGGCAGTACAAATAGCCAAGCTCACACAAAAATTTAGTGGAGACGGGGATGTGAGAAAGAATATCGAAGTGTTTGAACAAATATGCGATTCTCTAGGAGAACACGATGACCTGCATAAGAGTAATGCTTTAAGCCTAACCTTGAGTGGGAAGGCTGGGGATTGATATAGAACCCTAAGGGTGGAAGAAAAAACGATTTACCCTACTCTTAGGAGACTGTTCTTGAAAGAATACATATGAGAGGAGTGCTTTGGGGTGTAGCCTCTCAGCTCCAAAAAGCCCAACGAGAGGAAGGAGAGTTGGTGAGAGACTTTATTACTTGCTTGAAGCATTTGAATTCTCGTTGTAATCCAAATGAGCGCTTCAATAATAATCAATTGCTTGACAAATTCATTAGGGCATTATAACATGAGGATATCTACAATGGCCTAGTCATTAGAGGTATCACCACTTGGGAAGCAGTCACCACCAATGCGATCCAATTGGAGAATAATTTAATGATTCAAGGAGAAAAAGTATCTGCTGAGTCTAAATCTATTAGCTCGCAAGCATCGGGGCATCAGCCAATGAGCCTAAAGCCTACTGCTAAAGCCTATTGCCGAGCCAAAGATATCTAAGATGACTTTAGCAAATCTCACCAAGGCCATTCAAGAGAGTCTTAGAGACAATTGTGCTCCGCAAAAAAATCATATGTTTCCAAGAAGGGAGCAACAATGGTGCTCAGTATGCTATGGACCCGAATAGTACCAGTGAATGCCCTACTTTTAGAGTAAAATTCAATGGGAATTGCAATGTCTGTGGTAGGTATGGTCATCAAGATAAGGATTGCGTAGTATTTAAGCGCGCGATGGCCAATAGAGCAACCTTAGCATGGACAGGCACACCTCGAGTGCCTGCATTGATGTCAGCCCCACCTCCTGAACAAACGTCACAACACATGGTCCCTAGGGCCCAAGATGTTGTTCAAACAACACCCTTACCACCTCCAAGGCTTGGACTGCAACCACCACATCCAAGAATCACTTCTATGAATCAAGTGGGTTGTGAGTCATCTATTGCTTGTTTGGAAGGCTGTGAGGAAGATATAGACCCTAATATTGCCTATGGGATGGATGTGCTTGAAGAAAGCCCACAATACTACATGGAGGACTATTGGGGACAAGTTAAACATGTCTATCAAGTAGATGCTCTTGCTGCAAGAGGCCAAAATATCAATTACACTGCTAAGAGACTAGCTCTTCAATGCTATGAGTTTGGAAGTCCACATAGTGTGGCCGAGTGTCCTATTAGGCTACAAAAGAACACCACACTAATGCAAACCAATCAAGCGAGCACGTCTACAATGCCGATACTCATGTGTAATCGATGTGGCATAGATCATTTGATTGCCCAATGTCCAAATAATCCAAATGCACCGAAGATCACGCCATTAAACTCGATTGAGTTTACCGAGGAGACATGACAAAGTACACCTATGGTACCAGTAAACGTATTCACACGATCGATGCTCCAAAAACAAAATTATATTCTTGAGGAAAGAGACACGTCATCAATTGCCCAATATCAAAGAAAGAAGAAAACACGAAGGAAGAGATCGCAAAAAGCAGCAAAGTCAGATCCCAGTTCAAAGACCAACATAGGGACTGGTGATGACCCTGTATATATGAACAACACTGAAGAGGATTCTGATTCAGGTGAAACCATGGAGACCAAAACGACCACTAAGATAGAAACCAACAAGGAAGATCTTCATGAGCCACAATGGCCAGGATCCAAGAAGAAGACAGGAACTTATCCAAACCTTACAAAAGATCGAGCGAGTCAAGCAATTAAGGAGTTTGGTAGAACATACCCAAAGGGATCTAGAACCAGCACCTAGGCAAATCCAGATTACAGACATCGTGTTCCCTATGCAACAACAACATCACCAAGTCCATAGACCCTTAGCCATACCTAGTGTCATCCAAGAAGAAAGTGACTTAAAGTCATGGGAAAGTGGGCGTACTCACTTCTTGATGGAAAGAATGTTTACAGAGGGACTACCTAATCCTATTGAAGAAATGGAGATCCCATATTTTCCACGTCAAGGAGATGAAGCCCAAAATGTATCGTTAAACATTGCCAAATTGATGGACTTCATGTCTTCAGAAGTTAGAACCACCATCATGTCCAAACTATATAAAGACCCTGAGCTAGTCTCAGCTCTTCGAGCTTTCCTCAATGGAGAACTGAAGTTTGGGCTACCACAATTTGCATAGATGGATGGAGCTGGGGAGATGCCAATAGAGGAGGAACACTTAGATACACAACCCAACCTAGATGAGAACCTTGTTATAGAAATACTTGTTAACAAGTTGGGACAATACTTTGAGGGTGATGAATCCAATGCGACCATACCAATCACTACTAAGGGATTAACTGTGAAGGGAATCCTTGATGGTGGCGCTGGGGTTAGCATTGTGACTAAAAATTGCTAGCAAACTATGGGAAGCCCTCACCTTGTGACCACAACCATAGTAGTGAAGATGGCCAATGGGTCTCTTGTTAAACCTATTGGGATGCTAGAAGATTTCAAGATCAAGGTCTTTGGACATAACATAAGAGTTACCTTCATTGTTATGGATATCTCCAAGCACACTATGGCATCTGAGATGATCTTAGGACGTCCTTCCATAAGGGAAGCGAAAATGGTGCATGACTAGTCTTAAACCATGTCTACTTGCAGTTCCAAGATTATGTCATTCGAGTGGATCTTGTAACTGGTCGAGCACATCCTCTAGGAAACAGGTATATAATTGATCATAGATCTGACACCACAGTTCACTCAGCCCCATTGCAGTATTGTTACATGAGTAAAGCAGACACTGATTTTGGGGAAGATTCTCCTTATATGGATGTACTACATGGGATGACTGATGTGGATTGGGTCCACCTAGCAGCAACCATAGACACTTGGAGAAACAGGAAGACGACCTGGGTAACACCTGAGGGGGATGAAACGCCCGTACCCTTAAATATGCTACAAGCAATGCATATAACTTCTGACAAGACTCATCCTAATATAACGAAGAAAACATACAAGTGGCTCCCTAAAGCTTCTTTAACGACCTTAGCTAGTGCTAAAAATAAAAGCCTTGTAAGAAACGTCCCACTCACCCCAAAAAATGTAAGGAAACGTGGTGGTGGATTCCTAAATGACTATTGGAAGCCCAAGGCTACTATCAAGGAAATGATCAAGTATTGGTGCCAAAACGTAGATTGTGTTCTTACATGTCACCTGACCCATGTGAGCCCAATCCTATAGCTCCAAAACGAATTGACAATCGTGGAACAAGAAAAATCACAGAATGCTACACACCCGCTCCAGAGCTAGTTTGGGTGCCAAAAAAAGAACGATTTGTTCCGCCTAGCTCAGGAAGGGGGGAGTCCCATGAAGCTTCTAGCTCCTCATATATTTCATCCATGGTAAAAGCTTCTCCACAGCCTCCACCTACAATAGAGGACCTCCATAAAGCTACAAGGAATCCATACCTCTCAGTGTTCAAGAATCACCTGATGAACCACTTCAAGTTCGATCATGGGAGAGTACCTTACCACCCTTGCAACTTGATGAGGCACCTAAGGTAGTAGAAAACTACTGGCAAAAATCCTTACCTATTACCAACTGGAAGAATTGGTTTCAAAGGGTGACGAGAACATTTCAAACGGTATGATCTACCCAAGGAAGGGGGGAGTGTTTGCTGACATCCATCATTCACTTGCTTCCCTCTCAACCTTCCTCCCTGACCTCTCAACCTCCAATCTTAGGGAATGTATATATAAAGCCTTATACTCACAAAAACAAGATAAAAAAGTAAATGAGCAAGAGCCATAACACAAAATCATAAAAACACATTATGCACAAGAACACGACCCTTCTAATATTTGCACTCTAACCATCATCTATTTGCGTGTACAGATACAGCTAGTACGCTAGAGTCATCGACTCCTGCCTTGGGTGAGAGGTACTCTCGTTGCTTTTCACAAATGTTTCACATGATCTTTCCGGTGCTTGCCTGTGAATGGGATTTGGTAGGTACGCTAGCATGTGAGAGGAATTTCGAGGAGTTAGAATGGCTGATATGTCTTTTGACCACGACTAATCCATACTTAGTAGAGAGTGTATCTCTCATTGCACAAGCCTATCCTTTTGACAAGATGACTATAGGTGTCTAGTGACCTTCTTAGTAAACATCGGTGCCTCTGATATGAAAAGATTTACATGATTATACGGATGGCACATATGGTCTCACGGATGATGACTTTGTTTTTCTCGACGACGAGGATAGGGGTTTAGCCTTAGGGTTTCCCCCAATCTCTACAATATCCTATGCCCTTGACTCTCTACAATATCCTATTCCCTTGACTCTCTAGGGGGAGTGTAAATAATTAGGTTAGGATTCCTTATGTTTTTTAATTGTGTTCAATAAGTATTGGTACCTTTTCCCACTGATGTCCCTCCTAGAGGTATTCTTTGTGTGTCCTAGTGTGTACAGGAACGTGTTGCTGTTGTTAGGATTTGGACCTTCATGGAATCTTTCTCTCATTCAGACTTCAAATCAAGCACGACCATTAACACAAACAGGTTTTTCTTGTCCATTAGCATTACCCTTTATCTTTTTGCATCCATGTTTGTCTGCTTTAATTGTGATTGGTAGCATAATATTCAGTGCATTTGCTTAGTACCAAACATTAAATTCAATGTAATTTTCTTCTCATAATCACTTATCTAGGTTTAAAAATCAAGCAATCCGACTAAGCTAGTTTGACCAAGCTAGGCGTTACAAATCTTCTCTTAATACCATGGGAAATGCCTTCTTGATAATCGATGGTTACTTAGGTTCTTAATCTGATATAGGCAGCATTGTGTGCGATGTACTAGGGATTTCTAGTGGGCTTAGTCCCTATTGACCTTTAGCTTAAGTATTATAAAGGGAGTTTACAAATGTGATGAGCCTAGGGAGGGTAACAATGTTATATGACCCCCCAAAGTTACAAAATTAAAATGCTGGAAACGAACAAACAAACGAAAAAAATCAAAGTGCCACAATGTAAAATCTTAAGCTAAAAGAAATATCTCATCTTGATTTGGTACTTCACTCACATGTATCGCCTATGGTACTAGAGCCCTAGAGGTTCCCATTGTGGGCTCTTTTCCTTGAAAAGCAAAAAACCCAAGGCATACAAAATAAGCACACACATCCAAATTAAATCACTGTGAAAATACTTTGGGGGGTCAAAGAAAAGGAAATAAGTCAGGTGATGATTTCATGAGAATTCCTTTTATCATAGCTTAACTACGAGGTCTTCTAGGTATAGCCTCTAGTCAGCCCTCGAACATGAAATACTTGGCTCTCGCGATTAAACAACTTAATTGACCAGAGAAAATTGAGAAGCTTGCAAATGGTATTAATATTCGATCTTTAGTGCCTTTCCACCGTTAAATTAGCGATCCCGAACTTGTTTAGTTTTTTACAACTATTTATGCATTTGATTATATTACAATTTAATGTTTATTGCTGACAAATGGTTTAAAATTCTGTTACCAATCAATTTGTCTGACTACAACTGCATATGGTTTGTAATTGTATATGAGAATGCAATTACTGTGCCAATGTTGTTTGATTTTGCAGTGACTGAACAAGGCTAAGGACATTCATCTCAAATACTCTTCCACCTCGACAAATGAGCTTCAACTCAATAGCTTCTGAGGATGGAATCTACATCAAGAAGGGGGGCATGTTAACCCTCACACACATTCCTGTCACCTATGACAGATGCCGTATTATTTATTTGGTAGAGTCAGGTACCGGACTTGTCGGTCCAATAGGAAAAGGGTAAGAGTGATTGCCGATGAGAGGCGCACTCTAACAGGAACATTCAAGGGTTAGTTGGCTAAGTATGGACGCCCAAGTGTGAATGGGGTGAGCTCATATAAAAGTCACCTAAACCTAAAAATCATTCATTCTTTCAGTTGTGCAATTGAAGAGTGCTCTTGCTCCATCTCCATCTTCTCCTTCTTCATCTCTTTGTGTGTGTGTGTGTGTGTGTGTGTGTGTGTGTGTGTGTGTGTGTGTGTGTGTGTGTGTGTGTGTGTGTGCGCATGAGAGAGAGAGAGAGTGTGTGTGTGATCGAGCATTGCGACGACGGCGGCGAAGCGGTTGAGCACGGCGCAGCGGTGGCTCCTTCTTCTTCGCGGCGAGGAATCCTCCACGACAACAAGTGTAGAGCGATGAGTGACACACCATCACCATCTTTGAGCTTACTAGTTTAGGCTATTTGCATGCTTGGAGCCATTTGTGGCTCGCACACAATGTATCGGCAAGTTTCTTTGCATTGATACGTGCATAACCTTGTGCACATACTCTTATTGAGAAAGATACAACAACTCTTCTTAGTGTCATGGAGTAATGCACATGCCCAAAATGTGATTGGCTTCACCCAAATCTTTCATATCAAATTGACTTTTTAACTTGGTTTTCAAGTCAGCAATGTCCTTCTTGGAATGACCAGCAATAATCATGTCATCTACATAAAGGATAAGCATAATAATCTGTCCATTGGGCTGTCTTTTCACGTAAATACATGGATCCTCATTACTACGCTTATAGCCTAGGGAACACATAAATGCGTCAAACTTTTGATACCACTGTCTGGATGATTGCTTCAAGCCATGGAGACTTTTCAAAAGCTTACAGACCAAATGTTCCTTGCCCTTTAGCACAAACCCTTCAGGTTGCTGCATATAAATCTCTTCCTCAAGATCACCATGTAAGAAAGCTGTAATGCCATCCATTTGGTTAAGCTCAATATATTCAGTGGAAACCAAAGCAAGCAACATTCTCAGTGTAGTCATCTTGACTACTGGAGAAAATGTTTCCTGGAAATCGACACCATATTCTTGCTTGAAACCTTTGGCCACTAAACGAGCTTTGTAATTGTCAATCTTCTTCTTGTAAACCCATTTACAAGGCAATGCTTTCCTACCTTTTGGCAAGAAAACAAGTTCCCATGTTTTTTTCTTTGCAATACTAGACAGCTCCCTCTTCATAGCATGTTCCCAGTGAACCTTATCATTGGCTAGCATAGCCTCTTTGTAACAAGAAGGCTCACCACTATCTATCAGCAAAACAAAATCGACACCTGGAACAAAACGTTCTGGCAGATGTGAGACTCTTTGAGATCTCTGCGACTGATTAGAGCTTGTACTAGCCTGTGTAGTAAATGGCTTGGGAGCTATCTGGACAAAAGGCGATACATTAAAAAAATTTCACTTTTCGGAATTCAACCTCTTTCATTCGCTATCTATGCATCTTAGTCTCATTAAAGACAAATCACTGCTATGGATCATTGATCGACTTTTCGGACCCTATAAACAATAGCCAAATTGACCATCTACACCATAGCCAATGAAGAGGCATTTCTTGGACTTACGATCTAGCTTAGCACGCAACTCCTTGGGTATATGTGCATAAGCTTCACAGCCAAATGTGTGGAGTTTTTCATAAGACAATTTATGTCCTGACCATAACTCCAAAGGTACACAAAACTGTAATGAAGCATGTGGTGATCTATTGATCAAGTACATAGCTGTGTATAATGCTTCAACCCAAAATGCTTGCGGTAAATTAGCATGTGATAGCATAGACATAATCCACTCTTGGATGGTCCTAATCATTCGTTCTGCAACACCATTTTGTGCAGGGGTATAAGGAGCTGTAAACTCACGCTTAATTCCCCTACTTGAACAGAAGTCTGTAAACTCTTTGGAGACATATTCTCCACCATTGTCTGAGCACAACGACTTCAATTTATGTTCAGATTGAGTTTCAACACTAGATAAGAACTTCTTGAAGCAAAAAAAGGTCTCATCTTTAGACTTCATGGCGTAGACTCAAACATGCCATGTTGCGTCGTCAATGAATGTAACATAATAGGATGCACCACCATGTGATTTAGAAGGCATAGGCCCGCATAAATCACTATTCACAAGCTCTAAGGGCTTTCTTTCTTTGTCAAAATAATGTGTACGATGTGTCCGTGTTTGCTTTCCATATTGACAGTGCTCACAAAAGGGAAAATCAAAAAATGACAAAGACGGTAAGTAGCCCAAACAAGAGAGTGTCTCCATTTCCTTCTTTGACATATGTCCTAACCGCCTATGCCACAAAGCAACAGTTGGCAGCTTGATTAAAGAAAGAACACTATTTTTATCAGATACATAAAGAGGATAAAGTGAACCAGCTTTATAGCCATGCGCTATAATAAGATGACCCTTCGCAACACGCCAAGACTGCTGATGATGAAAAGTGACTTTTTTGTAACCCAAGTCATCAAGACGCCCAACCGAAATCAAATTGTGTGTCAAGGCTGGAGCATGACGCACATTATGGATGATAAACTTCACCCCATTTGCCATAACCATGGCAATATCACCGACGCCAACAATGTCACAAGAGTAACTGTCACCAAGTGTAGCAGAGCCAATGGTTTCCTCATATGTAGTAAACCAATGTGTATGAGGAGGTGTGACATGCACTGAAGCACCCGAATCAAGAATCCATGGATGGGATACTTCATCACTAACAAGGAGTTCATCTGGCATAGAACTCTGCAAAGATAGAGTTTCTTGTGCATCATAAAAGACATCATTATTTTGAATCAACATATTAATGTCTTGTGCATCACTGTCATCCTGAACTATGTTCAGTTCTCCTCTTTAGCATCATGATCTTTGCTTTTACCTTTGCCCTTCTCTTCCAAGAATAACATTCCTTCTTTATGTGACCAAACTTATCACAAGAATGGCATTGAACATTGCGGCGACCACGAGACTTTGATCTACCCTTTGATGCATCTTTATGGTCCTCTTTCTTGGACTCACGTTGCGAAGAACGGCCCTTACATTGCTTATCATCCCTTTGCACATAATGAGCTTCGCCATAATGCGAGATAGTCATGGTCTTCCAATGCATCTCCTCTGACAAAAGTGCACTAGTATCATCATCGTATTTTAGCGTACCATTAGGAGCAGAGTTACTAACAGCTATACAAAAGATATCCCAAGAGGGTGGCAACGAATAAATAAAAAAGATTGCTCTCATCTCATCATCAATGGTCATGCGCTGTGCACGAATCTGAGCAAAAAGAGAATCAAAATCATTGATATGGCTGGCAACTCTAGCTGACTCCTTCATACGAAGGTTGAAAAGTTTTTGCATCAAGAAAACCTTATTGCTAGCCATATCCTTTTCGTAAGTGTCGCATAATTTCTGCCATAAAGCATGAGCAGTCTCGCATTCTAACACTGAAAAGTACACCAACTCGTCAAGCTCCTCCCACTGAAACTGAGTCATGTGCATATCTTCAGTTCTAGCGGCATAAGCAATAGGAAACTTTTGCTTCTTTTGGACAAGCACATCATGCATTGGTTCTTCCAAAGCTGAAAATTAATGCCATCAAACTTCTTTATGTCATAAATGTCACCGTCTTTGCTAGTAGACATGGTGACAAAACTACCAAAAGATTCTTGGAAAATTTTGGCAGAGTTGCCTTTGTATTTGGGACTATGTCAACCAAAATACGAGACAAAATGACCAAGTATGTCATTCACAAAGCATAAAAGAGGTAAATGCCTCTCAAAAGCACATTGTATAGAGACCAATTGAGGCGCATACACTGTCAAACTGACCATAGACCGCCAACTCGGTGTCAAAAGCACCTATATCACTCTATACATGTTATATGGCGAGGCCTCGTAAGGGATGCTCTAGCTACCTATATCACTGAAGGTATCTCCACATTTGAGAATACCCCAACTCAATGAAAACCTCATGCTGTCAACCCTCAACAACGTAGGTTATGCAGCAAAATGTATAGCCAAGTCTCAAAAATGGCTATCATCCGGACCAAGTCTCCGAAATGGCTGGGACTGCCATACTAGCCAAAAGATGGCTCCAAAAACCGTACAATGGCAGTATCCACAAGGACGTACAAGTCTGTCTCACGACGCTCAAACAGGCACCAAAAGCATGTGTATGCAAAGAAATATCCCTATGGGGAGTCAAACTGCTCTCAAAAGAGCTCCAACACTGTCAAAAGTGCCAACATATGCATGTACGCATAAAAAATTGCTACCACTAGAACCAGAATATCACAAGCACTGAAACCTGTAGCTAGTGAGTTAATGTCGATGCCGTAGCCGAAGTCAAGATCGAGGCCGAGAAGTACATAGCAAGCTAACCAAGCCGCTCTATGTACTCGTACATGTATCTATATCTGTACCTATAGTCGAAGAAGACAATGTCATCAAACTCCCACTCTATGTGTGTGTATGAGGCCACTCCGAAAGAGTCTACACACTCCCGAATGAGCCATGGGCTCTTGTAGATGGAAGAGACTGCAACATTGGTACATGTAATGGCTATGGAAGCTGTGCAGCACAAACTACCAAAAGAGGGCTGAAAACTGCAGCTCCTGAACGGTAGCTTGAATGAGGTTTCTGATGGCAGAAATGGCTCAAAAGGGGGGTAAAACTTCAGGTCAGGACACCTTCTGGAAACGCTTTCGGAATGCTGAATTTGTCATTGCTGAAGTCGGAACCCTGTCTGCACTCTTGAAAGTGTGCGTGCATGGAAGCAATTTTGGGAATGAAACTGCTCTGATACCAGATAAAGGAGAGGATCCGAGAGCACAACAGAAGAGGAAAATGAATCGCACACACACACTCACACACACACCACCATAGCCACACACACGGGTTGGAGGGAGAGAGCCAACACGCACTGTGTGTCCCCTTTCTTTCTTCTCTATCTTATGCACTAAGGCACAATACACACTGTACTTAGTGTTAGTGGCTCACACATGTGTATAGTTGTACACTTAGGGTTAGTATCAGTTAGTGATGGGCGGTCGGCCACATGGCCATTAAACCTAACAAAAAAGCCCCCAGTTTGCTGAAACACAAAAGGAGCATCACCCCACCGCAACCACTGCCGCAAACCTTAATCTAACAGTGCAAGAGACCTAGGGCTTGGCTAAGAAAATTTGGGCTTTGGGAATTTGCAAACATCCTATTGAGAGACTCGGTAGCTAATCATCTAGTTATAGCAAGCAGATCAAATGGCTCAAGAAAGCAACCTTCTCACCCCCAAAACTGTGTCTATTGTCTTCAAACTTCTCCTCCCGGATACAAAGATCAATTTGGTCAAAGTTTTAGATGCTATGGTGCAAAAAGAATGTGTCCCATTCAAAGGTGCACCACACACACTAGTTATGCAGTGAAGAATATGAAAGGTCTCATGAGGGATCACCTCCAATGGTATCTCAAGCGAGTCTACATGCGATTCAACCAAGCTTACATGTGGAAGGACAAGTATGCCATACTCATAAAACAACTAAGGAAGGGGGAGCATTTTTTTATTTTTTTTTGCAAAACTCACAATTGTGAGTGAATTATATTGAGCAGCCCAAAAAATTACAAGGTCTAGTCATGCTCTTATTGAGCCATGACATCATCCAGAGACTATAATTACATCAGGGTAGCCACCCCCACCAACCCGCCGCCTCTTCCTCGATACACAGGGTCCAAAAAGTTCTTTACGCCGTCCTAGGCATTCTGTCATGCTGGCAACAAGGCACAAGTAGTCCTAGACCAATCCTCTGAGTTTTTCTTGCACCCAAGCGTCCATATTAGCACTTTTCTTTCTTGAGTAATTTCTGCGAAGCTTGCCACCTCAGAACTTCCTTCAAACACACGCCGGTTCCTTGTCAGCCATACATTATGTGAGAAGAAATATCTGACGATTTGAGTGCTGACGAGGAGGGCAGGACTTCCTGAATTCTTGCCTCCAAGGAATAGGTCAGTCTTGAAGAACCTAATTTTCCATGTTCTTTGGACCCACTTGCATATTTTCCCTGTGAGGCCTTTAATAGTTGGGCAGTCCATGAATAGGTGGGCTAGATCTTCTCTAGCCATCTGGCACCCCAAGCATCGATCTGACCCAATCCCTCTCTTCTGAATCTTCACCCCCGTCGGTAGAGCACCCCAAATTACCTTCCATAGAAAGACCTTCATGTGCTGCGGAACCTTTGGCTTCCATATGTACTCCAATACTTGCTCCCACCTTTCCTCCGGCCATTTCTTTTTCCATAGCTTGTTTAGGGGGATAGACCAATTCTTCTTGTGCATCATTTTCTGATAAATGCTTTTAGGACGGGGTTTCCCTAATAGACTGCTTCCGGGCCATTTCCAGGCATTCTAGTCAAACACCAAATCACAGATTGGCATCACTAAATTGTCAAGCTCCTTCATCACTTTGTGGACCAGCAAGACCTCCAAGCTATTGAGTTGGTATTGGGTAACCAGAAGGTCAATGGTTTTCCAACTCTTGTTGCCACTGTCCCAGAAGTGTCCAAGTCGCTTCAGACCCTTATTATTCAGTTTCTTGGCGGTCTCAATCCAATAGGGAGTTTGTGGCGGATCTACAACTTTGGATAGCCAGGGGGACCAATGCAAAATGGAGTTCTTCAAGTATCTGACTTCTTCCCCCCAGTTTAAGACTCCTATTGCTCTCTTCCATTTTCTTACCAATTCTCCTGAGCTACCTCCCAGTCTTAAGGTAGACCACTACGGAGCTAACAGTTTGTCATGAACCTCCAGCCCTCTCCACTTTCCACCATCCGAGCCAAGTTTAGATGTTTCTATCATATCTCTGACCATGACAGCCCAAAATTGATCCTGTTTAGCCAAGGAGACAACAAAGTTGGCGCAACAAGCTTTTGCATGGGCCACTAGTTTGAGAATTCCAAGGCCTCCTTGATTCACCGGTCGAGCAACTAATTCCCACCGGGCCCATTGCCATGGCCTGGAGGATTTCGTGTTGTTTTTCCATAAAAACCTTTTTACTGGTTTGAAGAACTCTTTCCAGTGACACTTAGCCATCTTGAGAAGCGGGCTAGTGAAGGCAATGTAAGGAATCATAGAGGCATTCATCACTTTTATCCGACTTGAGAATGGGAGAAGAGCATACTCCCACCTACTCATTTTGTTGTTATTTTCTCAAGCACCGTTTTTCTTGTGAGTCACGTCCACCCCCAAGGGGGCTCCCAGATGCCTGAATATATTCCCTTTAGCGACAATCTCCCCCGACCAGATACAAGGGTCAAATGAGTCATTTTCCGATAAGGAGATCAGCCTTGACTTCTCTATATTACATTGGGACCCCGAAGCTTTTGAGAATATTTGAACAATCTCCAGAGCTCTTCTGATGACCTGGAGGCACGCCTTCAAGAAGAGGAGAGAATCGTCTACAAAACGTTTTGCTAGGAGCTGGCAATTTCCTGGCAAAGCGAGGCCTTGCAACTCCCCTCGTTCCACACTAGCTTCGAGCGTCGTGATTAAAGGATGTGATCCTATGGTGAAAAGTAGGGGGGCCAGAGGGCATCCCTGATTAATAGATATTTTGACCTCAAAAGAACCCACAATTCTATCATTGAATAGGAGCTCTGACTGGCTTCCAGTCCCCAGTACACGTACCAACCGACATAGGCGAGGCCCAAAGCCCAGAGCTTCCATGACGGCTTCTATATATGTCCATGTTATTCTGTCATAAGCCTTGTCCAGGTCCACCCAACTGCAGCAGAGAGCACTCCTGCTTTGTGACAGTTGCGTATTCGATGCGCACCATTGCTGCCAAGATGTTATCGTAAATGGACCTTCCTTTTACGAACCCATGTTGATGGGGAGAGATGATCTTGGTTAGTAAGGGGGCTAGTCTGAGGGCTACTGCTTTAGCTATAATTTTGTAGGCCACCGACATCATCTTTATAGGGTGCCAATGTTTTAGTTGAGAACAGCAGATCTGTTTTGGGATGGGTTTGATAAGCCCTCTCTTTACACTTATCTCCAACGACCCTTCGACCATGGCTTTGTTGGCTAATCTTGTGATTGGGGCCTTGAGATCATCCCAAAATTCTCTATAGAATTCCACCGTCATCCCATCCCAACCAGGCGACTTTTCCTTTCCAAGGGCTTGCAATGCTAGTGAACATTCATCTTCAGAGAATGCCCGTTCCAAGAAATTAGCTTCTAAGTGGGGAATTTCCTTCTGGACACTCTGCAATAAGGTCCCTCTGGCGGCTTCCACTTCTTGGGACTGGATCTCTGGCCGTCCAATGATTTGACTAAGATAGCTCAACATCAAACCAGCCATCTCATCCTGGTTATGAACTGTTGTCCCTTTCTCATCGTAGAGCGAGAGGACGTGGCCCCGGCTCTTCTTGATTTTTAAAGCCCTAAAAAACTAATTTTGATTGGAGGCTTCAGGTTGTAGGACAGTCTCCCTCGAGAGAAGCCTTGCCTTTCTAATATCTTCTAACTGCTCATTAGCAAGGTTAGATTTGGATTCGAGCCATCGTTTGTGCTCCTCCTCAGTAGCATGCCCATTGGCTTTTATGGAGGTAAGCACCTGGACCTCCACTGTAAGATGCAGAAGGTGTACCTCCCTAGCTTTCTTGAACCGGGGGCCCGAGGTTTTGATTGCTTTCTGGATGCTCCGAGCAAAGAGGTCCCATGCAAAAGGAAGGGGGAGCATTAAATTGGTCACAATTAGTCATAGACAAATTGGCAGAAGAGGTGGTATTAGTTTAAAAGAGAACTTGTAGTATTAGGGAAACAATAATTTTGGAATTTTTTTTGTATCTGTAAGCCTTGTTCTCATGGAAGAAAGGCCTAGCTCCTCTACTTGCACCACAAGCACCGCCAAAGTCACCGCAAGAAGGGGTGCAAGAGAAGGAAGAGGAGCTGGCCGAGGCCAAGGCAGCACAAAAAGAAAACTCAAACCTGAAGGCCCAACTGGGAATCTCGTAGAGGGCTATTTTGGAGGATAAGAAGGCTTTAACCGACTTCGCTCAATGGATTGCGGATGTGAAGAGCCGAGGTGAGAAAGAGGTTATTCTCTTGGGCACAGATCTTTAAGTTCACAACAGAGTTCTGGATGCAATAGCTGAGCTTAAATTTGAAAACCTGGCTGAGTACAACCTACAGGGAGTGTTGGGTCTCAAACGGTGACGTAAGTGTGATGAGAACAGAGTTGCGGAAAGTTTCTCCTTGTAGTGGTATCCATGTGTCACAAATAGACATAGTTGTAGCCCCAATTCTGAACCACTTTAATTTGACGCATAAAAGGTCTATCGAATAACATCATAGTTATTCTTTGTACCAAAATCTACTATTACAAATGTGATTCATATTCAGTCCCACATGATGTCATTACCAATTGTTCTAAGACTCTCATGGGTCTTTCTATGTATCCATTAGCTGATTGCAACTTCATGTACATTTGCCTCAATGCACGTTTTCCCATTTCTCCCAAATCAAATTTGTTGTGATGGCAACACCTGCACCACTATCTAAAATAGCCAAGGTTTTGACTCTTCAATACTCTACAGGCAACGTAGTGTTATCATCCTCTCCTTTGCAATAATCTCCCACTTATTAACTAAAACTAGTCTTGTGTCGTTCTTAGTAAACTTCATAAATTCTAGTTCTTGTGTAAGGGGTTCATCGGGTTCCTTGATTCCCATTTTTTCTATGCATAAGCCCGCACCTTTCCACATTTGCAATCTTATCTTCAAAAGCTCAGTCAATGTTATTGTACATCTAATTGGTGTCGACAAGAGATCCTAAAGACTTCTAGTACCAGATATGGGTTTAAAGTCTTTTTGAGAGGGTAGAACCAAAATATTTGGTTCTGCTTCATGAGGAGCCAAGTAAAAGGCCAAGCTCTTGAAAACTTCCACTCTATTGTCCTGTGTCTCCTCAAATCCTTGATCTTCAAACAATGGCCCTAGGTTGAGATCCAACATTCTTCTCTCTAGGTTTACTTCCTCTTTAGGTGCTGATGTCAATGTTGTGCTTCTTTCTTTTACCTCTCTCACCTTATTCCATAATCCCTTGGGCCAATTCTCTTCACCTTTTGGCACATGAGTAGGTACTTCATTGAGGGATTTGTACATTGTATTCTTCATCACTACCTTTTGCATCAAAGTAATCTTGTGTATCAACCCAGTCTCATCAAGTTCTAAACAATCTTTGGTTCAACTAGCAAATGTGGTTCCTTTGTTTCAGCCTCATTTCTATGTTCCCGAGTAGGACATAATAAAAAAGTGTTTGGGACTCCTAACTTGATAGGTAGCCTTGAAAAAACTCTCTCATGATTGAGGATGGCAGGTGGTGGCTCCATCAATGCTTCTACGGTCACTATGAGCTGCTTGCATAATTCCAATCTTGCCTTTTCCAATTTTGTGTTTGGATACGTCAATCATCTATTCTCTTGAGTCTGTCTGCTCTCCAACCTGGCTTCTTAGGCTTTTAGGATTACATCAAGTGGCTCAAAAATCTTGTCTACTCGCAAGAATCCTCCTAAAACTCACCTCTTTTCTTACAGTTTGACTAGGTTTGTTATGTACCTCTTCTTTTTCATGACGTAATTGCACTTGAGTCTTTGATAGCTATAACAACCTTTAATCTCCTAGGGTATTTAGCTCTTACTAAATCCCTTGCTCCTTTCCTATATGAATTGGCTATGGTTGTCTCACTAGAAATCTTCTCACTCTTTTTGTCCTTGTTGTCTCTTTCCTTAGCTTGAGCCATGGTAACCACTTGCACAAGAACCTTTGACTTTGTCTCCAATCCACTGGAAAAGGGTATGACCTCTACCACGTTCATTGACGTGGATCTTTTTTGGATGCTTAGGACAATACTTAAAGAGATGCGTGATTTTGCAATCCTCACAATAGCTATTTGGATACTCATTTTTCAATTTCTTAGCATTGGGTGGATCAACTGGTCAATCCTTTGTTAAGTAATCTCCATTGCATTTGTAACATAGACCCAAGATTCCTAGTTGCCGTGCAGGCGGTCTATGAAAATATGGCCTCTGCCTTGCTACACCTTGGCTGGCAATAGACATCTAAGTTCCTTGTCCCACTAGAAATCCTTCAATTTGGGAAACACTAATCACTCTTGGTGGCATAGTGCTAGAGAAAAAAGCTACATTCCATTTATCATAAAGGAAATTTTCTATATGACTTTCATCATACCTTTGGCTATAGCTATGTCCTTCCTCTGCAAATAAGGTTAAGCTGGTACTGATGTAGTGTCATCCAAAAATTGGCTGTCAAGATATACATATCTTGTTGCCTGACTTTCACCTAGCACGGGAGGTTGTTGTTCTAACACCGGTCTTGGTCTCTCAGCTCTTGCATGAGCCTCTAACTGTCTTCGGGGGTATATGGGTGGTGGTGCATGATTCAGTCGATACCATTGATTCACTTGCCCTCTCTGTTGGTGTCATAATTTTTTTGTTAAGTGTAGAACCTTCGATGCAGGATGCCATGGGAGTTTTTGGTTCATACAATGAAGTTGATTTTTTTACCATATGTTGAAACATAAGGTTGAGGGATGATTTAAAATGATGGACCCAAATACTAAAGGTCAATGAGGAGTAAGAATAACCTTTGGACCAAAACCCTCGTTGTGCAAACACTAAAGATAGTGTGAATTTAAGCAAGAAAACTTAATGAAGGAAGCAAAACAATGTAGATAGTAGCGAGCAAGGGATTCACAAGCTTTGTATGAACGTGGTGACGCCCGAATGAGGATGAGGATGAATCAAAATTTGATCAGCAGGCCATGGCACCCAAACTCGGTCCAAACCCTATCACAAATGATGAAGCTCAAAGTACAAAGCACCCAATCAATAGGGCATCATTCCCACACAATTTGGGCACCCAAAAGCACTTTAAAAAAATTCAGTTGTTTTTTTGTAAAAAAACTACAAAAGCTTTTGTTTTTTCGTGTGTGTTAATCATAGGATTGTTCAAGTTCTTATAAAAAGGGAAGCTTGAAGTTGATCGAGGGCATGGAGTTTGTGAACAAGGGTTGATTATTGGATAGCCAAGAGGGAACGTTTTGTTCATGTACTACCGTTGCTTGGTGTCTTTGTAAATTTTTAGTTGAATACAAGCTTGGTTTTGGAATCACAGTGTATCTCTTCTCTTTCTCTTGTCACAGGGTGTGTTCATCTACTTGCAAGTTTGTGTAAACAGAGACCCAGTGTCTTTTCGATGACAACCTCTCTAGTCGACCACACTTGGTGAACCCGATGTGAAAGCCAGAACTTGGATTTTCAAGTGATGGTGCACAAACCAGGTATTCAGGAGATAATGCAACAATTTGCTGCGTTTCTACAACAACAACAAACGAGTCAACAACGGTTTCAACTTGAGGAAAGAATCCGCAAAGCTCGACAGGCGGTTATAAACAAGCTCAACTGGTTTGAAGACAAGGATATATCAAAGTTTTTCAAGTTCTATAAACAAGCTATGGAAGATAACGGCATAACGGAACTAGAGACGATTGATAATTTTTTGTTCCCGAGCTTTGCACTCAAATAACAAATGTCCGAACCTTGCATGGAGCGACATGGAAAGCTTTCAAAAAGGATTTGAAAGAGGAGTTCTTCATAGAAGACAAAGATCGGGTGACCAAATAGAGTTTCTTGCAATGGCTACACCACGGATGATGAAGAGATATTGGTTTCTCCCACACATGGAGTGAAGACAAAGCTTGACACTGGACAATCTTGTCAAAGGTTTGCAGGAGCCAAACTTGAACTTGAAGGCCATGAAACTTGAAGAGAAGCTTGTTCAACAACTGGTTCAACAGAAAGCAACAAGACCTGATCAAAGGAAGAACTACATTTAGTGTGATGAAGAAACTCATGAACAAAGGGATTGTAAAGATTAGTATTGTGAAATGCATTATTGGACACGGAAGCTCAACATAATTTTCTCTCATAATTTGCTCTCATGTGGTGTCAACTAAGGAAACCACCTTTGTCCAAGAGTGCCATTCAAGTCAAGGGTATCAATAAGAAGAAAAATGTGCTATTTGGAATCTGGCACACTCTTGTGGTCTATGACAATGGGACTATGGAACAAAGCTTTCTGCTAATGTCTACAGTAACTATGGAAGGTAACATAAATTTAGGCCGTAAGTGGATGTCGACAACTAAGTGCATTATCGATTGGGAAACTGGAAGTGTCACAACACAAAAACCAGCCCTCGACCCTACCACCCAAGAAGCGATACCTGAGCTATCAACTTCTGAGACAAAGCTAGACACTAAAATGTTGCACACCGGAGTGGTTCCAAATTCCTTGATTGTCGATCACCCCTCTAAAGCATCAAAACCTTTGGTTCACAAGAGCACATATCGATGGGTTCCCAAGGCTTTGTTAAAGGCTCCACCTACTCTTCAATCACCTTCAAAAATGAAGCCACGAAAAAAAGCAGTCATAACCCTAGGAAAAGCAAAGTTACTACGTGTTGGGTCCCTAAAAGACTACTAGAAGCCCAAGGGTACTATGACGGAAATGATCAAATTTGAGTCCCTAAATGTCTATTGTGTCCTTCACTATTGTCACCTGTAGAACCTTATTAATCAAATCCTATAACCTTAATGCCGATCAAGAACCGTGGCAAGGGCAAGATTATCGAAGAATCCACAGCATTATCAATCTTATTAGATCACTGTAATGCCGCTACGTGCATAACCAAGGAGGGGGAACAACCCTGGCTCACCACCCAGCCATAGAGGAGAATGGGGAGCTCCTGAGTTGTAAGTGTGTGTGGCCTATCGTCCACACTAGCCCAGTCGTCTGTGCACTCCGGCATGGGCGTCCTCTTCCACTGAACCCTGGACGTCGTGGCACAGCGGCCACGACCCGATCACCGATCGTCATCCCATCACCAGCATTACATCCTACGTGCCATTACCCCCCTTAAAAAGAGTTTTCGTCCTCAAAAACAAAGTGGGAAAATCGCTTGGCAATCGCACTACGACGTTCCCAACAAGTAGCTGCTTCTTCATCAATGTTTGTCCAATTGAGGACCTCTTGGTACACTTTATGTCGGGTATATCTATCACGATACCCTAGATCCTTTCTGGTTTGTGTGGTATCTTTGGTGGCTCTATCAAGTCCACCAAAATTTTTAACAGGATGAACTTGAGAACTCTCCGGTAACTCATGTTTATATGCTATGTCCCCAATCTTCTTTAAGAATACAAAGTCATTTTTCGCAAAGGTCACTTTTCTGCGTCCTTTGTTAGCATAAGTTTTGGTGCGATCTTATGCGCTACAAATGTTTTCGCGAGCTACTTTAAGCATTTTAAGCATATCATTCATGTTCTCAAGGAAATCCTTGACATACTGAATTTTCTCCTTCTCAAGGCCTACAACCATAAGAGATCTCAGCTAGAAACCATACATCAACATGAATGTCGCAAATCTAGTCATTGAGTGTTTGGCGCTATTATAAGCAAACTCCAATAAGGGCACGTACTCTTCCCAATTAGATTGCTTCTTAATTACATAAGAACACAACATGTCCTCTAAAATCTGGTTAACCCTTTCCGTTTGACCATCACACTCCGGATGATCTGTCGTACTCATACTCAGAGTAGAATCTAACTTTTTGAAGACTTCCCTCCAAAAATGGCTGTTGAAATTTCTATCTCTATCTGACACTATATCTACGGGCAGGCCATATAGCTAGTAGAGATGTTCAATAAAGAGTCTTGCCAACTTTAACAGTTTTCTTGGTGGCAATAAACTTTGCCATTTTGATTAACCTACCCACTACCACCCACACCGAATCATTCCCTTGACTCGTCTTGGGTAAACCGGTAATGAAGTCCATGGAAATGCTTTCCCATTTCCCCTGAGGAATCCCTAAAGGGTGGAGCAATCCTCCAACCATGAGTGTATCATGCTTATTGACCTGACACTCATTGCATTGCAGCACATAAGTTTGGACATCCTTAAACAAACTTGGCCAATAAAATTGTCTTTCACTAGTGCATAGGTCTTCTATATCCCGGTATGACCTGCCCTCGAGCTATCGTGACTTTCTTTAAGAATGCACACTTGAAAATCACCCATAGCTGGTACATAAACCCTACCCTTATAGAGTAAATACCCGTCGTCAATAGAGTAGTTGGCAAACTTCTCCCCCCGACGAATTTTATCGCCTCCCTTGGAAGTCGTGGTTGTCAAAGGTGACGAAGGGCCTACACTAGAGCTCTCCGGTTCCATACTATGCTCGAAAGTCTCGATTGGCCTCTCTGGACTAACTCTCACTTCCCTTCCCGTTGTATCTACGGCCATTCTCTCCGTACTCGCACTAGGTGCCGACAAGGTAGGTGGCCGCATTTGTGGTGAAGTGTGATCGCTTACAACGTGCCAAACCTCTGTAAAAGAAGTATCATGCGGACATAAGTCTCTCAAAAACTCCAAGAAACTGTTTGTGAAAGTTGTAAAGCTTAGTTCAATAATCTATGGCATGCAACTAAGTGCATCGAGGGCTCGAAAAACATTTTTTGTGGACCCAGCTTTAAAACCTTTTCACACGCATATGAGCAGGCTAACTCTAAATTTGGAGGGATAATCACACTACAAATCTCATATTATAACTAAAATTTTCATAATGTGAATTGACTTGAGAACCTTCTCACCCAAAATTGAGCCCGACATTTTTCATTTTGAACAGTCTTTGGATAAAGCGAACCTACATTTTCCCAAGCCCTGAGTGCATCCCCCACAACATTAAATTTACCTCTCTAGTAGCATATCTGAAGGTCAAACTCTTGTAGGATCTCCGCCCACCAAGCTTTCCTATCCTTTAGCTCATTTTGACTTGAAATCCATTTCAAACTTTCATGGTCCGTCCGGACCTCAAAAGTGGCACCATATAGATAGTGTCTCCACTTTTTCAATGCATGTACAATTGCCATAACTCAGCTTACGAAGTAACTCTCGCTCGTAAGCCGAGTAGTTATGTTGTGCACGATCCAATTTTTTACTCTCAAATGAAACTAGGCATCCCCTTTGCATTAATACGGCCCCAATGGTCTCATTACTCAAATTTGTCTCCAAGAACAAATGGCTCGTTGGGATCGACGATTGTCAGAATAGGTGCATCTGCAATAGCCACCTTAAATTTTTCAAAGGTTCTTTGTTGGGATTGCCCCCAACTTATATTTTTAGTTTGTGACCTCAGCTGGTCAGTCAACGAGACTACGATCTTCCCATAGTCAACATATATTGCCGGTTAAAACTTGACATGCCAAGAAAAATTTGCAGTTCCTCGAGATTCTTTGGCGTTGGTCATTTAATAATAGCCTCTACTTTATCTGGCTCATCTACATGCTTTCGACGGATATAATGTGGCCTAGGTAATGTATTTCTTTTTCAAAGAAATCACATTTTGTTTCCCTGGCAAACAACTTGTGTTTGCGCGACAACTTGAACACCAGGCGCAAATGCTCTAAGTGTTCCTTATGAGTCGTAATGTACACAAGAATATCATCTAGGAAAACTACTATGAATTTTCCCAGTCATAAATGTCGTTGGAGCATTGGTTAGCCCAAACGGCATAACCAAAAACTCAAAATGCCAAACCGGGTTCTTAGTGAATTGTCTTTGCAACATCCTCTAATTTGATTCTAACTCGATCATACCCTGATCTAAGGTTAATCTTTGAAAAAACTTTAGACCCAAAGAGTTGATCAAATAGTTCGTCCATACGTGGTATTGGGTATTTATTCTTAATCGTTATCTGATTAAGAGCTCTATAATCTATGCAAATGCACATAGATCCATCTTTCTTCTTTACCAAAAGAATGAGTGATGCCCATGGACTTGAATGAGATATGATAAAGCCCTTGTCCAAATATTTCTTTAGTTGTTTTTCCACTTCCTATGCCTCGCAATTGGCTAAGTCTATAAGCGGGATTGCTTATGGGTTTAGACCCTGCCATAACTTCGATGCCGTGGTCCACTTCGTGGCAAACCATCAGGTAATTCATCAAGAAATACATCTTGAAATTCCTCTAATAAATTCTTCAAAGCATCTACGTACTTTTTCTTAAGTTTCTCACTTACCTTGGATTTTTTCTTTTTTGAATCCCATGCATGCCAATCAGGGTTTTCAAATAGTGAGTCTTGTCCAAGGCTATCTTTTTTATCTTATTTGTCTACGCAAACATCACTTACAGTTTTAACTAAGGAAACATTTTGATTAGTTTCATCTATGAAAACAAACTTTAGAAGAGGGTAACAAGCATATACCTCTGTTATAGTGCCTCTGCAAATTGCACGACAAAGCTCCATGCTAGAGATAAGAGGAGCAGTGGGGACACTACAATCACCCTACAAGGTGATCACTCTGTCCTCATGCTCAAAAGTTAGATAGCTCCGAGCTAGGCTAGGGCCCCAAGCCAATTAGCCATTCCCTGCTTAGATATACGTCCGCTTTAGCCAAGTGTATTACCTAAAAATCCAGTGGAGTCTGATAGTCCTGGATAGTCAAAGGAACTCCCAAGACTCGGTATTCCATACCATCTTATCATAACCGTTGGCTAGGCCAACTATATACTCATGATCGCTCTGCGTCTCAGAGTCAAACCTAATTCTTTACTAATGAGTAGTCCAAGAAGTTGTGACTAGCCCCATCGTCTATAAAAATAGTGACTCTACTGCCACCAATAGTGCCATGCATACGCACCATGTCGTGGGGACCTATGCTCGATTGCCACATCGTCGGTATCACTAAACAAACTTGACGTTTGTCACAATGACACATGGCCACCTCTCTCAACTCTACGGAACTAAGAAGAAGCTTCTACACCTTGTGCAACTGCCTAGAGGATTTTCCATCTCTCTTGGGCTTGCTGCCACTTGTGCTAGCTTTTTTTGGACACTCGGCCTTCATGTGCCCTACCTTGTTACAACCAAAGCAGCCATTTTCCTTTTGCGCTTTATCATACTGCTCCTTTTTATTAATTTTTGACGCTCTTTTCTTTTTGAATGGCCATGGTTTTTTAGACCAATGGCCACCCTCGCTACCCTGCTCCGTCCTGTTCCCTTGTCTCTCACTACGGGAACTCGGCCCGATCGCCTTTTTTCCTTACCCTCTGCCCTACCCCGTGCCATCCGCACCACACAGTGCTTGATGTCATCATATATCTACGCATACTGAATCGCTTCAGAAACGTCTTTAGGCTACAAGGGCTCTACATACCAAAGTAATCATTTGTGAGGCCTCTCTCTTGAAGCCTCTAAAAGTTTGGAATGCATCGATTCCCTTTAACTTGAGTATAATTTCCCGATAATTTGAGATGTATCGAGTCACGGACTTGTTCGCTATAGAACACTTGTCCCATAACTCCGAGCTCCTCTCCGCCTCATTTGCTGGCAAGAATTCTTTGCAAAACATTGATTCAAACTCCGTCCAAGTGGCCGGGTGAGTTGTGAGACTCATTCACCACTTATACGCCTTGCCAGACAAAGACATGCTAGCCTCTATGGGGTGAACGCGGCGTGTCCTTCAATGTAGCGCATGCAAGTCTGACCACGATCGAGTCTTTGTTCCTTTCTCTTTCCTCACCACCAAAATTGGGCGGCTTTAAGTCCTTTAGCAAGGACAAGCTTGTCTCTACGGACGGCTTTGCAGACGCATCGGCCTGCATACTTGTCACTACGGATGAGGATATGCTCACCCTTGCCGTTGGTGCCCGTCTCCTACGAGGAACGGCCGTACCAACCGAAGCGGCCGTCAGCGCATCTAGCCGTTGTAACATCCTTACTAAGTTGGTATGGACCTTCCCTAAGTTGGTCAAATAGGCACTTAAGTATTTAAACATCCCGTTAGAGAGCTCTGTCTCTGTCAGGACGTCAGTAAGGTCGGCTAGGTCATAATCATCGCGTCACCGAACTCTAGAAGGTCCTCCTCGGCTCCCTCGAGTTCATCGGTGTTCATGTCCTCTGGCACGTCGGCTAGATCAAGGTCATCAGGCATCGCGATTGCTACAGGCTCGTCGAGCCCAAGGCTAGGGTCTAAGGACGAGGAGGGTGCTAGTAGGTCACGCACGATGACAAGCGAGCGCGCTTCTGGTCAGGAGCATACAGTCCGACAATTTGGTCGGGGTAAAACCCACCATCGAGGAAAACAAGCCAGAAAGCCTAATGAAATACTCGGAGGCAGTGACACACTATGCCTAGTAACATTTTTTAATTTTTAACAACAAGTGCAAAAATAAAAATAACGGAAAACTTGTACAAACGCTAAAACAGGAGCAAGGTTAAGAGTGTGTAGTCACCTCCCTCTATCGAGAAAATTGAAGAAACCGATCGAGCTCGTTGCGAAAATACACTGTGGGAGGGTTTGGTGGCGGCACAAATCCGATGCCAGAAGCTCGGGAAGTTCAGTGCTTCTAATAAGTCCGTTGCGGGATGGTCTTGTAAAAATCCCCTTGTTGCAATCTTTTATGTGGAGCCCTTACTCGTGTCGTTTCTCTGCGAGAAAACACTACCAAAAGAGCCAAAAATTTTCGCTGGGAAGAAACCCTTAAGGTTAAACATTGATTTTTGAGGATAGCCTTAATGTAAGGTTGCACGCATGTGGCCCATCGACTGCGTGGTTGACCTTTTCCAGCTTTTAGGTCAACGCCGCAAGAGCCCGATTTCGCACATGAGAACAAAAAAAGCAAGAAATTCTTAATTGGCAGCGCATATGGAGGCGCCAATAACCCACACTGCCCTGGCGGAGACGCCGCCCTGCAGCCGTCCCTCCTCTCTATGCCTCTTTGCCTGTGCAAACCCACACCGCCCTCCACGTTATTCAAACTTGATTGTCACTGCACACATCCTGCGACTGTCACAGAGAGACAATACACATCTCGACGACATGTTGTGTGAGGGTGACAATACACACCTCATTTGAATAAGCTGCACCTACAACACTTTAGTTTATACTACATGTACAGTGCTGCAAGTTCAAGACACAAGATACACGCTAAGCTAGCTAGTCGTTTGGTGAAATTACACAGAGCTCTACAAGCTCCGCTCTGCCAGTAGCAAGTTCAACGTCAGCTGCTAATAATATTTTTTTCAGAATCAACAATTGCATGCAGTGGAAGGTCTGCATTTTTTTCACTATCATAGACAGATTTTGTTGCTCTCTGGTCGAGTACAACGAATCCCTTGATTGTATTCTATTGGATTACTGCCGAGACGGCAAGCGTAGGTTCGGATGCTGCTCCAAGTGTCGGAGTACAAATGTTTTTTATTGTGCTCGTCATCTTCCTGTTCATGTCGTCGCCGACTATTTTCCACGAACACCTTGAGGCATTAGCTGGCATTCGCGAATGGTGGATCTTCCCATGTCAGCATGCTTTTTGGTCCCAAGTTCAAAGGCAGGTCTAGCTTCGCGACGAGGATTACACGGACGACCTCTTCATGAAAAGGTACCGCATGCCTGAGCTAGTCTTTCAAATTCTTTTACAAGCTATTGTGCCTTTTCTTCCGTCGACCGATAGAGATAATTTTATACGTCCTCCGATTGACCCCGAACAAGCTCTAAGCTTTACCTTACTTAGGCTTGCCCACAATGATTCCACCACTCATATTAGTGACACTTTTGGTGTTGGTGAATCCACTGTACGCAAGTATTGCAACATTGTGGTGGAACTCCTTGCCACACGATTACGTCCACTATATATCGTTGTTCCATTCAGTGAACAACTTGATCATATTATAGATGATTTCTCGGCCATCACTATGTTGCCAAATGTATGTGGCGCGATAGATGGCATTCACATAAGGTTAGCTAGGCGACCAAGGCGGCGTGACACTCCAGCACAATATTGGTGTAGACACCATTTCCACTCCATTTTGTTGCAAGCAGTGTGTGACATGCATAAGAAGTTGTGGAATGTGTGTGTGAGCGCGCCTGGCGGCACTAATGACGCTGCACACTGGAAGAGCTCTGCTTTGTACAAGCGCATGCAATCCCGCCAAGTACTCCCTACTCCAGTAATTACGTTGGAGCGATTACACATTCAACCATACCTCCTCGTAGATAAAGGCTATGGTTCTTCATCTATGATGGTCACGCCTTTTGCAGAGGGCAATGCTCCTAGTCAGGGACCCTGGGATGAATCTAATCGACACATTTCCAGAGGACGAGTTACAATAGAAAATGTCTTTGGCATCGTGAAGAACAGGTGGCGAATTTTGCAAAATATGCCTATGGACCTTAGGCGAGCTCCGTCATATGTCATTGCCTGTTGTGTGTTGCATAATTTTCTGGCAGAGCATGGTGTGCATGAAATGGATAGAGAAGACCAATTTGATCCCCATCCCAATCTTATGCCCGCCCCAAGAAGTGCTAGGAGAGAGCGTATTCTAGGCCAAAGAATGCACAACATTCTATATAGGGATTGGGTTGCTCGTTATCAATTAGCAAATCCCAATGCTAGAAGAGATTGACCACAATGCCTTCTGTTTGGATATTTTAGGAATCATTCTTGCACTAAAGCATGTTTTCTAGTTCTTTCTAAGTTTCTGTGTTTAGCTCTGACTCATTCTATCTTTGTAACTCGTAAGTGTTATTGGATGCACTCCATCTCTAACCACCTATCTCTAAAGCTAATTGTCTGCGTATAACTTGGCAACTACATTGCACTGACTTTGTGAGTCTGGATTGCTAACTCGCTATGTCGCTCATTGACTCTTCGTCTCCCTAACTCAATATTGCACTTACTATATTTCTATAGTTTACTATCTGTATATCGCAAAATCTCACTAACTCTATATCTATATCTCACTCACACTAACTTTGTAACTCTTGCTATCAAAACTACACTGCAACTTGCTAACTCACTAACGCACTAACTCACGATCTATCTCACTCATTAACTCTATATCTATATCTCACTAACACTAACATTGTAACTCTGGCTATTTAACCTACACTGCAACTTGCTAACTCACTAACGCATTAACTCTATATCTCACTCGTTAACTATATACCTCTATCTCCCTACACTAACATTATAACTCACGCTATCTAACCAACACTATAACTTGCTAACAGTGTCTCTCACTTATGCACTAACATACTAACTCACTATCGCACTAACTCTATATTGATTGTTTAATGTGTCTGTAAGTCACTGCCTTTATGTTGCTCTAATTCCATATCTCAGAGAAAGGTGAAATTTCACTTATTATGTATCTCTCACTCATTAACTCTCTCTCTCTCTCTCTCTCTCTCTCTCTCTCTCTCTCTCTCTCTCTCTCTCTCTCTCTCTCTATATATATATATATATATATATATATATATATCATAATACACTAAGTGTATATTGCAATATCTCTCCCCCATCAACTCTATATCTATATCTCGCAAACACCAACATTGTAACTCTGGCTATTTAACCGACACTGCACCTTGCTTACTCACTAACGCACTAACTCTCTATCTCACTCATTAACTATATACCTCTATCTCCCTAACACTGACATTGTAACTCGTGCTATCTAACCGACACTGCAACTTGCTAACAGTGTCTCGCTTATGCACTAACGTACTAACTCACTATTGCACTAACTCTATATTGATTGTCAAATGTGTCTGTAAGTCACTGCCTTTATGTCGCTCTAACTCCATATCTCAGAGAAAGGTGAAATCGTACTTATTATGTATCTCTCACTCATTAACTCTCTCTCTCTATATATATTTATATATATATATATATATATATATATATATATATATATATATGTATGTATGTATATATATATATATATATATATATATATATATATATATATATATATATCATAATACATTAACTGTATATCGCAATATCTCTCCCCCATCAACTCTCTATCTATATCTCACCAACACCAACATTGTAACTCTGGCTATTTAACTGACAGTGCATCTTGCTTACTCACTAACACACTAATTGTCTACCTCACTCATTAACTATATACCTCTATCTCCCTAACAATGTCTTTCACATATGCACTACATTGACTCTTTCACTCATTAACAACACAACACACTATCTTTCTGAGTATTGATTGCTAACTCTCTTTGATGTCAAAAGATAGTTTATGTAAAACTCTTTTTCTCACAAACTCCCCAAGGCAGTAATCGCACTAACAGTTTTTAAAAAAAGACATTGGTATTGCTTTATTTTATTGCTTGATTACATGAAGAGATGACCTTACAAGATGTCATCTGATATCAAGCATCTCGTCCACCTGCCAAAATGCGTGCAATCTGTACTTGAATCTTGAGAGCTTTCTCTACATGCCTTTCATCTGCATCAATTCGACGCACTTTGGCCTCAATCCTGCAGAGCTCTACCTCCTTCATGGTTTCTGCAAAACTGGAGACCCTTGCCTTCAGCTCAACTCCCAAGGAGGAGCCGGCTTCGGATAGATGATGTCTCTTCTTGCATCTCTGGCCCCGAACGGAGTCGAAAGTCCTACCACCAGAATCCCATTTATTCTTGCATTGTTGGGCCGTGTAGGTGGACAAAAACTTCAAGTTCATCTGCTGCGCGAGGTCAGACCAATGCTTCTGCTTGAAGTTTCCTTTGCCTAGGCTTGTCCACTTCTCTTGGAAGAAGGTGATCAAGCACACAACCTTTGTCGTTGACCACTCGAAACCTTTCTTTGAGCTTGAAGGCTTCTTAGCCTTGCTCTTTGGGTCTCTTTGCACCACCACTGTTGAAGACAAATCATTTGTGATTGAGCTGACTTCAGTTCCTTGCTGAGAGGGTGCCTCGATGGTTGGAAACTCCAGTAGAGGAATGTTCTCCTCCATGGCAGGTAGGAGAGAAGGATTCGAGGGCACAGAGCCATCGAGACTTAGAGGCATTGAATGTTCAAGTCGCGGAATGCTCGGTAGGAACACCGGCATGGATCTGGGTGCAGGCATGCCTACCATTCTATTGTAATTTGTAGGGTTTGGCAGCATGTAGTGGAGCCCTGAAGGATGAGGCTGTTGCACATTGACATGATCATGCATAATGTAGTCGCCGGCTTGTAGAAGTTGATGGAATCCACCATGTGGTGGAGGAGAGGGGACCGGCTCCGTGGGCAGCTTGTGGCTGAATTGGAGGAGGTGGTTGGTGCCGGTGGATGGAACATGGAGGCCGATATGTCGTGAATGCACTCAAAAGTGGACAACTCGGTCGAAAATGAGGGCATTGCTGCTCCATTCTTTATCTCTGCTAGCATCACCATAAGCAGCATTAGGTAAAAGGCGAGAAAGGTTTTCCTAATTTAACACACCAAGCAGTGAGCTCAAAGGCAAAGTGGCTAAGGTACCAATCTGGTATGCGCCTTCGATTCCCTACCATGACAGAGAGAGCGAGAGTGAATGAGAGAGAGAGCATAGGGAAATAATACCTTAGTGTGCAGGCGTTTTCAGTTGGTTGCTTGGAGGTTTCCTCGGTAGCTCACTTAGCGTCTTAGAAAAACGCGCAGGGCTGGGCATTTTAATAGTGTACTCTTGGCTTTTTAAGTACTTTCTTAAGCCGCAGAGCCAAGGCAACAGGTGGTGGGTTAGGCTGCAGGTGCGCGATGCCCATGCATGGTGAAGGTGGGGGTCGTTGGGTAGATGGGTTGAAGCTGGTCAAACCTTTTGCATTAGTTTTTGCATGAGGGCAGGTGGCGCTTGCAGGCAAGGTTGCTGCATATAGTCGCCTGTAATGGCGCTGCAGTTGGAGGAGACCGCCGTGATGTCGCTCGGGAGTTGGCGAAACCAAAAAGTGTCCACAATACCTGTAAACGCAACGGTTAACTACGTGGGCTGCCCCTACTTTGACGCAAAAGACGCAGCGGCTGCAACTTTCATGCCACGTCAGATTTATGACCCGCTGCGGCTTTCAAAGTAGTTCATGTGCGCACCTCTTGTAGCAAAAAAAGTAATTTCACTGTGGAGTTCGAAAGGAGAGCGTGGCAAGTTATCGAGATAGATGACCACAGGCGCTGTGGAGGAAAGGCGGCAGGTGGCGGGACCGGCGGAGCGGCGGCGGCCATCGGCGCCTCTGTTGCAGATTTTGCTCCTTGGCTCCTCCTTCAACTCTTCCCTCCTTCAATCCTTCAAGCTTTCTTCCAAGCCTTGGCTCCTCCTTCAGCCTTGGCTTCTCCTTCAACTCTTCCCGCCTTCAAGCCTTCAAGCTTTCTTCCACCCCCTCTTCTCCTCCTTTCTCCTCCTTCTTCACAGCTTGCTCCCCTTGCTGCTTCCAAGCTTCAATGGTGTTGTTGCCTCCAAGCTTCAATGGCTGTTGCAAGCTCCTCCTTCAAGCCTTCGGCTCTTCAAGCTACTTCAAGCTTGCTCTCAGGGCTTCTTCCAAGCCTTCCTCAAACTTTCTTCAATTCCCTTTTCAAATCCTTTCTGTTGCTATTCTCCTTCCTTGCTTTGACTTAATCCCTTGTAAGCTTCGATATCAATGGCTGGCTTCCTTCTCTCAATCTTCAATTCAGGCTTGTAGGTGTGTGAGAGATATGAGAGTGTGTGTGTGTGCGCTCTTGAGAGAGTGCTTCTTCTTTCCCTATTCATTGTGTAAAAGCTCACGGCCACAAGATTACTCAATTATCCCATCTCCACTCAAAAAAATAATTAAAAGTTAATCACTTATCCAAGCTAAGGTCCACCGGGTCTGCTTCACGCGCCTGGTCTGGAACCAACACGATACCAATATTAAATCACTATAACGCCATTACGAGCATCAGCAACGGAGGGGGGCGACCCTTGCTCACCACCCAGCCATAGAGGAGAATGGGGAGCTCCTCCCCATTCCCGGGCTATAAGTGTGTGTGACCTGTCGTCCACACTAGCCCGGCCGCTCGTGCACTCCGACACAGGCTTCCTCTCCCACTGAACCCCAAACGACTGCAGCTGTGGCATAGTGGCCATGACTCGGTCACTGATCGTCATGCCGTCACCGGCGTTACAGCCTACATGACAGATCTATTCCATCTAGCTCAAGAAGGGGGAAGTCACATGGAGCTTCTAGCTCCTCATGCAATCCATCCATTGACGTGGAAGCCTCTAAGACAACCTTCACCTACAACGGTCAGTACCCATGAAAATACACAAGTATCTACATCTCCCATTGTAAATGTGTCACCTAAACAATCGTTTCAAGTTCGTTCATGGGATAGTATCTTAACACCTTTGAAACTTGATGAAGCATCTAGGGTGATGGAAAGCTATTGGCCAAAGCACATACCTATAATGGCCAATTGGAATGAATGGTTTCAAAGGGTGACCACATCTTTTCCAAAGATATGATCTACCTAAGGAAGGGGGGAATACGTCCTCTCATGTACTTTTCGATGACTACCCTCTCAACCTCCTTTCCCTAACTCTTCACCTCCACATTTGCGGGAATGTATATATATAGTCTTATACTCTCTCTAACCAGAAAACCAAAAACTAGTAAATGAGCTTGAGCAATCTAGCAATGAGAGTGAGGCATACACAATCTGACCCATAGCCCGAAAATCACCATGTCACATCAAGCACAAGGAAACAATCGTTATGTTTTTAGAGACCTAGCAAAATCTATCTGTGTTCCCAAATATGGGTAGTTCGCGAGAGCCATGCACTTCTTATTTTTATGAAAGGTACTCTTTTTATTTTTCTCAAGTGTTTCACATCTGCTACCCTATACTTTCTTGTGAATGGGATTTGGTAGAGAGACTTGCATGTGAGAAAAATTTTGAGGAGTTAGAATGGTTGTTACGTCTATGGACTACAAGTGATCCCTACCCAGTAGTGAATGTTTTTCCAATAGCACATGCCTATTCTTTTGCACAAGATGAGTACCCACGGATAGTGAAGTTCTTGATTAACATCTGTGCACAAGACGATGATGATGAATCCGTAGAGGGGATGGAGGAAGCCTACGGCCTCAGTGAGAATTAATTTGTTTATCTAGATAATGAGGATAGGGGCTTAGCCTTAGGAATGCCACCTGGTCTCTATAATATCCTCTTTCCTTGATTCGATGGTGATGTGCCAAATAGATAGGTTAGGGATCTCAAATTTGATTTTGGTTGTGTTTTCCTTGGAATTTTGGTATTTTCCCACTGATGTGCCTCGTGTAGATATGGTGTTTTGTTAGTTGGTTGTGCAGGTACGAGCTGTTGCATTTGAACTCTACTTTTTATCATCTTGAAGTCATTGTTGTAATGTGCGCTCTTGGATGCATTTCAAGATTGTTGCCATCACAAAAGCGGTGTTTCTTGTCCATGTTTATTGCCTTATCTTTTTTAAGCATTCATGCTTGCTTGCTTTAAGAACGATCTGTGACAAAGTGTTTAACATGTTTGCTTAGTGTTCTGTCTTAGATTCAATATAGTTTGACCTCATAGTCCCTTGTCTAGGTTTATTAATCACAGATCACAATTGAGCTAGTTTCACCAAGCTAAAGCCTTAGCGATCTTACTTTAATGCCATGGGATACTTGCCTAATTTTTAGGAGTTATCTTAAGCTCTTAATCCGATATTATGAAGCATTGTGTGTAGTGTGTTTGGGCTTTCTTGCATGCTTAATTCCTCTTGACCTTTAACTTAGGTATTATAAAGATAGGTTAAAAAGGTTACAAGGAAAGTACCAAAATAGGTTGAAGTACCAAATGTTTCAACAGTACCAAAAGAGTATCAAGCACCAAAAGTACCCAAGTCATACTCACCATTACAGTATAAAACTGTAACTAGAAAGTACCAAAATAAGTTATCAGACTACCCAATGAACAGATAAGCACCCAAAGTACCAAAAATTGTGCCACATAGCACCCAAGGAAAATCTGTAGACTATATGAGTACCAAAAATTCTCAAGGCAGTACCAAAAGGGTCAAAGAGAGAACCAAATAAAATAAAGAAGCACAAAAGGTTACAAGTACCAAAAGTACCAAAATAGGTTGAAGTACCAAATGTTTCAAGAGTACCAAAGCAATATCAAGCACCAAAAGTACCCAAGTCACACTCATTATTACAGTATAAGACTGTAACTAGAAAGTTCCAAAATAAGTATCAAGAGTACCCAATGAACAGAAAAGCACCCAGAGTACCAAAGATTGTGCCACATAGTACCCATGACAATATCTGTAAACTATATGAGTACCAAAAATTCTTAAGCCAATACCAGAATGATCGAAGAGAGAACCAATTAAAATAACTAAGCACCAAAAGGTTCCAAGGGAAGTACGAACATAGCAGTTAGTGTTCGATTAAATACCCAAATCAGTTTAAAAAGTACCAAAACAGTCCAAAAATAAGCAAACCACTTTCAAAAAAAAACTGGAAAGTACCAAGACATTTAAAGAAGATACCAAAGCACTAAGAAGCATGTACCATAGTAGTCCCAAAATAGAATTGAAAAAGACCAAATGATTAGAAAAGCACCAAAAGTACCATGGATTGTGCCATTATAGAATCCAAAACAAAACAAATAGTACAGTGTAAGACTCAAAAATTAGAAACAAGGAAGTACCAATATAGTACCAAGTAGTCCAAATGAGTACCAAATGAAATGAAGCAGCAGCATAAAGTACTAAGGAAATTTCTAGCACTGCCCTTAGTGTTAAATAAAAGTACCAAAACAGTTAGAGAGAGTACCAAACCAGTCCAAGATAGTACTAAAACCCATAAAAATGTCAGCAAATAAACCAGTCAAGAAGTTAAACATGCCAAATCACCAAACCTTGTGCAGAATAAAAACTTTCAACAGTCATACACAATGCAATAAGCCATAAATACAATACCTCCTGCTGTTCAACCTCAGCTTGGAGCTTCATGATATTTTCGGAAACCCCGTGCCGTCATTACAAGCACCGACTTGATCCCAGCTCAGCCTCCGCCTCTCTGATCTCTTCATCAGGGATAGGTATTTGCTGCCGCAGCACACCGATGCACGCCTCCAGGGTATCAATATCCTCCATCAAACTTTTCGCCACTCCCTCTTTACCCTCATATACCAGTTAGCTGGTCCTTGTTTGCTTGAATAGAGGTCTTCAGGTCTGTTACTTTTGATGACCCTGGATGTGACACCTGCTTTTGGAGTCTTTGGAGCAATGCCTCTAAGTTAGGTAGGTAGTAAGCCACTGCCCCTCTGACACCTTGCTCTGGTTCTGTGCAGATGTTGCTGCCACTTTGAGTCCTGCGGGCCTTCTTAACTGACTGCGGGATAGTTCCAGGGGAGGAAGCATTTTGCTTCCTCCATGTCTCAACTTTACGCTCAAGACCGCCAGTCCTAAATGATATCATCTGCAACACTCCTTCCCCAAACTGGGCCCATGCTATTCTATGCCCTGTTGGGTCTTTTCTCGCTGCATCACATTTCTCGAACGCATAACACTTAGCAAATTTGGTGGTCAGTTCACCGCATGAAGGGGGTCCCTGATAAACTTTGGAGAATAGAAATCTGTAGTCATCCACCAGATGTGGCTACAAATGATTTAAATAAATTTTGTTGTTCTTTTGGAGCTTGTACTTGAAAACAGATACTGCTCGGATGGCAAGTCCTCATCAGTCAGGTCCTTAGGGAGTTTGCCTTCTAGACTAAGGCCATACTCCTCATGCAAGTCCTCTGCTGTATAACAGAACCTGGTTTTTTGAGGGTACTCCTCCATTTTATTCTTACCTGAAATGTCAAACAAATCAGAAATTATTATGAAATAAATCCAAAGTACCACATTTGTTACTGTACATTTAATAACTAATAACTAATGTGTTTACAATATGATTTATCCATACTCTATTTCCACGAAACTTCAACAATAGTCTGCAATAACTTCAGTTTTAATCCTTAGCATATGATATACAAAGCTCTAACATAAAGCAGGGAAACTATAGAATCATGTACATTGTCTCAGCTAAACCTTTCTATCCACAAACATTGAAGCTCCACAACCACTTTTCTAGAATATCCTAGAAAAATACACTTAATACTATAGAGCAAGCTAGATAATTAGCATGGTCCAAGTCAATTTTCTAATTTTTCTCTCGTATGCATATGGATTACAAATGCGATGCTCCAAGGTATCAAATTTTACAATGAACATTTAAATTCAAAATTTTACACCATCTAATTAACACAAGCCTGATTCCAATGAATAGCTTACCACGTCTTGACTTGTTGGCAGATTTTGATTCATCCTCATCGACACGGTGTGAGGTCCGTTCGGAGTTGATTTCAAAATCCTTGAACTGTTTTGCACTAGCCCTTGTGTTGGGACTGCTTTTGTTCTCCGGCTCTGTCTGTTGAGAGGTGGGGGTGGAAGAACCTTTGCTGTTGTTTCTCCCATGGGTGGGCATTCCCTCCTTGGCCTTCCCTTTCTGTTTGCATGTTGAAGGTGACGCTCTGCTGGCAGCAGCTCCCTTGGCCTTTGGGGTCCTCATGGTGGGAGAACTCACACGATAGTAGCTTTGCTACAATGCTGAGAGAGAGAGAGAGAGAGCATCTCTGCTACGAGTCTGAGGGGGGAGAGAGAGAGCCCAAGTGCTAGCAAAAAGCGCTCAATTCAAACGGACGCCACTAAATTTACTAATTACACCACTACTCTCACACGGGCTGGCCCATTGTGAAACTGCACGACTTGTATTTTTGAGATACAAGTATAGCTAAAAAATACAAATTCCAAAACTTTTGGGCCTCAAAAATTTCCCTCCAAAGGACCAAACAGGTGGAAAAAAAATTGGCCCTTTTTTTGTACCACCATCCTTTGCTTTCAGCCTGAATGGACTATGGCATTAACAGTTGATCGTTATTGCACTAGTGATCGTCCAACTAGTAAAACTAGGGTCCTTGATTGGTTGAACTATACAAGTGACAATGTGGTTAATTATATGGTGTTTAAAGTTTAATTCTCAAGTAAGTTATTTATCATTTGTCGTCGATCATTCTTTATGATTGCTCATTTTGTTTTGTTCTTAAATTGATTATAATCCTATGAGACCACAGTTACTATTCTACTTTCTCCTTGATTTTGCAATTTTTAAATGTAGTTGCAGAGTGCACTATTGCGGAGGACATGTCCATTCTCTTGTAGTTTTTTACTTCTTGATTGTGAGCACGTCCATGTGCCAGTACTCTCATCAAGATGCTCAAATCCTACAAGCACCCATACAAATGCTGATTGTAGGAGTTCAACTATGATTGACATCCTTGCTTACAATTTGTGCTTCATTCACACATTCATAGATTTGAAGGACAGATTCTACATCAGGAAGGGGGGCATGTTAGTTTTTGTCGAGGGGTTATTATTTGGTGTCGTTGTAGTCATGGACCGGGCTTGTCGGATCCACTAGGTGACATGGGTGATCGCCGATGAGAGGCGCACCACATAGTTGGTCAATGTAGGTTTTATGCGATTTTATGTTCCGGTCGCCCAAGGGTGGACGTCCAAGTGTGAACATGGCTAATTTCTATATAAGCCATTGTAAAACTTAAAACCCTCATTGTCTCATATGCTAATACAAAGAGTGCTCTTGCTCCATCTCCTTCTCCATTGCTTTTATGTGAGTGAGTGTGTGTTTGTGAGAGAGTGTGTGTGTATGGGATTGTGCTTGCGTGTTGGCAGTGGTGGCGACGAGGCGGTTGAGCGGCCGCGATGCTAGCTTCTTCTTCTCCGTGGATGCGAGGATCCCTCTTCATGGCAGTGCAAAATGGTGAGTGATGCATCTATCGGTTTCTATTGAGCTTAGCGTTAGGAGCCGATTGTGTGCTTGGAGCCTTCGTGGCTCGCATATGACACATAGCAAGTTCCTTGTAATTGGGAGCTTGTTCCCAAGATATAAGAGAGCTTGATGATCCATAAAAAATGTGAACCAATTTGCTAGGAGGTAGTGACGGAAGTTCTTCATGGCTTAAACCATCCCTAGACCCTCTCTCTCATTTGTTGTGTAATTTTTTTCAGCATTGTTGAATAGTCTACTGGCATAGCAAATTGGAAAGTCCATACTTTTTTTCACCCAACTCTGCCAATGTATAGCGTATAGCAAAAGCTAATGCATCTACAGTCTCTGAAATGTTTCAAGAGCATAAATTAGCCTAGATGGCATAACTCTATATGAAAATATACCCCACTCTATGGAAAATGCCGTCTTATGTTGGTCCTCAAATTTTATAAACAATTGGTTATATCCCGAGAAGCCATCTAAAAAACTATAGGCTTGTTTATCAACTACTCGTTCTAGTACATCATCTGTAATAGGAAGAGGATAGTTCTAACGTATTGTAGTAGCATTCACCTTCTTGGGATTGACACATACATGTAGTTTACCAATCCTTTTAGGAACCACCAATATTGGTAAAACCCAATGAGTATGCTCAATTTCAAAAATGAACTCCGTTTCTTTCAATTTATCTTTCTCCTCCTTGATCTTTCTAGAAAATGTTTCATTATAAGTATAGGGACGTTGTTTGCTTGGCTTGGCATCAGGCTCCAAAGGGATGGTATGCTGACAAATGTTAGGGTCAACACCCTTTAAGTCTCTATCAGACTAGGCAAAAACATATTTGTACTCTTTGAATGTTTTAATCAACAATTCCTCTTCTTCTAGGGTTAAATCCGTGTGGAAGGAATCATTGAAAGAGCTCATTATATTGGCATTGAAGGATATGAGGGAACCAACATATTGAGGGTGTCTTCCCCCCGTTAATGAAAAAAATTGTCTGCATAGGAAACAACCATCAAGTGCAATAACAACAATTGAGGAAGTGTTGAGAAGCACATATATGTAGAAGTATAGATATCTCAAAGGCTTTTTGAGGTGTCAGTATCATTAAATGCAGTGAATTAAGAGTAAGCATGAAGAGAAAAGGAGCCTTAGAGCAGGAAGAGGAAACGGACGCTACAAAAGAACAACCTAAGTGGAGACATAAATGGGTGAAGAAGTACCCAGAGTACTTAATTCACTTGACAAGAGCTCCAAAGGCCTTGCAGAAAGATGTTTTGTTTTTTCCTATACCAATAGTACGGACATGGCAAGAGTACAAGTGAATCCAGAAGTGCCACCGCACGTGGCTCAACTTTCTGGCCTTGCTAGGGCCAAAGCCAAGGGAGAGGTTGACAAAAGAATTTATGCTAAGAACCTTAACAGAAGCCATCAAGAAGTTTGAAGGATTTTTGGACCTATCATGTCAGATGTTGAGAAATATTTCTAGAGTGCTAGCTTCTTGCATCTCTATGTACCCCAAACTAGAGATTTTAGACACTCCATGGATGTCATTTTTTTACAGGAATAAAGGGCTGGTTTTTTACCTTAGCCAGCAGCCTGACAAAGTCATAATACATGGGTTTTTTGCAAGAACCATGTTCATGACAACTTACTACATGGGCATTTTTTAGGAAGAATTTTATACAGGTTTTTTCACGCTTCCCACCATAATTTTTGGAACTAAAGTGAATAACCTAAGAGCCAGGTTTGTAAGCTATCACGCCATGAACATGTACATCAAAGACATAACAAAATGGTTTGCCCCAAAAGATGCAGATCTTGCTAGAGAATATGAAACAACATGCAATGGCTAACACAACAATCCCTACAACACCACCCACCACAAAAAGAAGTTTTTGGATTCATGCCAGGTATGGCATGAAGTAGGAGGGGGAGCGGTAGAAGATGCCAACTTGTAGCAGACATATTCTAGGAGATACAAATTTTTTCCTTGTAAAAAACAATTGATTTGGGGCTTCGGCTTCCACTTTGTAAATTATAAGTTAAGACAGTAGTTTTTAGAATATTTCCCATATATATTGAGACCCTTAGCCGGGTATACAAGGCATCTTTGTAAAACCTTATCAAAATCTTTTGGCAATATAGTAAAGAGTTCTGTTTTGTGTTGTACATTGTGAGTGAGAGCACTATGTCTTATCCTCTTGCACCACACAACACACACACACACACACACACACACACACCATCTAGACAAACTAAGAGCACCGTCACGATAGCGCTGTGAGCTCTATGAGCTAATATCAAGTGTGCATCAATACGACGTCTTTCACACGATGCCTCCTACAACCTTTTAGGTGAGTTTTCTTTCAAACTACTTATCCAAATGAGATTCTACTATGGATCTTGAATCCTGCCGCTTAGGAGTACCTATTAGCCATAGTCGACTTTAGTTTCAACGACCTGCAAAACCCGGGTAAGAAAAAATTGTGATTTTTTCTAGGGTGCAAATTAGAGATCTGACGTCATGCGGATGTTTTGAAGCTTGTTTGGACCCACCCACCAAGTTTGAGCTCATTCTGAGGAGTTTACCTATTGCTTTGATGCGCCGTAGTGCCTAGGATCAAGAAAGGTAAATCTAGGATTTGTCGATAGCTAAGAATTAGGAGACCAATCATAGGATACGTGGTGTGTCCAGACAGGAACCTGAAAACCTCTTGGCGTGCCTCCATGCCCTAATCGAGTCACTGCTTCCTAGTGGTGGCATTTTAGTCTTGGGACTATCACATTAGGTAATGTGATAAGATGGTAGGGTAGCCCCCAAACATTGATCCTACAACAGAGGGACCGGAGGGGGGGGGGGGGGGGGAGGGGGAGACATAGCCACAATATTTTATCCGCTCCTCTAGGGTACAAACGATCACTAATTAGCCGCAACTAATTACAAGCGTTTACTATTGCCTTGTCAGCTATTCTCTCATGCTCAAATGAAAACTTTTCTATGGATAGAAAAGGTATAACATTTTTTCTCGAATTCAAAACCATTTCTAAGTTGAACAAGTAGGTAGGTCATCATCGATTCCTTTTGGAGGCTCACCATTAGTAAGCTGAGAAAGTTGATCTACCCATTGATGAGTAGTACTTTTCTTGACTACTATTATAAAATCAAATTCCCATAAGATGATGTACCACCTTACTATCCTACCTGTCTTACATGGCTTATTCACAAGATATAAGAGATCTTGATGATCAGCAAAAAATGTGAACTGGTTACTCGGAGCATAATCCATCCCTAGGTCCTCTCTCTCAATTCTTGTGTAATTCTTTTTAGATTTGTTCAATTGTCTATTAAAAATGTAGCCATAACATTATTTAGCCCAAAAGGCATAACTAGTCAAGGTGGAGACATTATTGGCTAACAAAGTACCCCAACTTTCTGACGTTCTTAATATCAGCGTCGAGGGAAGTGCGAAGCGACCCAACTTTTTGTCCACTTGTCCAAACAAGGTCTTATCAGTATTAGACAACCATGGAAAAGCAAAATCCATCCTGGTTCAACTATCCTAGCACTACACGCTCCAATATTAAGAGAGAGAATAGTGAAACTTTATATGGTGAAAAACCTAAGGGGCTCCATAAAAAGATTTCGTGGCTCTCTTGATCTATCATGCTGAATGATAGTCGAAATTTGCTAAACCTTTTTGGCGTGCTTCACAGTTTTCCAACCAGGAGTGAGCTGGAGCACAGAGTTTATCAATGTCGATCAAACAGAAGAAGAGCTTTCCTATGACCTAAGCCACCCTCCTATAGAGGAAATTTTGCACAAATATTCTAGGCGGATTATCTTTTTGCCTAGCCACCATCAATAGACCTTTGAAGAGACTTTTTATACAGGTTTCTTTTTTTACAAATCCAAGGCCTAGCCACCATCTATAGATCTTTGAAGAAGCTTTTTATACAGGTTTCTTTCATTATAAATCCAAGGCCTTTGGACCATTTTTGGAAAGCGAGTCTCTATATGATTTTATTGCAACATTAGAAAAGTGGCTTCAAGGAGACTATGCAAGCCGCATGCACCTTTGAAGATTCATGTCTTGGTAGACATGAACTAGGAGGGGGGAGTGTTGGAGCCACACAAAGCCGGATTTTTTAACTCCCCATATGTTTTATTTTTTCATAGACTTCATGGATTGTAACACAATTTTGTATAAGCGGTCGGGACATAGATGCATTTCCAATTTGTAAATACAGTGAGTAGATATTCTATTGAGAATAGTTGTACTTCTTTTGTAAACTCGAGTGACCTGGTACATAAGGCACTTAGGTTTTTGTAAATCAACCAATCATTATCTTTTAAAAATTGTGCTTCTGTGTTGTACAAGTATAGAGAGAGTGTGTTTGTGTGTGTGTGTGTGTGTGTATTATCTTGCACACCACGTACTGCTCTTTTGTCGTATCTATGAACCAATTACGCCATCGCGGTAGCCTCGTTGAGTGCTACACGCCCATATCCAACATTCACGTCAAAATGCCGGTTGAAAGTGTCTCACCCTCGAGCTAAATCTAATTGTAAGTGCATCAAACAATGTCTCTTTTGAGATTTCAAGTATTCTCTAGAACGAGGACAAGATAATGTATGCATAGGCAGTGATAATTTTCAATTTTGTGCACTTTGAAAATTCAACCTGTATCAATATTGCATTTGTGACTGAGGGTATTAGGGTTAGGGTTTAGTGCTTCGGAGCTTTTGTGTAAGTGTGTCTTAGTGAGAGGATAGTGCCTAGTGAGTTTTGTGCAATTCACAATTGTCTAATGATGTTAAGAGTTATGTGAGTCTCGTAGGTTATTGTGAGTTGAGATGAGTTGTAGATATATGATCGAGATATTGCAAAGTGAGTATGTGTAGGTCGGTCTCAGCCTCACAAGCTAACAAGATTTCCTCCGTACACCTACGGGTTAGTCGTGTCCTTGGTAGACAAATATGTTCTTCATGGTTGTGCTTGTGAGCATTAGTAGGTATGAGTAGCATCCTAATGAAGCTAAAAGGCCAAGGGGCAAGCTTCACTATGCCTCCAGTTTAAAAGTTACACAAGAGAGCTTTAAAAAGGTCAAGGTAAGTTCATTGTTTGTGCATGTAAGCTAGGGGCTACTAGCTTATCCATATTTTACTATGAGCATATTATATTTCTTTTATTAATTATAAGTGGTTTCAGAATTGAATTAGCCATGTCTCAATGCATGCTAGGCCAAGCATGAATGGAAAAGCTTATTGCATGGTTGGGATATTGCAAGGTAAAGTTTGTGTGCATTATGATCTATTTCATGTGTAGCTAGGCCATTCGCAAAGGACACTTAAGTGAAATCAAACCTCCTTTGTAGGACTATCTGGGTTCATTGTACCAAGTCTCTAAAGCCTCTCACTCACTTAGAGCATCTAGGACATATGTCAAGTATAGCATCAAGTTTCCCATTGAAGCAGGGGGGTAGCTTACTCTTTCAAGAGGGAAAGAAGGACACTTGTCACCATGATCTCACTCATGCCCAAAGCAATGAAGTCCATTCATTGGCTAGTCCTTGAGGGGTCCAATGAGAGGGGAGTATGCTAATGAGAGGAAATTTGATTTCTCTCTCTCTCTCTCTCTCTCTCTCTCTCTCTCTCTCTCTCTCTCTCTCTCTCTAAGTGACTTGCATACTCATTCTTGCATAGACTCTCACATGTTACACACACAATCAATGTGTGCAAGCTCTATCATGTGAAGAATCCATGGTGCGTTCATTAACACTTCATGCTCAAGTGCTAGCTTATCTTCGTCTCCCTGCATTATGCTGCTATGTATGCTAGCTCTGCAAGAGAGAAGCTCTCTTGAAAGTAGAAGTAATACAAGTCATATACCTTTCTCGTATAATACTTCTTCTTCCTCTCAATCTACCTCAATCCCCACAGCTCTCTTCACATTTCATGGTGCTTGAGATTTTGGGTTAGCGGCCCCACCAAGAATTAAGAAAAGACACATGTGAATTTCCATATCCATGTTGCAAAAGCTCTTGTGAAGTACAAGAAGTGCATTGTAAAGGTCTCTCTCTTCATGGGAGAAAGATGCAAAGTCTCTTTGGAGGGGAAACAAGCTCCAAATGAAATCCATTCCTCAACTATCATCAATGTCTCTATGTTGCAATCTCCTAGTCAATGTGTGATTCTCTATTGTGAATATTGCAACCACGCACTCTACTATAAATTCCAATGTGCTTAAAAGGAATTAAGGCCAATTCTATAACACATGCAATGGAACAATACAGCAAGGAAGTAGCTAAGCCCTATGCTTCAAAAGATGCAAATCTAGCTCGAGAATACAGGGAAGGAATGCAATCATTTTAGCAAGGAAACATTTACAATGACATCCACCTTAGAAGGAAGGTTTTTGGCCTCATTTTGTGGAGGACATGAAGTAGGAGGGGGAACATATTATGGCTTGTAATTACATTATTTGGGGCTCATGTTTCCAACTTGTAAATTTGAGAATCTCTAGTTAGTTTTTTGGAGAAAACCCATGTACATTTTAAGATTTCTAGTGTCTCTTCTCTTTGTCTAATATATTTTCCACTTGTGTTGCACAGCACACACCTCACACAGAGGAACCAAAAGCTTCAGTGTGTTAGCATCTGCGAGCTCACGCGACAGTACTAGGTATGCATCCATTTGACAAATGCCCCACATCACGTCCTACAACCTTCTTGGTGAGTTATCCCATAAACTTCCTATATGTTTTCATTTTGGGCTATGGCTATGGAATTTTGATGCCTTGGAGTACCTAGGATTTGCTAAACTGCAAAACCCGACTAGGATAAATCAAAATTTTTTCTAGGGTGCAGAATGAGAATCTAATACCGTAAGGATGTTTTGAAGCTTGATGGGAATCTACCAACCAAATTTGAGCTCATTTCGAGGAGTTTTGCTATTGGATTTTCTTGTTGAAGTGTCCAGGATTGAGAGGATAGGAGCAAGAATTTTCTACAGTTGAGAGTTAGAAAACCAAGACTACGATAGGTAGAGTGTTCAAACAAGAGATTCACAACCTCTGGCATGCCTCCATGCCCTAGTCCATCATCGCTTCCCAGTATTGACATTTATCTATCATGGGAATGTCACTAGGTTGATGTGATAGGAGAGTAGGGACCCCCTCAGACAAAGAGACAAAATGAGTGTACCGTCGCATTACAAAAAGTACACCATTCAAGATTGCAGAGTGGTTGTGGAGGAAGAGCCAATTAGAGAGAAAGGGAAGACAGGGAAATCTTATGATGGCCTTGAGAGTGAAAATAAGATTGATCTAGGAGAACATGGGGAAAAGCCTAAGCATGCTTATATAGCAACAGACTTAACCCAGATGAAGAAGAGTTGTTGATCAAACCATTGAAAGAGTATTGACATGTTTTTTCTTGGTCTTATAGAGATTTGAAGGGTGTTGATCCTGATATTTGTTAGCATACCATCCCTTTCAAACGTGATGCAAAGCCAAGTAGACAACATCCCTATACTTATAACGAGACATTTTCTAGAAAGATCAAGAAGGAGAAGTTAAACTGAAAGAAGCAAAATTTATTTATAAAATTTATCATACTGACTAGGTTTCCCAATAGTGGTGGTACCCAAAAGGAATGGTAAATTATGTTTATGTGTCAATCTCAAGAAGGTGAATGTTGCTATGATGCGTGATAACTATCATCTTCCTGTTACACACCATGTGCTAGAACGAGTAGCTGGTAAACAAACCTACAACTTTTTGGATGGCTTCTTGGGATATAACCAATTGGATATAAAGCTTGAGGACCAACATAAGATGGTGTTTGCCATAGAAGGAGATATATTTGCATAGAAACAAATTCTATTTTGGGTGTCGGGATTTGATATATCTTCTTCAAAGATCGTGACACCCTCCTCTTGTTCCAGCTTCTTTTTTATCTCTAGGGTTTCATACTTAATTATAATATAGAGCATCCATGGAGATAGCCGCTCTTCTTTGAGCTCTATGCTGGTATTCTTGGATCTCTCTATTATCTATAAACAATTCCCTTTCCTACTCAATTACCTTCCTCTAGCATGTATCCATCCCTATATACATATCTGCCAATAATTTATGTTTTCTTTTGAGATTAGAGTGGGTGCTTGACTGGTGCCTGGCTGATCCTCGGGATCCTCTTGTGCTTGGCCTCCTTCTTGTACAAGCTGACCTATGTCATGGAAGCTTTCGTGTCTCTGACCTGAACCCAACTGATTTTCCTATTGAATATCCTCTTGGATTGGCTAATATGTGGTTCGTCATCATCAGTGTATGTCGCAGCCAAATCCACCAATCCAGAGGGTCTTGGTGGTGATTCAACACTTTGCGAGTTCTTTCCTCGTCAGCTTGTTCCTATGGTTGGCTTGTTTGTAATTTGGTAGATGCTAGCTGTTGAATTAGCCTAGCATTTTCTTCTTGTAAGGCCCTGATTTCCTCATCCCTTTCCTCTCTTTTAGCTTGCTCCACTTGCAGGTTATGCAAGTGCACTTGTTGTTGCAGGTTTTCATTCACTTCCATGAGCTTGAAAATTTCATCGCCCTCCATATTTGGCTCGTCATGGATGGGATCTTTCAATTGATTTTGGAGGGGTTACACTAAACATTGGAGCTCCCTTATTTTCTGGTTCATCTCTTTCTCTTTGCGCATGGAGCTTTTTGTGACCATAGCCTTTTGAACTCTTTCTAGCTCCAACTCCTTTTGTAGCTTAGTAATGTCAGAAGAGGGCTAGCTTGTGGAGGGTACAGTGACACCTCCTGTAATTTCAACCTTTCTATTTCTTGATTGTGCAGCTCACCCTGTAGCTTTGCATCTTTGACCTCTTCTTGCAACTCAATTTTTTCCGCTTCAAGTGCCAATATTTTTGTCTTCATTTCAGCCATCTCCCCCTGAAGCCCTTGAGCTTCCTCATCAAAGGTCTAGGTGGTTGTAGCATAGATCTCCGCTACTTCTTAGGCTTCTTTCAGTTCTTTGCTTGACTTGTCAAGGGAATTGTGTAGCTCATTTATTTTTGTCTTTGTCTTCCATCTCCAACTTCACCACATCCATTTCATCATGCAAGAGGAAGACAATCTATTCTTCATTCCTTAACTCCTCTTTTGCATCTCAACATCTCTTCCCTAGCTTCTTGCTTCTTGCTTTTTGCTTGGACTCCATGTATGAATCAATTCTAAGTCCATTTTAATGCGATGGTCTAGGTCCATGGCCACTAAGCTAGATCCAGCTTCTCCCTTTCCTTATTCCTTGTCAATATTTTGTTGGGAAGGAGAAGGAGGTGATGGACTTCTTGGTGGTTGTTCTTCTTGTTTCTCCTCCTCTTGCACCTTTTTTGTTTGCTCTTGTGGTGGTTCTTGTAACTTTTGGCCTTGAGATTGGCCCTCTCCTATTGGTGGCTCTTGTTCTTCTTTAGTCGGCCTCAATTGGTCTCTTAGCTCTTGGAAATCCTTTGATAGTAGCTCTACTTTGGGCTCATCTTCAATATTCTATTGTTGGATATATTACTCAAGACATGCAGCATCTAAATCCTGCAAGTTCGGCTTTTTCGTTCTCAAACTAAAAGAGACTGCTGAGGGTTTGCATTTCTCCCTAGTCTCCCCTCTTAGTGACCTTTCAAGTGCCCAACCTTCCGGCATTATTTCCATCTTAGCCCGCTTATGGGCAATCGGAAGCTTAGGTTCCTCTCTCATTTTCTTTTTCCCCTTTCTTATGTCTGTCTGCCTTTGCTCTTCCTGCTCTTTCTCTTTCTCTCCTTGAGTAGGTTTGACCTTCTAGCTTTCTAGCACCAATCCTTGTCATCATAGCAGGTGCTTTGGACTTTCTTCGTCCTCTTGGAGTTCTTCCTCTGCTAACCTCAGACATGTATTTTGAGACGGGGCCGATGTTAGGCTCTCTCGGGCACTTATAGATTCATAGATCACCTTGGTCAATACTTTTCCATCACCAATGTAGTTTGGAGATTTGAACTTCAACTTCAAAATCGCCTCATGAGGTAGAAAGCATGATCAATCATGGCGCCTTGTGGTTGGGTTAAGGCCCATGTGAAGGTTGTCACTATTGCCCCGTGTGGTCTAGTGAACCTTATTGGTCTCTTGCTATAGCACATCAAGCATTGGCTATAAATTTGTGTCAGGGTTACTACTTGTTTGTTTTGCGCATGAGGTCAAAACATGGGAGGGTGGATTTCCTCGTGTACACTGTGAGGTTGGGCCTTCTTTTCTTTACATTTTCTCCCACTTGTGGTAAGCTCAAAGTTTTTGCCACAATTTCCTTGGTGACCTTGACCTTTACTGGTCACCATTCATGTCTGTCACCATGCAAGTGTCGTCTTCTTGGAACGTTTCTATGAACTCTTATACTCTCTTTACATCAAGTGTCATCATTGACAATGAAGCAACGTTCTATAGACCAACTCAGTTTAACAACTCTCTGTTGGTTGGCGATCTCAAATAGCCTTCGATTTCATTAGGCAGCATTATGACATCCACCTGATTGTCATGAGAGTCTTTGTAAGTTCCTTGGTAGACTTCAATTGCATTCAATTGTAAGATATCCTTGGGTATCCATGTTGTTGCTGATTTTAGTGTCTCCTAAACTACTATATAAGATTGAGCAGCTTCCATAAGACTCTTGAGAGTGTAGGGCTGTGAAGCTATGGCGAGTGCTTCCTATGAGGATATATGGCAAGCTTGAGAGTGTGCAGCAGAAGAAACGAAAAGAGAGAGGAGAGAGCTTCGACACAGCAGAACAAAAACAAACTCGCGCTATTTGATTGATCTTCTGTGTAAATAGCCCTACATATATGTAACCAAAATTGCCGCAGATTCGAACTCCAACTAAACTTGCCTGCATGTTATAAAGAGTGTTCCCACAGGCTAAGACACCATTATCGGGCTTGCATACCCAACAACCCCCCCCCCCCCCTCCTCAAGCCTAAACCACTGACAATGGACTCGAGACAGACAGACCATGGCAGAGTCCAATCACCTAAAACCATGAGTAGAAGTCCCCCCCTTGACAATAACATAGGTGTGTGTGTGTGTACTTCCCTCAAACAACCATCAATGTGAGACATACCAGAACTCGTCCAAACAACAAAGGGTGGTCTTACCACTTTATTTTCCGTGGCAGTGTTTATAACCCATAAAAATTTTGACTTGATGCCAACTGATAAACATGACAAATCTATGATAGACAACAAGAAAATGCATTTTTAGAAATTTTGTGTTGACATACCCAATTCTTGAGAAAACTATCTACAAAAATCAACAATCGAGGCTTGCTATTTCCAGTGTGATAACCTTGAAACTTGGGATTTGCTACAATTTTCGATTCCATGAGTTTAGTTGTAGAGGCATTGTTATGGCCCTGGTAATATTTCTTCTCATCATCAGTCAAAAGTTCCGAGGAATCTTCATCCATACCTAAATCTTACATTCCTTTGCTCTCTACATGTATCGTGTGAGCTCTTTGTAAGGTCTGCATGTAATGATCAAGGGAGTCTTGGACCAAATTGACATCCATGGATTCTCTCTCTTCTATGTATGCTTTGAGAAGCTTGAAGTTGTTTGATTGTTGCTTCATTGCCATAGACATTATCAGAAGCCCTTGGTTGTTTGCATGCAGCATCGAGCCTTACTACGGGCTTTTGGAGATGCCTTTGCCACTGTCAACTACATTTTGGGATGTCGTGTATGCAGGGTAAATGGCCTCCTAGTGCTTGCTGCAATAGCATTTTAATATGCTCCCGTTTGCTAGAGTGCACCCACTCTGAAAGCGTTTTAGAACGCAAAGTACAACAATGCCTTTTGGGTAGCGTTTTGAAACACAATCTACCCCTTCTCTGCGCCTGCTGCTGCAACTGTGCCGCCAAAACCGGATAGCATCTTGAGATGCTCACCTTCACCAACGCCAACCAAATGGCTTTCTCAACGTCGTCTCCTGAGCTTGCACCAGTGCCCACATACCTAAGCGTGCCTTTTGATATGCTCACCAAAGTGCCTGCTTGGAGCGCCTAGGCTCTGATACCATATGTAGGGTTGCGAAGCTATGGTGGGTGCTTCCAATGAGGATCCATGGCAAGCTTGAGAGTGTGCAGTAGAAGAAACAAAAAGAGAGAGGAGAGAGCTTCGACACAGCAAAACAAAAACAAACTCACACTATTTGATTGATCTTTTGTCTAAATAACCTTACATATATGTAACCAAAATTGCCATGCAGACTCAAACTCCAACTAAACTTGCCTGCATGCTGTAAAGAGTGTTCCCACAGGCTAAGACACCATTACCGGGCTTGCATACCCAACAGAGAGTCTTATTTCTCTTTGTTTGTAGATGTCTCCATTGACCCTATTTTTAGTAACGAAGGTGAAATGATGAGATCCATGATACCAATAAACCAAACTTGACTAAAACTTGAGCATGTATTCATTAGAGCCTGTCAGTTACCCAAATGGTTAGTTATGGCACAATTTAATGCAAATAAATGTCAATTGGTATCTTTTTGTGTATATATACATGATTATGCTTAACATGAATAGGATTCATGACCATTTGCCATGAATCTTTGCACATGACTTATTCATGATGTGTACAAGCCAAAGGTTGCATCCCAAGACAAGACTCCGCAAGATAGCTACTGACATCATTGCTTGAAAACTCTGAGCTTGATCTGAGATGTCTATCCTGCTAAAACATGTCTATCACGATATATATGTCAGGTTTTCCTCTTTCTTCATGCATTTCCTATATGACATGCTTTACTTTTCTTTTTGATCAATTTGAGCCATTTAGCTCTGACTTGGACCTGCCTTGACTCATGCTTTCAATGGTTTGACCTAGATAAGCCTTCTAGGTATTGCATATATGTATGAATGACTTTTTTATTGTGACATGGTGTATATGTGACATATGTAACATGCAGACATGCTGTAGAAAAACAATAATTGAATGCCATATATAATTTATGTGACAAGCCTATCTCTATTGCGATAGAGATGTTACTGTAGATATATTCATTTTTATATCAAGTCTCTCACTCAATTCTGGTTAGTAGGCTCTCATAAACACATACATCAAGAATTAGTCAAAAGTGGATATGGTACTTCATGTTTACAACCGTTATCCGTTTTTTGGATTCCTCAAAAACCCCGTAAACATGAGCCAGGACATTTATCTTACAACCCGTTAGCATACTTTGCTTTCAAGATCCCTGGGGATCCTCTCAAGATGGACGTTTCCTTCTTTTGCACTTTTGTTGCCAAGTATGACGATCTTTGGCTTCTATTGGAATGATGTTTTTGTTTGTGATCATGAACCAGTTTTTTCCAAGTGGCACCATAACGCCTTGTTGGCAGTACCCTCAAGATTTACTTTGTCAATTCTCATGTCATTTTTTCGCGTGGTTAGCCCGTGAGAGCTCTATGACGCTTTGTATGTTATCTGACAAGATGTGGTGTTTGGCCTATGTGATCTCACATGTCCATATAGATGCCTCAAACTTTGGAATTGGGTGTGTCCTAGTTCAACCTAGAGAACATAACCTAGAATACCCTATTAGCTTTGCCAGTCGATAGTTAAATAATGCCAAGATTAACTACACCACTACTGAGCAAGAAGGGTTGTGTTTTATTAGTAGGATGTCTCCATATTAAAATTTTCATCCAAATCCCATTCTGTCAGCTTGCATGGCATCCTTAAGCCTTCTAAAGCTTTTATTTCAATTTGATGGCTGTCTGATGGCTATCCGACGCTTGCTCTTTCTCTTCACTATGTAGCCTATGTGTTTGCTGATCTTTCTACGTGTGTTGCTCACGGTTGCTTTTAAATAGAACACAAAAGTTGAATTCAAAAGGCTCCAAAAAAGGCTCTAATCAACTGAGCAAAAAGCTTCAACCAAAAAAGCACCAATCCATTTTCGACAAGTGGCTGCCCTCTTCTTGCAATATTCACTACAAGCATCTCACACTGAAAAAGGGTAAAGAAAATCGTGCATAGTCCTATGTTCTTTAAATTCTTGACTTATCTTTGGTAATGGTTGTTCTCACAAACTATCTCTATTTTTTATATGATCAATGCAAACAATCATAAATTAAACAGCTCTTATCATACTTGTTGTAAATTTTTGCATATGCAGAACCATCATCCAAAACTTCCATCTCCGTACATACAGATCTGATGTAGGGCTAACCCCAGAATAAGAAGATAGGAGGAATATTATTGCACAAAAAAGATTTGTTCGTCATACACATTCCTAATAGTCACCTTAACATTTGTTCATGCACCATAAAGTTTACCTAGAAGCATGTTGGTTGTCAAATTTACCAAACCATGATAACATAGGTAGGCCACTTCCCTCTTTGGTACAAGATTTTTACCATAAGGTTTATTCTCTAAGTTGTGATCAACAAATGCTAAAATTGACTCATCAAAGTCACCAATTTAACAATAGTCTCTATTGTAGCTTTAGCCCAGTGAGTCTCGAAGAAGTGACTCGTGGGACTCTCATTCGTCTCCTCATCACCAATGAAGCAAACATTCCTTAACTCACACGAGGAAATGTTGTTGGAAGCGACTTCAAGTTCAAGCTCCTCTTGATCAAACCCTCCTTCATATGCATCAAGAATAGCCTCAATTTTATATACCATATGACTCCTTGTAGGCTCAAATTCTTGCTCAATTAGTATTTGGTGCTTCCTTTTTATGATGTCAATAATCTCCTCATAAAACTCGCGGTTAGCAATGTACAAAATATCACCCAAAGTTAGCTTGAACACTTTACTGTTAAGGATGCGCTTTTCAAACACCTTCTTCAATTCTATGGCTAACTTGATGTCAAATTTGAGCTTATGTAAGGATTCCTTGTGTTTATTTCGTTTCTTGTCCTTTGGATCATCCTCCATATTCCCCTCAGAAGAGAAGGAACTACCTTTGCCGCAGGCTCATCATCCTTCTTGTTGTGTTGAGCTTTAGAAATATAAGCACAAAATCAATAGGATATGTCCCGGGGGATTCACTATTAGTAATGGGGGATGTCACCTGCGTGCATCAAAATTAGAGAAACCCCCCTATGTACAATATCTTACATGCTAACCTACCCCCTACATACGGACAAGATACGGACGTTCTCGCAATTATCCATACCCCCTCATACGGATTTCATACGGAATGTAATGACCCACTGTTTTATGTATATTAGTAACATAACAATTATAGAAGCACATGCTTTTGCAAAAATAAATGTTGAACTGCAAATGAACAGAAGTGTGGACTGTAGTGTGTTTTCATTTGCAATAGATGTTAAGAGAACAAACCATTAAAAGCAACAAATATAATGAATACTAAATTAAATAAACTAATCGATTCAATGTAATTTTTCAAAAGGGCGGACGTCATTTTCCTTGCAAACTGATAGAAATCTCAGTCTCAAAACGATTGATATTAGCCACCTACTTATTAGGCTTCCCACATGGGATTTAAGGCACACATGTAAAATGGATTCTTCTCTATATAACAAATAATGAAATGCTCATAAATAACCATGAAAAACTTCACTTATTAGTCACTCACTCACTCACACACACACACACACACACAAGCACACATATCATGTAACAAACAAACGTTTCTATTCATTCTAACTTTTGCAAACAATGCGTGTTAGAGTATTAGAACTATAAAATGAAGGCAAACTTAAAAGTCTCCTGGTTTTTAGGTCCAAAAATTGAAGCTTTTGCTAAAAGCGTTTCCAATTCACTTTAAGGCAAGCTTGCAATCAAGCTAGGTTATTAAAATCAAAGGATCAAAGCCAAAACTCTTGAAGAGAAAATTGAATAAATGAACTAAATAACTTTTTAAAACAAAAACTCAAGACATGCAAAAGTTTCAAAAGAGCTTAAGGAAGGGTAAGTGTGGAGGAAAAATAATATGGAATAGAGTAGATTGTATTAGGCTAAGTGCCAACGCGTTTCAACCATGTCAAGGTCTCATCGGGGTAAGAAAATACAATCTACATTTTTTGTTTATATAGAGATATATGGGTGGTTTGGAGTGAAGTAAGTTATGTAGAGTTCAAACATCTATATAAGAAGCAAAAGGTATTGAGGGTTGCTTTCAAGGGTGAGGTAGATTTTGAATATCTATGTAAGGAGGCTAGGGACTGAGGGTTGCTTTCATTGGTTTATGATGAAAAGACTTTAGAATTACCTTTCAAAATTCAATGTTTGAACATTAAAGTTTGAAATGAGATCTTCAAGGCTAGATGTGACCTCTATCCACTTATAGTCTCATCATATAGCTCACAAGGAACGAGTGTAAGGGACAAGTGTGAGGACCTTAGTTAGGGGATACGTAAGAGGGAAGCTTTCAACTATTTAATACATAAGTCAACTTGGTGATACATAAGCGTATCACATGACTGAGGCCCCCCCACTCAGGGGATACACGAGAGGGAACCCCTTCTGAACCTCATACAATAACAATATGGCGACCAATCCCAAGATATTTTACATAGGGTAGCTGATAAAGTTCTAGTTGTCCTTAAGAATGACAACACCAAGGATCTAGATGAGAAGAAAGAGTTTGAAAAGCTACTAAAGAATGCATGCACAGGCAAAGATTGGGGAACTTATTATAGATTATAATGATGGTTGTCAAGCTGGTATCATGGATGCAAGAGAAGATCTTGATCATGCCATTGGTGTTTCTATTGAGTTTGCATACGAAGAAGAAGAAGAGAAGAGTGACTTGGGATGATGTGCAAGAAAACAACAAATAAATAAAATGAGGGCGCAGATGTGGAGACAAAGGCTATGCAGATGGTACTATTGATGATGATGATGTTGAAGAGGCTAATGAGGGGCTGAATGTTCAAGATATTGATACTTAGTGACTACATAGAAGAAGATTAGTCAAGTTTATGGTAGCATCAACCCAACAAATCTAGAAGCTTGTTGAACAAGTCTTAAAGATGTTAGCTAAGGGAGAGGACAGGGAGGTACCAAATCTTCTCATTGGTATAGCTATCTTAGTTTGCTAGTGGAGTAAGTTAACTCTTTGAAATACCAAGAACAACACACTCATGTGAAAGATTCTTTAATTAGCTTGTTAGGGTATGTGTCTTATGGCACAAGCACTTAATACCCCCCCCCCCCCCCCCCCCCCCCCCCCCCCCCCCCCCCCCCCCCCGGGGGACGGGTAGGTCCCCCCCTCCCTTATGTATACGGTACGAGCATGAAATAATGGGGGGCTACCCCTATTGTATACGCTTATATTTGACCTTTAAAAACCCCCCTCTTGTACACTTAAGTGATACCGTATGGAAATCCATAGTGAATCCCCCGGGCACCCAATAGTCTGTCAAATGCCATTACCTACTTGATATAGATTTTTGTGAGCCACCTTGCCCACTTTTGTCGTCTTCAAAGCATGAGGCCACAAGTTACCTACTCTTTTGTCTCCATCCTCATCTTCATCAGCATCCACTTGCATACCATAGGTAGATGCTTGATTCAAGCGAACATTAGGTAGCATTTCTTCTAGCAACTTCTTCATACCTCCTCTACCATAATTTAGCTGGATTGGTTGACCCGTTTCTTCAAATTGAATCTTGTGATCCTTTCAAGACACCAAATTCTTCCTCATTGCATCATTGAAATCATCACAATCTCTGAGCATGTGATCCGAGCTAACACACTAGATGCAATCACGTTGTGGTGGAGGTGGTTGCCAATTTGCTTCCACTGTAGAGCCTTTGTTTATAAATTTAGCACACATTTCAAATTTATATTTAACTCTTGAATGCCTTTGAATTTTTCATCAAGAATTGACTCTTCAAAGGCGTGGTAGTTATAGAGTGTGATTTTTCTATCACTTCGTTCTTCGTTTTTTTCAATTAGATCTGTAACAATTAGCTTATCCACCTCTTTTGGTGCTTCATGATCATGGTGCAAAAGCATCGTTTCAATTAGTTGTCAAGCCTAACTCACCAGCCAGATCCTTCAAAATCTGAAGCAAGCTCTTTTGAAGTCATTGATCAGCAACTTGAACAAACAACTCTACTTTCTTTACTGAGATTGATTGTTGTTCACCGATAGACAATTGATCAAATTTCTTTTCAAATTCTTGCAACAACTCTCGTGCAGATAGACCTTTGTTCTTCTTCTACACCCACTTCATGAAACTTGCTTTTGTCACCAATTGAATATCCTCCAAGAAATACTCCTCCTTTAGAGCTTTCTTAAAATCCTTCCAAGTTGCACTGTGTGCAATCCGGATCTCCTACTACCTTACCTCAAAGCCCAAACATGGCAATCAAGTGAAAACCTTCAATTGCTTCAACATCTTCAATTTCCTTATACTCTGTAGATTGCTCGTAAGTCGTACAAATTTCAAAGATATCATTCTCTTCAAATCGATCCAATTTTTTGGTTACCATATGCCTTGCATTTTAAATTCTAACTTACAACACAAATTGTTGTTGTGTCATTGTTGGAGAAATGTTGCAAATTGTTGCATCATTTGTTGCATGGAAGCTTCTTGTCGTGTTGTCATCTTGTTCTCTCACCTCAAGTCATTTTGCGTCAAATTCACCAAAGATGTCGATGATTAAGGAGTTGGGCAGGTGATTCAAGAAGTCACAGAGACTTTGGGCGTGAGAGATGTAGAATAGATGACTCAGAACACAAGATAAGAGCGTACATAGATGAATTGAGAGAAGGAACCTTTGTATATAAGATTTACAAGTGTTGTTGATACATAATATCCCTTTGTGTGCTTACAACATGCAGTACAAAAAAAGATAAACTTATGCAAGAAAGAGCTTCTTCCATAGCCCAAACAAGTCACATACACTTCCAATGTCCTTCACAATATACATGTCTGCCATTTCTCAACAAAAAACTCGCACCAATGATGACAAATTGGATGGTTTTGTTGGCTTCGAAAGATGGGTAAAACACTAGGTTTCCAGATCAGCACACTCCCCATCTACTCCCCCTTCACCTTCCTTGATCGGAGTGTCGTTTTTTCTCTTAAATCCGTGTTGGCAAAAGACGCAAGCATGTAACCCTTTCAAAGAACCAAAAATAGTTGCTCTTCTTGCATGAAGCTCTAAGTATAACTCATAACCACTACTTTTTGCATGGAGTTATAATTCTAGAGGCTTTTTATGTAAATATAACCTGCAATATTTACATTATTATGAATAAAATGTATACAAAAAGACAAAAATACGCTAAAATTATCCCAAAAACTTGATAAAATTTTATAGATGTTTGTTTTAGCTACACGATTATCCCGAGTTGCCAATATACTCATTGAGCATAACCTTACTTCCACAACAAAAAGTTTCATTGTTTATACATGATACATTGTTAGGATATACAATCTGTTATCTATTTATGAGCACTACATATTGTCACTTATGCCCTCTCATAATCCATTGGCCACAAGTACATAAATTGTTGAATGCAGTAGTGTACCGATGGGAATATCAAAAAATTTTGAGCAAGTGCAATTCATCGAATTAAGGATTCAGTACTAGTTGTAACATGTATATGGACTGATAATCGATTTCTGCTTGGTAATGGTAAACAGTTTACTCTGTTCGATATATTAGAGTTCAGATCACCAAATGAGATAGAACTCTTCGTTTTTGAAATGGTATTTGGACTTTGGGTCAGTTGACGTATTGCATACTTGAAAGTTCGAAAGAGACGAAACTTTTTGTTTCTTATTACAATTATATGCAACTGAGTGCCGATTGTCAAATGAAGCAGCAACCTGTGTTATTTTATATGTGGAACTGGTCCACCACATTGTTTGATTTTGTGATTATAAATAACATTTGGATATGATAAGAAAATTCCAATGTTCTTTTATGAAATTTGCAAATCAAATGGTGACCAACGTTGCCTCTAAGGCATGACACATAAGAGCATATTCTTGTGGTATGAGACACAAGAATACATTGTATTCACTGAGGGAGAGCATAAGAGTCCATACTAGGCACAAGCACATCCATCTATGTCTATAGCATAATTGTCAATGTGAATTCTAATTATTTCTTTGAGCTAATTGCAAATTCTTCTCCGAGATGACACTTAGCAATTGAGAGTAATTGCTTCTCAAGCCACGAGTATGTTATGAATCCAGAGATGATGGCTTATGTTCTATGGTATTGTGTAGACTAAGGCTGGGGGTAGCATCATGCTACTATCATAGATTTGGATTTGAGGGCCTACACTGAGTACACATGTTATAAACCCTAAGAGTAGTCTCTCTCACGTCTAATGTATCATGGCTAATGGAAATACACAAAAATGCATACGAGGAAGTGAGCACTCTCCTATATACGAGAGAGATTCAACTCCAAGCTAAGTCACAAGTGGATTGCATGTGTGCACTAGTTCACATGTGCTCTCTCTCTCTCTCTCTCTCTCTCTCTCTCTCTCTCTCTCTCTCTCTCTCTCTCTCTCTCTCTCTCTCTCTCTCTCTCTCTCACACACACACACACACACACACACACCATCATTCACTACAAAGACATCTTACATTGTGATTGTTGTGTATACTCTAAAGAGCACAGTTATGAGGCAAAGGATGACGAAGGAAATGTGCACCCAAACATGCCTCAATTCATGGAGCTTCTTTGTCCAACGGCTGCGCTTGGCCTTGCCAACCGCTGCGCTACGGTCAATGTTGCTCGTGGGCACGAACTCGAATGTGCTTTCGAAGTCGAATGTAGATTTGAGAATCATCTAGAAAAAGAAAGGGGTCATCCACCAGAATTGCAACTCATCTCTATTCATGCTCTGAATGGGTTGGGACACCTCTACCCATATGACATACCAAAAAACCCTCCATGATACAAGGAAAACAGATAAGTATGAAAGCAAGGTTTTGTTCTCCTCGTCGCTTCCTATGTTGTGGTCAAGTCGAAATGTGAGTGAGCTCCAAAGAGTAATTACAAGTAAGATGTTGAGGATGGACATGTAATAGAAGCCAAAGTACCAAAAGTAACAAAATTTTTGCACTATGTTGAGCTTGCTTTTTCTGCCGCAAACTGTCGCAAGGCACCTTGCCCACACCACTAACGTTGCTTCACAAACCCCTCAAATGTCCATGGTATGATCCCTATTTGAAGCTTCTCGTTTACATAGGCAGACTTGTAACCTCTATTGGAGAGCATATAGGCAGTCATGGTGTCTTTGGTTATGGAATGAGGTTGAAACCCTCCAATCTCATCCAGGTGCTTTCTTCTAAAAATTGCCCTTGTTTCTACACATGTCGCATATCCAAACATATTCCGATGTACCAATGTCCTATTGTGTCCAAACCCCCATGTATCATTCAGAGGGTCCCCTATAGAAGGGTTGTAGAAGGTTTGGGGGATTTGTACAAAAGAAAAATTGGGGGAGTCAACAATCTACGGAAGCAGTCGGTTGAGGAAAGAAGGGTGGAGAATCATGTTTGCATCCATCATGACAAGAAACTTGGCATCCAAAAGTTGAAGGCCAAAGTTCAGGTTCCCGCACTTGTAATTGTGGGGCACCCCTAGCACCTGCAAAGTTTCAAGCTGATGTCTACAAGAAAGTAATGAAAATAAAATCTGATAGGTGGTACATACAGGTAGAAATCAGGTAGCATGATATGTATGCATGATTTTTTTGTCAAAATTATTCAAGTGCATATTAGCTCACTTCCATTTTTGAAAGAAAAGTGTGTTGTGGACGGATGTTTTGACGTATGACATTGGCAGCATCTTTGACACAAAACACAAAGAATGTATGGTTCTTGTATTTATCTAAACACAGTGCACAAATGCATGTTCTGCATTCTCATTCATTACATGCTTGCTTCACAATGTTCATGCGTACTCGGTGAGCATCATGCGAAAATGTATGTTCCACATTGTCATCCATGAGCATGCTTGCTTTGGGATGTTCATGCATCTGGAAGGGAGGCACAAATTACAATATGATTTGTTTAGTAACTTTTTTCTTTAGAGGTAAAGTATTTGGGTACTCCCACTTTCAACTCCTACGGTGTTGCAAAAACCTGGAGATCATAATCACCTCCATCATCGAGAACAAGGACCCTGAAGCGAACCCGGGGGTAATCAAGAGCAAGGGCTATCAGGACAGTCTCATGGGGTACATCAGTAGGCTTCCTGCAACAAGGGATTATAATATCCACTGTGAGATACATTCTCGAAATTGTAAGGTCTAAATTAGCATCATCATCATCAAAGGTACTTAAATTAAAAAGCTTGAATTTGATTTCTTACAGGCTGAAGTCTATGCACTGAAACACAACAAGCAAGGCAATGCTCCATTCGATGCAAGGCCAAAATCAATTGCGCAGCAGTGCGCACAGAAGGGAAAAATGGATGATTCTAAGATTTACACATGCATTGAGAGAGGTTTGTGTATCATTGAGAGAGGATACTAGAGACTTATAAGTGTGCACTATGGATAGTTTCTAAGTGTGCACTATGGAGTGGAAGGTTATTGGGTCTCTCTCTCTCTCTCTCTCTCTCTCTCTCTCTCTCTCTCTCTCTCTCTCTCTCTCTCTCTCTCTCTCTCTCACACACACACACACACACACACACACACACACCACTCTCTCTTTGTCTCTCTTTCTCTCTCACACACACGTGCATAGAGACCCCCCTCTCTCACTCTCTCTCACAAACACACACACATACTCTCTCTCTCTCTCTCTTCTCTCTCTCTCTCTCTCTCTCTCTCTCTCTCTCTCCTCTCTCTCTCTCTCTCTCTCTCTCTCTCTCTCTCTCTCCACTGACCGATTCCCCTCCCATCACCACACAGACACGCTAACAGAAACACATTTAAAAGTGTAGACGCTTGACGCTTTGCAACTATGCATGTGTTGACATCCTCCTCTTGGGTTGCCCGTGTACCCTCTCATACCATAATTATTGAGAGAGAGAGAGAGAGAGAGAGATCTGATGAGAAATTGTCAATAGCATTTGTTCGTGAGCTTTTCTACGAAGACTCGAAGCTAGACAAAGCTGGATCACATACACCACCATGAAACATTGTTACTAGTTTCTATTCATACTCTTCTTACCTAAGGATTTTGAACTTATACAAACCTTGAATTTTGAGATATCGTATGTTAAGAAGGTCTACAGAGACAAGTCAAAAGCTTTTAGCCTCGTGGCCCTTGTCGAAAGACATATACTCGTTCTTTCTTAAGGATCCAATGGTAAATGGTAATTGTATCTCTACCGTAGGCACATATTGGTTCAACTGACTTATTTTAGAGATTCCCCTAGAAGGTGAGGCATGTCCGTCTCCCTCCCCCTCGCCCCCAAGGACCAAACACCCTTTGTTGCAATGCTTAGCAATCTGCCCCAACCTAGAATCTGCTTTGAAACTGCTGCACTCCTCAGCCTAGCAATTTGCTTTGAAACCGTTGCACTCCTCTCTCCAACAGTTCTCACGACAAGCAATCCTTCCTTGGCACATAGCATGCTCTATCGATCGCATGAGAGAGAGAGAGAGAGAGAGAGAGAGAGAGAGAGAGAGAGAGAGAGAGAGAGAGAGAGAGAGAGAGACTCTGGTTTTCCCTCTCTTGCAGACAAAGAGGCACTGCTCGAAGGGCTACCTCATGATGCCTTTCTGCAATAGCCCTCACTACCAATCAATGGCTTCCTTTTTGAACCCCTACCCCCCCCCCCCCCCCCCCCCCCCCCCGATAGCCACCCTTGTAAAAAGAAACCCAACATGCATGCAACAAAGGTGTCGAAAAGCACATATGTGTGTGAGAGAAGAGAGAGAGAAACAAAGAAGGAGGGAGAATCTCCTCATATTCCTCTTAATACATCTTTCTTTGAAATCTAGCACACATACTATATGCTCTCGTTAACAAAGTTTGGGTCACTATTCTTTGTGAACAGGACAAAAGGTTACAAGTTTGATAAACCGTGACACACGAACAAAAACGAATAGAATCAACTATTTAAAGGCAAATCAAATTAACACAAGTAGTAAGTAAGCGCAATTTGCATCTCATTTGTTTTAAGGGGTATTTTGCTTAGATGTCCCTTTGGGATGGTCTTTTTGAAAGAAAGTGAAAAGATGAAAGACAATTGAAAAGTCACACACGAACTTCGTGAAAAGGAAGGGAGAAAAGGAGGGGGGGGGGGGGGGGGGGGGGGGGGGGGGGGGGGGGGGATTCAGAATAACTTTTTAAAGGCAAATCAAATTAACACAAGTAGTAGGTGGTCAAAACGACTTTTTGGGGGTCTAATTAAGTGGAATCAAATTAACACAAGTAAGTGGTCAAAACGACTTTTTTGGGGTCTAATTAAGTGGAATCAAAAGAGATTTTCATTTAGTTTGAAGTGAAAAAAAGGAGAGCTGGCACGTGGGAGAATGAGAAATTAATATGAATTTTTTTTACTATAGAACCAGTATAATAGGCGACACTAAATGAAGTTTTATTCATAAAATAAAGAATTGTCTTTTTCGTTTTGAAAGCGAGCACACATGGACAGCCCAACTTGCCCTTCTTTCTCTCTCTGATGCCGGACAATAGTGATTCTCTCTCTCTCTCTCTCTCTCTTTCTCTCTCTCTCTCTCTCTCTCTCTCTCTCTCTCTCTCTCTCTCTCACATGCGAAACATTGTGCAAGGGCTTCTCTGCACTATGTAGAGCCACACAGAGGACACAACTCACTCACTCACTCTCTCTCTCTCTCTTCTCTCTCTCTCTCTCTCTCTTTTGCGGCACAAATGAGAATCGACAGAGGGAAGGTGCAAGGGTAGCTATCGTCTGCATCGAGAGGAAAGTAGAGACGCTGGTCATTTCCATTGTTAATGTATGGTTTGATGTGAGAGTAGGGCTGCGGCGGCAGATGGAGTTCCATGGTCATGAAGCAAAGAGCCACAGAGTTATATGCGCAGGGAGTGGCGAAGTGTAATAGGGGGCGACCAGACAATGATGGAAAAGGAGGGTGGTGAGGTTGGATCGTAGATGGGTGCACAAGGAGACTTCTCTATTTGTGTGTGTGTGTGTGTGTGTGTGTGTGTGTGTGTGTGTGTGTGTGTGTGTGTGCGTGCGCGCGCTCACGTAGGTTCATAGGGGAGACAAAGGCGCATGTCCATCTATCTTGTTGCTTCGAGTTTGCACCTGCAGATGTCCGTGTGTGTCGGGGGGGATCTATGTCACAGTGTTGCTCAACATGCGACGACCATGAAAATGGAGCCATGGTGAGGAATGAGGTCAACAGGGTTGGACTCCGGAGGATCAGGAGGAGACCGTGGAGGTGAGAGGGAGAGATGCCAGGAGCATGGAGGCAGAGAGAAACAAAGTTGCCATGTGGCACAGTGGCACAAGAAGCTCGTAGAGAGAGAGAGAGAGAGAGAGAGAGAGAGAGAGAGAGAGAGAGAGAGAGAGAGATCAATGGTGAGCACTGTACAAGACACAATGGAGCATTCGTGTGCACGAACTAGGGCTACAATCGTTTTCCTTTTGAATTTACAAGATTCGAAGAGAATCTTCATTGCAAATTAATTGAATTTTGTGGTTCTAGACCGAGCAGGTAGCAAAAAAGTAAGTAAGCACAATTTGCATCTCATTTGTTTTAAGGGGTATTTTGCTTAGATGTCCCTTTGGGACGCTCTTTTTGAAAGAAACTGAAAAGATGAAGGGGGGGGGGGGGTTTGTATGTTGGACCTACATGCTGTTGGTACTAGACTCAAGAGTTGAGGGCAATGTTGGGTGCTACCGCATGGCTTGCAACATGGCAACTAGGAAAGGGGGAACAACATGCGAAGGGCCAATGGACATCGTGAGGTGCACGTGATAGGTTGGCGGGCAGAGTGTGTGAAGGGAGGGGGGGGTAGAGCAATGATTTAAAACAAGAAACCAAGGCTTGTGACAGTTAGACCAATGTTAAGCACAATACGACGAGTTGGCAAGTTGATGATCTCGAAGGTGCTCCGCACTCGGGCTTGAGTTTGATCAGCGAGTGGCGAGAGTATGACTTTTGACTATGAAAAAGTAAACGGGAGGGAAGCCACGCCTCCACTCTATCTCCCACGGGTTGTAAATGAGAGGATCGACGGTCGGGATGGTGAGGGTCGTTGGATGTGATTTTGTAAATTCAGAGAATTTTGTAAATTTGGGGTGAAAACTAAATTCGGGTCGCGCTTGTAAATTCAGTCGCCCCTAGGAATTCAAACCCACAACCTCACCATAGCCAACAAGTGCCCTAACAACCACGCTCGCGTGTGTTTATTGAAACATACGGCATTTGGAATCTTCATATGTAAATGTGGGCTGTTTGTAAATTCGGATTGCGCTTGTAAATTCTGAGCACCGCCACATCCAACGACCCACAATAGGCATGTCCCGCGATATGAATGCCCACCCTTGCCTACTTGACCTACTTGCTCTATTGTTCCATTCGTTAATTAATTTCACGACAAGATTCTCTCGACATCTTAAGTTCTAATGCTAAGGGCTCAGTTGCAGTCGATACACGCGGTCCACTCTGCCTGGTGTGTTGTGCAAACAACCCCCTCCCCCCTTGCTTGTCTCGACTACCGACCTGCACAACTACACACTTACAAACAACAACCCATGCTCTCCGACCTGTGATCTACTGTACTCCTCCTCGGCCAGTCAAGAGGACACTCGTGTGCTGAGAGAGAGAGAGAGAGAGAGAGAGAGAGAGAGAGACTGATATTTAACATTAGCCGAGGGAAGATGATGGATCAAAAATTCTCTCTCTCTCTTTCTCTCTCTCTCTCTCTCTCTCTCTCTCTCTCTCTCTCTCTCTCTCTCTCAACCTACAGCCCAATCCTCCTCTCGGATGCATAGCGGCACCCCATGTTTTGCCAAAGTCCTCTTCTGCCAGTCATGACGACGACAGAAAAACTCTGCGTGAAAAAATTCCCTCAAGCTGGCAGCGCTAAAAAAATCCCCCGTTGCTTGGCTCGTCACGCTGACAGATGGAATCTCTCTCTCTCTCTCTCTCTCTCTCTCTCTCTCTCTCTCTCTCAAAACGACGTGCTCAGCTCGATACTCGGTCGTAGATTCCCAAAATGCACTTCAAATTTTTCAAAATTCGGTTTTGAGATTAAATTTCTCCAAAATTAAAAAAAGTTCTAGCTTTTCATTACAAGATGCCAAAACTAGAGTTGGTTATGCAGGCCTTGAATACGAATTGCTTCATTATTTATAAACAGAATTTGCCCTTTTTTGTGAGGCAGTTTGTGACAAATAATATGCTAAGCACTTAAAAACAAATCTCGATTGTCAAAAATGAATAAAAACTAGAAAATCCTGAAAAATCCAACCAGAACAGATACAAGGGTATTCGGGAATTTTTGAAATCTGAGGGGTATTTTGGGAATTCCTACAAATTAGAGGGGTATTTTGGCAATTTCTTATTAAAAAAACGATCTCATCCACGTGCAATTCTTATGCGAACTCCTCCCTACCCCCTTTGTTTTTCATTAAGTTTATCTTTTATCCAAACTTTTAAATAAGCATCTTCAGTGATTCCCTCTAAAAAGAAATGAAAAAGTCGTTTTGGGCACCCTTTTTTTTTTTAACTACCTGCCGGGTCTAGAACCACAAAATTCAATTAATTTGCAATGAAGATTCTCTTCGAATCTTGTAAATTCAAAAGGAAAACAATTGTAGCCCTAGTTCGCGCACACGAATGCTCCACTGTGTCTTGTACAATGCTCACCATTGATCTCTCTCTCTCTCTCTCTCTCTCTCTCTCTCTCTCTCTCTCTCTCTACGAGCTTCTCGTGCCACTGTGCCACATAGCAACTTTGTTTCTCTCTGCCTCCATGCTCCTGGCATCTCTCCCTCTCACCTCCACGGCCTCCTCCGGAGTCCAAACCTGTTGACCTCGTTCCTCACCATGGCTCCATTTTCATGGTCGTCGCATGTTGAGCAACACGTGACATAGACCCCCCCCCCCCCCCCCCCCCCCCCGACACACACGGACATCTGCAGGTGCGAACTCGAAGCAGCAGGATAGATGGACATGCGCCTTTGTGTCCCCTATGAACCTGCGCGCGCGCACACACACACACACACACACAAATAGAGAAGTCGCCTTGTGCACCCATCTACGATCCAACCTCACCACCCTCCTTTTCCATCATTGTCTGGTCGCCCCCTGTTACACTTCGCCACTCCCTGGGCATATAACTTTGTGGCTCTTTGCTTCATGACCATGGAACTCCATCTGCCGCCGCAGCCCTACTCTCACATCAAACCATACATTAACAATGGAAATGACCAGCGTCTCTACTTTCCTCTCGATGCAGACGACAGCTACCCTTGCACCTTCCCTCTGTCGATTCTCATTTGTGCCGCAAGAGAGAGAGAGAGAGAGAGAGAGAGAGAGAGAGAGAGAGAGAGAGAGAGAGAGAGAGAGAGTGTGTGAGTTGTGTCCTCTGTGTGGCTCTACATAGTGCAGAGAAGCCCTTGCACAATGTTTCGCATGAGAGAGAGAGAGAGAGAGAGAGAGAGAGAGAATCACTATTGTCTAGCATCAGAGAGAGAAAGAAGGGCAAGTTGGGTTGTCCATGTGTGCTCGCTTCCAAAACGAAAAAGACAACTCTTTATTTTATAAATAAAGCTTCATTCGGTGCCGCCTATTCTACTGGTTCTATAGTAAAAGAAATTCATATTAATTTCTCATTCTCCCAAGTGCCAGCTCCCCATTTTTTAACTTCAAACTAAATCAGAATCTCCTTTGATTCCACTTAATTAGACCCCAAAAAAGTAGTTTTGGCCACCTACTTTTGAGTGTGTTAGCTCACTTGACTAGAAGAAAAGCTTCAAAATTCTCCTAATTGTGGATGGGTTCAAAGCCCCATATTGTTTTTCTTTTCTTTTCTTTTTTTTTTGGGGGGGGGGGTGCTTCATGGTAAATAAGAGAGAGGGAAGGAATCTACTTGGGGTATCAAGGGAAATAATAAAAGTAGAGCGGGTAAGCATCCCAATATATATTGGAAAAAGGGCTTGAATCAAGGGTATCTTTACCTAAGATACCCTTGATGATGCTTTTTGAACCGAAGAGAAAGGGGAGCGCTTGGCCAGGTGTAGGATAGAGAGAGAGAGAGAGAGAGAGAGAGGGAGAAAGATATATTTTTTCTTTCTCCTCCCTCTTCGTGTTGCAGGCTCGGACAGAGGAGAGGAGAGGTCTGACTCGTGAAGCGTGAGAGTAGGCACAAAGGCAAGGCTCTGGCGCTCTCTCTCTCTCTCTCTCTCTCTCTCTCTCTCTCTCTCTCTCTCTCTCTCTCTCTCTCTCTCTCTCTCTCTCTCTGTGTGTGTGTGTGTGTGTGTGTGTGTGTGTGTGTGTGTGTGTGTGTGTGTGTGTGTGTGTGTGTGTGAGCCAGGGTCTGTGGACCTGTGGTGCAAGCTTGAGAGCGCAGAGCGCGCTTTTACTTCTCCCTTGCTCTGTTCATCGTTTCTAAGGGAGCGCAAGGTGCACGTGAGGCACTCAAATTTTGACCTGAAAACCGGGAGAATTTCAAGTTTCCCCTTATTGTTTTAGAACGAGTTGCATAAAAAAAAGCTTACTACTTTTTAGATGGCTTTTTGGGATACAACTTTGGTTGACCCCAAAGATCAACATAAAACTGCCTTTGCAATTGAATGGGGTATTTTTGCCTATCAGGTTATGCCTTTTGGGTTAACTAATGCTCCTTCCACCTTTCAAAGATTGACGAGCCATGTTCTCAAGGAATATCTTTGGAATTTCTTGGAAGTATATATGGATGATCGATGTGTATATTCATCAATCCGGGCTGATCATTTTGAACACCTCAAAAGGGTATTCAAAAAATGTAGACTTTATAAGATTTGCTTAAATCCTGAAAAGTGCACATTTATGGAAAGACAAGAAAAAATTCTTGGACATATAGTGTCTAAAAATGGCATATCTACTGATATGGATAAAATTCATGTTATTGTTGAATTGCCTAGACTGACAACAGTCAAAGGGGTTCAGGCTTTCATGGGACATTGTGGATATTACTGACAATTCATTTACATGAACGCTATAATTGCAAAACCCATGTACAGCTTAATTACACTCTTTGAATGGACTGATGAGTGTTAAGAATCCTTCATGAAGCTAAAGCAAGCTCTCACTTCAGCCCCAATATTAAAAGCACCAGATTGGAATAAGATATTCCAAATATATGTAGATGCTTCCAATTTTGCCATTGGGTGTATACCACCTCAGCCAGGAGACGAAAAAAATGATTTTCCTATTTCTTATGCTAGTAGACAGTTGAATATAGTAGAGAAAAACTATACGACCATCAAAAGGAAAGGATTAGGAACAACTATGCCGTAAAAAGTATAGACATTATCTATTAGCTAACAAATTTGTGTTCTTTGTGGACCACCAAGCCTTATTGTACTTGGTCAACAAGCCATGCAACACCTGAAGAATAGTGAGATGGTTCATTATTCTTTTGGAATTTGATTTCACTGTAATTGTGAAAAAGGGCACCACTCACCAAAGAGCAGATCATTTATCAAGGATTATTTCAGGAGAACCACCGAAAGGAGTAGACGATGATCTACCAGATGCATATTTGTTCTCCGTGGAAATAATACCCCGATGGTCAGAAAATATGGTTTCATTGATGACCGTAGCTCAAGTGGATTCGCAAATACCACTTCTTATTACAACCAAATTAATTGGGCAATCGTCTATGTATCAATTACTAGCTGGAACGCTACACAAAAGAAATCGAGATGGAATATTGCTTTTGTGTATTAATCCTGAAGAGAAAACCCAATAACTAAGTCAAGCACGTATTACCATAGTGGGACTTCACTTTGCGGAAGACCAAACTATGCAATGGATCTTGAGACTTGGAGTATTCTGGCCAACCATGAGAAGTGATGTTCACTCATTTGTACAAAAATGTCCTTAATGCTAGAAACAAGCACCCATACCTCATGTGACATTGTTCCAAATATCACTCGTTACTAAGTGGAGTAACTATCTAGTTACTTACTTATCAAGCCAAACATTTCCTGAGGATATGAGTAAATGCCACCAAAGAGCAATTGAAACTGAAGCAAGAGACTATGCTCTTATTGGAAACCAATTGTATTAAAGAGGGAAGGATCAACATCTACGTCTTTGTGCAAATACATTCCCATAATAGAACAAGCACATGCTTGATTAGCTGGAGGTGACTTTTCTAGTGAAACCACCACGAGAGCGATCTTGATGGCAGGGATATGGTGGCCAACACTTTTTACAGATGCCAAAGAATACGTTCGAAGGTGTGATGCATGTCAACGAGCAAAAATGCCAATCCGTGTAGATAGCATGCCTTTAAGACCAATGATGGGGGCTAGAGCTTTTGTAAAATGGGGTATAGATTTTGTCGGGACAATACAACCACTGGCTTATAGAACCTAAGCTCAATATATCATTGTAGCTACGGACTATTTGACCAAGTGGGCAGAGGCTAAGGCAACCCAAAAGAATGATTCCAGAACCACAGCCGCATTCTTGTATGAGAATGTGTTCACAAGATATGGACTGCCAATAGAAATTGTCAATGATAGGGGAACTCATTTTCTCCATGAGGTAATTGAGTATCTGCTTAATGAATTTATGGTCATCCATAAGAAATCCGCTCCCTATCATCCACAAGCAAACGGACAAGCTGAGCACACGAATAAAATTCTTAGCTCGGTATTAACTAAAGTGGTTAGTTCAGGACGGACCGATTGGGAAATTAATCTCCATGCGTCTCTATGGGCTTATAGAGTTTCATTCAAGACCACTTTAAATGCTACACCCTTTAACCTTGTTTATGGTTTTGATGCCATACTGTCGATAGAATTTCTATTGCCGATATTAAGGGTAGCTAAGGATCTTGAGTGGACCGGACATGAATTGTCAGAGAGGCTTGAATATTTAGAAATTCTTGACGAGCAAAGGCTAACAGCTGTAGCTCACATCTATGCACAAAAGCGAAAATAAAAACAATTTTTGATTCCCATATAGTCACTAAAATCTTCAAAAAAGGGGACTTATTTTTAGTCTACTCCCCGTCTATAAGCGTCACAGGAGAAACTTAAGGGATCTACAGTGGATGTTCAATCCACCGTTGATCCCATCTTTGGGTATCAAAAAATTAAGGCCCCCAGCTGCCCGCTTGACCTCGCCACCTCCCGCTCCACACACGCACTACCTATCCAACCCAGCTGTCGCGATTGCTTGAAAGGTATGTAACCGTAGTACTATATAACTCTGTCCCCCCAAGTGCGTCGATCCAATGGCCCAAAGCCCTCCCCGCCCCGTCGATAACGCGCCAGCCGTATATCCCTTGAGTTAGACCCCGTGTCATTTATAGGAGGGGGGGGGGGGGGGGGGGGTATTGTTTTTTTTAATAGTTAAGGGCACCTCAAAGGGTACTGTGGGCTTGTAGCCTAGTGGTTAAGGTTGACCTTTATACTCTCTACGTGATGAGGTCAAATCCCACCCATTAGAAATGGTTTTAAATCGTGAGTCGAATGGAGATGCTAATTGGAGATGCTAGAGCATCTTAGGACCCAGTAGTACGTATTAACATAGTAGAGCGAGTAGTAGGTGGAACAAGTATGTCTCTTTTTATTTTTTATCAAAAAACCGATAGAATACTAACCTAAAAGATGTCGCTTTCAAGTTTTATCTTCTTGCATCTATGACAAAATGTGCGTTTTTCTTCCAATCTATCTTTGTGCGTGCTACACATACAGTGTGGCCTATGCATGGCTCTCTCCCTCTCTCTCTCTCTCTCACACACACATACACACACTCATATGTCAAAGAGATAGATAGTCATGAGGCTACAGTCCAAACAAGAGAGAGAGAGAGAGAGTTGTGTCTGCGCGTCCTCACCATAGCCCCTCATTGCTCCCCCATCCCCCATCCCCCTCCCTCCCCCTCAGCAAACTCTCTTAGCTCGCACTCCTTGTCTATTGTCTCCCTATTGGCCTATCTTCCTCCATCTTTCACATTAAGATGTAGAAATTTTCTCATGTAGGAAAACGGAGACTTTTTCAGTGTTTTTCATACGATGTGTAATATCATGAGCTTTTGCACGAGAGGCACCACATACCTAGCTAGGTAGGATTGGGGGCAGGGGACCACCGGCCCCGAAGCTCATGATGTTGGAGTAAGTCACAATGTGGGAATTATTGTGAGAATTTGTCCAAAACTTCTTGTGAATTGATGAGTGGGGGTCCAAAAAAAGAAACACAAAAACAACCCAAAAATTGCACACCAATCTGAAAAACGAAGGTCCAAACAGCAAGCTAATACCTCTCAAAAAATATAGATTGTTACTCTCTAGGATCATTGTTGAAAAAAACCGGGTCTAGTGTATTTTAATCGGTTGAAATTGTAAAATCCCGGTTAGATTTTGAGCTTGCCTGTAAGAAGACCGGAAAATTTACACAAGTTTTAGTGTTATTACTGACAAAAGCATCAAATTTTGACCTGAAAACCGGGAGAATTTTAAGTTTCCCCTTATTGTTTTAAAACGAGTTGCATAAAAAAAGCTTACTACTTTTTAGATGGCTTTTTGGGATACAACTTTGGTTGACCCCAAAGATCAACATAAAACTGCCTTTGCAACTGAATGGGGTATTTTTGCCTATCAGGTTATGCCTTTTGGGTTAACTAATGCTCCTGCCACCTTTCAAAGATTGACGAGCCATGTTTTTAAGGAATATCTTTGGAATTTCTTGGAAGTATATATGGATGATCGATGTGTACATTCATCAATCCGGGCTGATCATTTTGAACACCTCAAAAGGGTATTCAAAAAATGTAGACTTTATAAGATTTGCTTAAATCTTGAAAAGTGCACATTTATGGAAAGACAAGAAAAAATTCTTGGACATATAGTGTCTAAAAATAGCATATCTACTGATATGGATAAAATTCATGTTATTGTTGAATTGCCTAGACTGACAACAATCAAAGGGGTTCAGGCTTTCATGGGACATTGTGGATATTACTGACAATTCATTTACATGAACGCTATAATTGCAAAACCCATGTAGAGCTTAATTACACTCTTTGAATGGACTGATGAGTGTGAAGAATCCTTCATGAAGCTAAAGCAAGCTCTCACTTCAGCCCCAATATTGAACGCACCAGATTGGAATAAGATATTCCAAAAACATGTAGATGCTTCCAATTTTGCCATTGGGTGTATACCAGCTCAGCCAGGAGACGAAAAATTTGATTTTCCTATTTCTTATGCTAGTAGACAGTTCAATATGGTAGAGAAAAATTATACAACCATCAAAAGGAAAGGATTAGGAAAAATTTATTCCATAAAAAAGTGAAGGAGTACGAGCGGAAGTGTGACGCGAGAGAGAGTGTGAGAAGAAGAGCACGACGATATGGTGAACTCGCTCTACTGTAATGTGTATAGCATAGTGAGTTCTTATTAGGTTTTTACAAAAGAATATGTGTACATACCTGGCGGCCCGCCCACTTACCTGGGCGACCACATTGGGCTTTATACCCCAAAAACCTCCCACTTAAAGTCCAATGTGGTACTTTAAGTGTGAGAGAAGCTACTATACAAGCTAATATACAAGAGATGTAGAGAAGTGATGTACTACCCTACACCTAAATGCTTGCGAAAGTGCGCAAATCTCTCTGAGGGAAGTCCTTTTGTAAGTAGATCAGCAGGATTTTCTGTGGTGTGAACTTTGACAAGCTGAATTTGCTTATCCTCGAGCATTTCCCTAATGAAATGATACTTCACATCCACATGCTTTGTCTTTGAGTGATAAATTGGATTGTGAGCCAGTTGTATAGCACTCTGACTATCACAATATAACATGGGCATCTCTTCTTTGATTCCCAAATCTGTTACTAGTCGATTAAGCCAAATTGATTCTTTGCATGCCTCTGATGCTGCAACATATTCCGCCTCTGTAGTAGACTGAGTAACACAATCTTGTAATCTAGAATGCCATGATACTGCTCCACCAGCCAATGTAAAGACATACCCTAACGTAGACCTTCGGTTGTCTAAGTCACCTGCATAATCTGAGTCTGTAAAACCCTTTACACTTACCTCCTGACTCCCATAGCATATACGCATACTCTTTGTAGCTTTCAGGTATCTCAATATTCCTTTCACTGCCTCCCAATGTTTCTTGCCTGGGTTTGACATGTATCGACTTACTACTCCCACTGCAAATGCAATGTCTGGGCGAGTAGCAATCATTGCATACATCAAACTACCCACTGCAGAAGCATATGGAATCTTATCCATTTCAGCCTGTTCTTCCTTAGACACAAGAAAATCTTGTTTGCTAAGTTTCACATATGGTGGCAATGGAACACTCAATGCCTTTCCCTTCTCCATATTGAAACGTTGCAAAACCTTGTCAATATACTCTGTTTGAGATAACCAAATCAACTTCTTTGATCTGTCTCTCTCAATGCGCATACCAAGTATATGACTTGCCTCACCCATGTCTTTCATGTCAAACAATTTTGCCATCTTTGACTTCAAAGCTAAAATTTCTTCCAAGTGCTTGCCAGCAATCAACATGTCATCCACATACAAAATAAGGATCAGCCAACTACTATCCTTAGCCTTCTTTGTATATAGACAGTGATCGAACTCACTACGTTTGTAGCCTTGAGAAAGAATAAACTTGTGGAATTTATGGTACCATACCCTCGGTGATTGTTTTAAGCCATAAAGACTCTTTAACAACTGGCATACCAAATCTTCCTTGCCTTTCTCAACAAACCCTTCTGGCTGCTACATGTAAATTTCCACATCTAAATCACCATGCAAGAATGCTGTCTTGACATCCATTTGGTGCAACACCAAATCTAATATGGCAACCAATGCAAGAAAGCATCTCAATGTAGTCATCTTGACCACCGGAGAGAAGACTTCATCAAAGTCAATGCCTTGTTCTTGCTTAAAGCCCTTCGCAACAAGCCTTGCTTTGTACTTTGGCTGACTATCATGAGCGGTGATCTTATAACTGTAAACCCATTTACAAGGTAGAGCCTTTTTGCCCTGTGGTAATTTAACTAGCTTCCATGTCTGGTTTTTATGCAGAGCTCTCATCTCTGACTGCATGGCCAATTGCCAATTCCCGGAGTCCTTCATTTGCATTGCTTCCTTGTAACATGAAGGCTCATTGCAATCAGTCAACATGACATAGTTCATAGATGGAACAAACCGATCAGGAGGTCGCGTGATACGTCGAGATCTACGCAAAATAGGTGGCTCGGGCTCAGCCACAACCTCTGGTTCCAATCTATCCTCTCCTTGCTCCTCTTGAGCCCTGACATTTTGTCTTGCACGTGTAGGTCCATCTTCTTGGAAGACAACTCTTCTAATCTCCTCAACCCTCTCTGGTTTAGAATGATATTTGGATTCATTAAAGTGAACATCATTGCTGCGGATAACCTTTCTGGATTCGGGATCCCAAAGTCTATACCCCATCTCACCAGAATTACCATAGCCTAGAAAGATGCACTTTCTACTCTTTGGCTCAAGTTTGTTCCTAAATTCCTTTGGAATGTGAGTATATGCCTCACAGCCAAAGACTCTGAGATGCTTGTATGAGGGCATTTTGCCTGACCATACCATCTCTGGCACTGAATCCTTCTGCAAAACCTTCCTAGGAGATCTATTTATAAGATGAACAGTTGTTGATACAGCTTCACCCCAAAACCCATTTGGCAGCTGTGCATTAGACAACATACTTCTGACCTTCTCTTGTATGGTCCTATTCATCCTCTCAGCAACACCATTTTGAGGAGGATTGTAAGGAGCAGTAAGTTCACGTTTTATACCTTTTGACTCACAAAAGTCTTGAAAGGCCTTTGAAAAGACATTTGATACATAAATCATGTAAAGTCCTCCAGACTTTACTCCATGTGCTACTGTCATCGAACCCTTGGATATCTTCCACATGTTTTGTCCAAAAGTGGTGACGTAGCCAGCATCATCAAGTAAACCTGTGTTGATTAAGCTCTTTGTAATTGCGGGAACATGTCTCACATTCTTCAGCGTGAAAGAAGAGCCATTCTGAAACTTCAATTGAACATCTCCAACACCTAAGATCTCACATGTCTGCCCATTGCCTAGCCGAACATGATCTTTAGTGGTCACATAAGAGGTAAACCACTCCTTGTTTGGAGACACGTGAAGTGATGCCCCTACGTCTATAATCCAGTCACTCAGTGCATTTCCATCAGATGTTGTAAGAAGAGCTGAGTCCATTGTATTCTTCAAGAAGTAGATGTCTCCTGACACTAGACTGTCATCCTCTGCAACAATGTTTGTCACATTTATTTCTTGAATCTTCACTGAGGACTTGATCTTCTCACCATGGTCTTCAGCTTTCTCTTTGCCTTTTTCTGCTTTCCATTCTCTGCAGTCTCTTTTCATGTGACCCTTCTTGCCACAATGGTAGCATTCTATGTCACTCTTGCCGTTAGCACTGCGGGACTTGCTACGAGACTGATTCCTCTTTCCACCTTTGTACTTTTCTTTGGTCCTTCCCCTGACAACTAAGGCTGTTCCTTTGCCTTTTTCCATTGTATTTCTATTGGTTTCTTCAAGTAGACTTCCTTCTACACCTGCTATGTTCAAACCATCTAGAGGTGCAGAATTACTCAAAGTTGTGAGAAAATTTCAATCAAATCGACAGATGGAAGCGGGAAGCCTAAGTTAGGCCGCCAAGGCCAGCTTAACCACGAAACGTTTCAGACCCGAAACATTTCACCCCGAAACGGGGCGTTTCACCCCGAAACGTTTCACCCTTGAGAGGAGCCTCGATGAAACATATACTTGAAACACCAATTCTGGGTATATATAGTATTATATATATATGTAATAGGTGTGCACAATGCAATACACATTTGCACACATTTGTGCCAAATCTAGATCCTTGAGAGAGGGAGATATCATCATATATGATAATGTGATCAATATCGATGACATTACCTCTACTTTCTAAGATATAGACCGCTGCATAATTTAAACTGGAACAAACTAAAAGTGAGCAAAATTTAAACCTCAAAGCGACAAGAAATTACAACTTACAAAGTTACAAGTTACAACTAGTAACTACTTGCACATTCAAGTCTCAAGATTTCTGATTCATCGAACATTACTAGTAGAACTAAACAAAACAATGGATTAGATAGTGAAGTTTGAACACAATGCACATAGAATGTCAAGAACATAAGTCGATTCTCCATGTAAACAAGATGAAATCCAAACCATAATCTTGTCAAGACTCGACAAACTACATAGCACAAGATTGTAAAGAGTCAAGACTGGAGTGATGGTGTCAAAGCCCATACGGCAAACACAAAAAAATATGTCCCATGACAAAATGATAAGGTAGCATGAAAAAATATGCAAATCTGAGCGGTAGTGAGTCGCTCCTCTAGACTCAAAAAGAGACTACTGATATCCATCTGCCTGAATCCCCTCATTACTCTCACACTTTGAAGCAGTCGGAGTAAGTTGCCTAGTAGTAGAAGTAAGCTCTGCAACACTGCGTCTAGGCCCACGTGCTTGAGTAGCTCTCTCAGGACGAGCACTAGTAGTAGCAACCCCCACATCGGCGACGTGTAGTCGAACGAGTCTGTCGTGAGAACCTCATCATTTCCTCACGGATGAAATCATACACATCATCCTCAGGTGTATGTGGTTGGAGATGTGAGATGTCGACTGCCTCAACTACAATCTATCGATGATCCATTTGCTTTGGTAGCCAACTGATAGGGCCGACACTATCGAATCCACCCGCCTTCTCCAATACCCGAAGATTGGCATTAACAAATGCCAACCTATCAAGCTAGGGAGTATTGAGCCTACAAAAAAGTTAAGACACCCCAAGTTAGGCAAAACGTATAGACTAGTCACTGCAATGAACCTTTGACCAAAGCTAAATTCTCATTAAGAAGCTCACCTATTTTGATCTTTTGTATGTATGTCCCCCATTATGCTCCATAACCTCTCCACACTGGATGAGCTCCCCTCTTGGGAGAGGACCCACAAAGCCAAATACTGCAACATGGGTGTCAAACCCCCAAATTTTTCCGACCATGAAACTGGAATTACTTGGTTTTCAACATCTTTGGCAATTGCACGAGAAAAATTTTCCCTGCCACCTATATGTATAATTTCTCACAAGAATCAAGACACAATTTGCAAGCTCTAAAGACTTTAGAATATGCTCTTTATGATTGTGCTTTAAGACCTTAAACATATAGACTTTAGAGATCTTTATCTCTATACTCCAAAAGATCCTCTTCTAGTCGATTTTGCGCACTCTCCACATATTCATTCCATCCGGTCAAAAGCACACGATCGGATCTCTGAGTCTCACTTCTCCAAGCTGGATGTAGCATGTGGGCTACACAATGTATAGGACGGCGAAACCAATTCCATCGTACATCAAATATGTCAAGCATGATGCTTACTCTACATGTCACAAGTTCACATAATCACATGTGAACTACGATATGTGTAATGCCGTAAGAGTTAAGACTTGAAAGAAAGATAAATATTTCAAAAACCTTACCTGTCTGAGCTCAATGACGTGCAATCACGTATGGCTACCCTCAACTTTGTCATGAACTCGTAGAGGAGACTGAGGGTGGATCCCTCACTATCACATAAGCGTAAAACGCTAACAATCAGCTGAAGAGCTGCTTGAAGGCCATCAATCTCTCTCCAAAATGTGTTGTTGCAAATCACCCCATCAAGGATCGCCACGGCAGCAGGAGTGATGGAGTTTGGCCAATTTAACCACCTTTCGTCTACCACCATATGATGCAAGTCATCTTTTCATTTCATCAAGCTGTACATAAAACAATGTATATTTGAGCTTCACATAAGTCTAAAAAATGGGCATTCAAAGAATAGGAAACCTTTGAGAAGCTCACCGGCACAAGACAATAAAGATGTAGCAAAATTGGATCTTTGCCGGTTTCTTGAGAGCCCATTTGCAATGGGCAGTGAACAACCCTAGAGCAAATGATTTTTGATGAACGAAGTTGATAAGCTGTAGAGCTATAGAGCTTTATCAACTAGTGTAGACACCCATGGTAGTGCACCAATATCTTCCATCATAAGATCAATGGAGTGTGCTGCACACAGACTCCATACTATGTGTGGATATGCAGCTTCGACCATTTCGCCCATAAGCTTGCAATTGCTTGCATTGTCTGTCACCACTTGCACCGCATGTTGTGGCCCAACCTCCTTGATAGCATCTCGAATGTGCCAAAAAATAAGCTCTCCTGCACATTTGGGATTCGAATCTTGTAGATTGTAACTTGTAAGAAACAGTTCACTTTAAACTATGATGCTCTATGCTTTGATTTCCAAGAGACAAGAAATAAGGATAAGAAACATACCAGTGATTCGTATGCCAGCTCCTGACACATCAATGGCTCTCAAAAATGTTGTGCTGGTACAACAAGAGACGAGGATGTTGAGTAAGTGACGCTTTCGCACATCTTTCCAGCCATCTGATATGATAGTGTAGCCATATACTACCCAAGAATCTCTATGACCCTGCAATTTCTCATGAACCATGTCTACTTGACGTGTCAATCTGCTAGTGCAAAGTGCCTCAGATCTGGCAAGAGTAATTGGCACTCCTGCAGCTGCAGCCATTGAGACAGCATTCACAAATCTTTTGTAGGCCCTTGTGCGTGCAGCATGGAATGCAATGTTGCATTGGTAAAAAAAACACTCCTCGGCTATCTCCGCCGCCTTCTTCAAGCTAGGAGCCCAAACATCATGCAATGTAGAAGAGCGCCCAGATGTGCGAGCTCTCTTCTTATGCGTACCTACTCCAAGTTGTCCCACTTCAGGTTGGGAAGGAGATGCCTGTGTGGCACTAATAGAAGGAGCAGCATGACTAGTATCCACGTCTTGAGCGCTAGCTTCTGTAGCATCTCTTGCATTGCTATCTTTGACACTAGCAGTAACATTTGGAGCACAACAGTGGAAGAGATATTTGGAGTCGAGGCTCGTGGAGTACTAGATGTAGTAGGGATATTTGAAGTTGAGGCTCATGGAGTACTAGAAGTAGCACCCACCATAGGCAAGGGAGGGTTTTGAGCACCCAATTTACCTTTTTCATCTTGGACTTTCTTTAAGAGGGCCTCTTCATCTATTGGGGACTCAAGAGAGGGCATGACAATACTGATGTACTTTGCCCACTCACCCCCAAAAGAAAGCCACAACTCTTCAGAGACAAATTTGCATGCATCTCTCCCTTTGCTTCCAATCCAAGTGTAATGGGCTTTCAAGCGGGTCACACCTCCTGTGAGCACATCCCCACACAGCTTACATGCAACCCTTTGAGAGCTAGATTTGTGATATTTGGAAATGAAAACTATAGACTCCCATGGATCCCTCTCAAATACTGGCTGCCTAATTTGTCCTCTCACCATGATCGAAGATCCTTAGCCCTGCAAATTTTGATACATGGAACACATGTGAGAAAATTGACCGATAAAGATTATACTCGCGACTCGCATTGCTCTCTCTCTCTCTCTCTCTCTCTCTCTCTCTCTCTCTCTCTCTCTCTCTCTCTCTCTCTCTCTCTCTCTCTCTCTCTCTCTCTCTCTCTCTCTCTCTCTCTCTCTCTCTCTCTCTCTCTCTCAGCATTGAGCAAGCAGAAATCTTCGAGTCAAACTCCAAACTCCGGAGTCGGGACGTGAGTGACTCGTGAGTCGTGACTGAGTCACGTCACACGTGATAGGTGACATAATTTATAAATGATAATACTCTCTCTCTCTCTCTCTCTCTCTCTCTCTCTCTCTCTCTCTCTCTCTCTCTCTCTCTCTCTCTCTCTCTCACAACAGACAAATTGACAATTCAATTGTCTGCTATCTGTTGTCCGTTTTGTGTGTGTCTGTGTGTGTGTGTGAGAGAGAGAGAGAGAGCAATTCCTTACCTTAGAGTCCTTGAAGAGTCGCACGCTGCAACCAGGGAGTCCTCGGGTAGGCTCTCACGTCAATGTTCAACGCTTGCAGACAGAAAAAAACCAGGTGGAAAAAAAACAGAGTGCCCGCTGCCCGCAGCCTTTGATAAGGCTAAGTTTTTTATTTCGGCAAAAACCCCCAAATTTTTTTAGCCGTTTCACTGGTGGCGTTTCACCCGCACACCGAAACGTTTCGTGCGTTTCAGGCGTTTCGCGTTTCATGCATGCCGAAACGTGTGTCGCGGTTTGCCGGCCAAGGCCTACTTTTGCAAATTCTTACAAAATGAGCTAACGGAATGCGATTGAAGAAATTTTTGAGTCTAGCATATATTTCACGGCCTAGTAGGACTAACAGGGAAATTTGAGGAAAAATAGTTCGGGAAGTCCGAGTATAGATATCCAAGGTAGCCCAAAATCACCTCATTTCCACTAGTCACTCTTGGAGGAGAGAGTTTTCTGCCTTCGTGCACGATTTCCGAAGTCTACAATCATCCATTTACAGCGTCGTCTCACAAGAGACATGAGGGGTAAGTTCTAAACTTATCAATGAACAATTCTATATATCCGAGTAGCAAGTCTAGGCTCAGAAAAAAACCCTAGAAACCCAGTTGTGCATGAAGTCCTACAACACAAAAGTGACCATAGCGGCCAGTCAGCTCAACCGAATTGGACGAGACTTGAATTTTAGCATGCCTTGATATTATAGAACACTTTCATATCACCAAATGACCATTTGGCAGGGGTTGAGGGGGTCCCAATTAAATAATCTAGGTTTTTGCCATATGCTAGAATTGGATTCTGACCCCACGGGTAGCTTATAGGCTGGGTCTATATACAATATACCTAGATGGTTTCATGGAAATAGTCAAGGCAATCTCTTGAACAGTAAAAAACGGCTCGAAGGCTACAAAGCATCAAATTTGCATAGGAAGTCAAACCGACTCCGAATGGGCCAGAACTGGATGAGTAGCACCAAGACTATGTAGCGGACAAGTCCATAGCTTCAAAAGTGACTAACCAAGTCTACATGATAAGTAGTCACACAAATTCGTAATTTTAGAGTCGACGAGAGCACGAAGTGATGCCGACACAACCGAACTCTACCAAATTCATTTTAGGACTTGTTTTAGATGTATTGAAGATATTTAGGTCATCAAATTATCAATTCTGGCAAAAACAATGACTGTTGTAAATAATCATGATTATTTACTTTTGTGCTTGATTGGCTTGGATTTGATCTCTGCACTTCACCTATCACTTGTACACATTTATTACATGCCACATGTCAAATATGAGCCAAAATGATCAAGAAAAACTCTGAATTTGTCAAAAAATGCACCAAAGTCTTTTCAAACCAATTTTTGAGTTAACTGTCACATTTTTTGATCCAAATCACCCCATATCTCACACACAGACTCTACATCATGCCTAGAACCAAGTTTCAACAAAAAAATGTACAAATTGATGAAAAAGTTAATAATCGTAATTATTTATTTTTTTGCCAAAATGGGTGCAATTTTCAACTTTGACATTATGGGACCAAAGAAGTTGATGTCCCAAGCCCACAAATCAAGTTTGAGCAAGTTTGGATCTTTAAAACTCAAAATCTCTTTATACCTACTGTTTCAAAGTCTAAAAGTCTAAATCTGGCACCATTCCCACCCAGTGCACTCAAATGAGCCCACACTTCACTAAGAGTACCTAAATGCCATATGTTTCAAGCCTATGATGTCAAAAATGCAAAAATTTAGAAAAAAATCCCCAACTGTTAATAATCGTGATTATTTACTTTTGTTGCAATTTTTGCATGAACTGCATGATTTTGATCTCTACATGTTTTTATGCATCTATGCATGCTCCAAAATTGATCTGAAGAAAAATGGACATCATTTGCCAACAATTCAAACTCATGGCATTTCAGAGTGAAATTTGCAGAATTTTCTAACTTTGACACTGTATTCACTTAACAGGAGCAATGCAAGCGACTGAAAAGGCAAAGAAAAGGGTGTCCCAGAAAGATAAGCTGTAGGAGTTGCCACCGTTCTAGTTAGATCCAAGCTCACTGAAGATAGAAAAAGCAACCTACTTGTCTAAAGAACAGCTCAAAGAAAACAACACAATGGTTTTCACTGGTAGATTCAAGAGCGAATAAGGACACCAGGTAGAATTGCAGATGCTACCTAAGGAGGTTTATGATGTAGCGGTGAAGCCAGACGCCAAGGAAGCCAACCGAAGGCTGGGGCTTCGAGATTTCTATGACCAAGAACCATGCAGAGTGGATTTTCAGAAAGCATATGAATTTCTATCCACTATTAAAGAAGATGGATTGGCCCAAATCACGGATCAATAGGGGCAAAAGGTTGAAGTGGTGATCACTAAAGAAATAGTGGTCGAGGCACTGAAGCTACCAACAGAAGATATGATTATGTGGATAAGAGATAGAAAGACAGCGGGTACTTTTACCAAAGATACTGCTGCTACCACATTTTTTGATCTCATCCAAAGGCAAGTGGAGGAACCAGCTTGCCTCTATCCTCGACAACCAGGCAAGTGATAGATCACGCGTAGTATGTGCTTACAACACTGAAGAGCACAAAGAAACAGGGAAAGATCACATATTTGGCCGCTCCAAAAGTGCTAACAAGAATAGCATATCATGCTATTAGAATGGCCGACAATTTGCCTCTAGCCCCAGATCAGAACACCTGGATTGTGTCAGCTCAACCTTCTCCAAGGACCACCCGATCAACAAAGAGAGTATACAAATCAGATGAGGAATCTGTAGAAAGTTTCCCTAAAGCCCATAGCAATGAAAGCTCTGACAACGAAGAAACCAAGGCAAGGAGAGAAGCGATGAAAAAGAAATTAGTGGCACCTCACCAAGAGGAGCAACAACAAAAGAAGGCTAGAATTGAAAGAGAAAAGCAAACATACGAAAGGAACCGCCAAGCTACAGGTGAAGACCCCGAAAAATGCAGTCGAAGGGAGGTAAAGGGACCAAGAACCAAGAACCCTGCAAAGAAGGTTCCAGAGGATCCGAAATATTTTCTTGAGCGGATGTATGCGGAAGTTGAAGCTTTAAAGCTGAAGGAAGCTTTAGAAGCTCAAAGAAAAGCAAAAGAAGAAGCGGCTGAGCAACAAAGACAAGCAAAAACTGCTAAACAAAGTGAGTCACATCATGACCAGGAGGACATGTCTCCACGACCCTCTTCACCAACTACGGAACAAGAAGATCAGCCCATGCCGAGTCCAAGCCATTCACCAATGGATAAATCTAAGGATGATGATGCAGCAAAGGAAAAAGATCATGAACAATAGGAAGAAGCAGATTTTGAACAACCCAAGGAAGGGGAAACAACTATAGCAGGACCTTCCTCTACAATAGCTCAAGAAGCAGAAGCAATTGAGGCATCTACAAAGCCTCAAGGAGGAGAAGTAGAGCCATCTCCACGGCCACAAGCAGAAGCCACTGCACCAACAAAAGAGCCACAAACTGACACGGTCCAAACTTCTAAACAACCCAAGGCTGAACTTGAAAACTGGGAAACCAATGATGAAGTCATCATGTAGGTAAACGATTATGCAAGGCAAATGCATCTGATGACAGACAAGATAACAACAACAGCACTTAGTTGTAGTGCCAAGACTAAAGAGCTAGAACTAGTCATTGATGCTCTACAAGGAGAGCTAGATGATAGAATGAACATCATTGTAAATCTTCAAAGACAGATTAAAGAGCTGAAGAATGAAGCAGCAATACACCAGATTGCAAAGAAGAAACAGTAGAAAGAGATGGAAGAGCTGGGAGAGCTCCTGACAAAAATTATCCGATGCATGCAAAAGCAAAGATTAACAACTGACAAAGTAACCAATGAACTTTTAACCACTACTCTATCAGTACAAAAGATCCAAGTGCAGCTCAATGTAGCTAATGCCTCTTTGTAGTACTCCGAGGAGTGGATCAATGATCAAGCGGCATTTCTAAGACAGATAAGAGAAAACCCAGTTGTAGCCTCAATCAAGGGAACAGATGAAGTCTACAAGACTTTAGAAAAGAGGAATAAGGACCTTGAACTTGAGGTGAAGCTGGAACAAACGGAAAGCTGAGACCTTGCACATATGCGGGTCCAAAGAGAAGATTAATTGCTCAAGGAAATAGAGGAATTGAAGAGAGTTAATCAGCTGCTAAGAGAGGGACAAACAGAAACTCAGGATGAGGCAGGACCCTCTGAATAGCCAGCCATTGACATACCATCCATTTCTTTTGTTGATGTGGAAAAACAACCGTCAGAAGGGCTAACAGGAGAGTCAGATTTTCAAGTACCAATCACTGAAGCCGAGCAAGTGCCAATGGTCCAACTTTCTAAAGCTGAGGAAGATGCACTGAAAGAGTAGATTGTCCAAGAAGTAGATGTTCAATGGAAAGCAGCAATGGATTGGGGGTTGAGAGTTCTCCACTCCATAAATGTAACTCAGCTCACTCCCAACCAAATCAATGCTCAATAGCATCAACAATCACTGCCCTACCCATTGATAAAGGTGGAGCTACTGCAGGTGAAGGAAAGACTTTACAAGGATATGCAGGGAGAAGGCTCAAATGATATCCACCCAAAATGGAGAAAAAACTCGTTGAACAAGAGCTCCAAGTACCTAATTCTGTTCGCAAGAGCACTTGCAGCCCTACACAAAAGGACCCAACATTCTGTCATGTACCAAGGGTAAGGACATGGCAGGCACACGATGCACTAAAGAAGAAGAGTCCAACATGGCTAAATTACCCACGACTACCTGCTCCAAAACAGGGACCATCAATTGAAGAATACATGGTGAAAACCCTAACAAGCACCATGACCTTCTTCAAGAGCCTATGTGACCTCTCATGTGCAATGCTTTATAAGATCTGCAGAATGTTGCGCACTTGCATTCAAACTTTTCACGAACTTGAGCAAGCAAGAGCACCATGGATATCTTTCCTCGAAGGCAACAAAGGTCTATGCTATGATTTAAGTGGATAGCCTTCAGAAGAAGTCCTCTACAGCTTCTACGCGAGATGTATGTTTCTACCATCTAGCAATATGTTGGCATTCCAAAGGCATTCTATATAGGTTTCTTCACATGGCGAGCAAAGATATTTGGGCCAGTGATCAGCGACCTTACATTAAGGTTTGTTGGCTATTCAGTCATTGAACTTAAGAACAGAGTTACCATGCAGTTTTCTATATAGGTTTCTTCACATGGCGAGCAAAGATATTTGGGCCAGTGATCAGCAACCTTACATTAAGGTTTGTTGGCTATTCAGTCATTGAACTTAAGAACAGAGTTACCATGCAGTTTTTTTTTTGCAAGTCCCAAACAAAGAAAGACCAATCAGATATGAAAAAGCCCTCCATGCACTTAAAGACTGCCTCGTCAATCGTCAACCCAAAGACTACTTTAGTCCATGAACCTGTGTCAAGGGACGACACAGTCAAGGAGGGGGAAATGTTAGCAGCAAGCTAACTCGGATAACATTTTTGGGAGCGGAGCTTTTATTGTAAAAACACTTATTATTTTGATAAATCGGGATTGTTGTAACTCCTACTTTCCAGATAAACTGTGCAATTGATGAGCTCGGGCTACAAGCTTCCAGATTGTATCAACCTATCTTTAGTTAGAGCTCCCACATTATTAGTTTTGACCACAAAAACCTTGGCTAAGGTATAAAAGCCAATTTTTGTGAGTATTTTGTAAGTTTTTGGATAATAGAACACAATGTGAGCTAACGGCGCTCACTTCTCTTTTTCTCACGCTTCCTACTCCCTTCCTGATTGTCACATTGCAGTGTCATTTGTTGTGTTGCAACCGCAGGTAAGAGCTTTACGCGTTGACGTAAGCATTTCATGGTAATCCGTAGCTTTTGGCATCGCCTACTCGTGGCCTAATTTCATCATAAGTAGGAATGTAATCTTAAAAATCATAGAAGAAGTATAGGCGGGGTATCGGAGCATCATTGCTAACCATTTAGATGCATTCTGGGTCGAAAACGACTAGGTCAAAAACTCACTGCTGTTAATAATTGCAATTTTTTCACTTGACCTAAAGTGAGATTTGAGATCATAAGCAATGTGTGCTTAGGTCTTATAAACATGTCCTAGAAGTTTCGTAACATTTGGATGTCGTTTCATGTTGTAACAGTTATGATTTGTTTGTCGATTAGCGACTAGCTTTTTGTGATTTCAGTCATTTGAGTGTAGCTTGAGTTAGATGCAAGTTGTCTGTTGTTTTCTAAGAGATTGACAACCTCTTTTAGCCTCTATGTACTAGTTGAGTCAGCTTCGTCCCATGGATTGAAAATTATATTTGTGGTTCTCGCTATGTATGCAATAAGATAGGAGTGAGGTTAGACACCCCTCCCACAGTAGAACAGATGTCTAGAAATGATAAAGAAGTATGGAACATGGTAGTTTAAGGGGTTGAGCTTATTGTTCAAGATCATACGATGACCCTTGACTTTCAAGTTATGAACATGTACTGTGGTGATGTAGTTTTAGGATGGGAGTGGCTGCATGGTTTAGGAAACACATTGCACACTAGTTATGAACACAACTCTCTATCTTTTATGGCCAATAGTAAACATGTGCTTTTGCTTGGTAGAAAAATATACCATATGCACCTCTTATATGTACAGCCGAGCTTTCTATTTTATAGAAAGAAGCTTTAATAGATGCAGTGTTTTTGTGTTATTGCTTGTCTCCAAGTTTTGTGAATTCTCAAGAGAAAAGTTCTGTGAATTCTAGTTATGGTATGCAAAGTGCAATGAATTTTAATGATAAGAAAAGTGTTTATAATTCTCAAGAGCAAAGTGCTCACAATTTTAATTCTATTGAGCAACATGCAACTGTTATAAAACAAACATTACAGGAATTACAAGATTCTCCATCCCAGCATAACTCTAGTTTACCTTCTCCTTTTGCATGGCAAAAGCTGACTCACTTACTCACGGAGTATAGTGATGTATTCTCGAGTGATTTATCGCCGAGTTTACCCCTACACGTGATGTTGTTGGAATTAGGGTTTTTGGAAAACACACACAGCTTGGAGAAGACGAAGGAAGCTCCAGGCACACAATAGAGAGTGTATTACTTAGTGTGCAATGGAAAGATAGATAGCCCTAGAGTGATGGGCGTATATACAATGCACGGGGGGAAAAACCTCCTAAACAGGGAAAAAATGCACCGGCGGTCCTACTGTGTTCACACCCATCACTACCACATGTATATGGTAACAAATCCCCCTAAACCCACTTTGTACCAATGGCCTTTTTTCTAGGAGGCATATCACATAGAGTCCATGTCTCATTTTCTATAAGTGCATCATATTTTGATTGCATGGCAGCCATCCAATTTTTTGAATTCTGTGCTTCATCAAAAGTCAGAGGTTCCTCAACATCATGTAAGCTAGACACAACCAAAGCATAAAAATCTGATGCATAAGATGCATGGCCAGAGCCTAAACGAGTACGATTAGACAAAGGTGCACCAGCCATTTTGGCATACCTCTACCCTACTCATTTTTAGTCCTTTCCTCATCAAGTACATCATGTACATCTGCGTCAGTAATAGGCTGATCTGTAACATTTTTCAAAAACCCCCATAGGTTGTACATTTGCCTCATTGGAATTTACATTCGAACTTCCACCACTGAAAAGAGGCAACAAAGTGTCATAAAAATTTTTGTGAGCTTACATTACTATCTCTAGTACATGACAGCAAGGATTGAACAGAATCTTCCACAAACACTACATCCCGTGAAACCAAAATACACTTTGTTTGCGGATGATACAACTTGTAACCTTTGCTTTTACGCTATAACCAACAAAAATACATTTGACAGCCTTATCATCCAATTTTCTACGCTGTGTTTGTGGCACCAAAGCATATGCCAAACAGCCAAAAACATGCATGTGCTAAATAGAAGGCTTTCTATCATGCCATGCTTCATATGGATTAATAAACTGTAAAGCTTTTGTAGGACACCTGTTAAGTACATAAGTGGAGCACATGATGGCCTCAAGCCAAAAAGAATGCGGCAAAGCTTGCCTTTTGACCATACATTGTGCCATTTCCATAAGTGACTTGTTTTTCCTCTCAGCAACACCATTTTGTTGAGGTGTATAAGGCATTGTACATTGGTCTTTTATCCCATGACTAGCCAGAAATGCATTAAATTCATGAGACATATACTCCCCCCTCGACCGGAACGGAGGGTGCCCATAGTACATTTTGATACATTTTCAACCATAGCCAGAAATTTTTTGAAGCACATAAAAACTTTAGACTTTGCTTTAAGCGGAAATACCCATGCATGCCTGGAGTAATCATCAATGAAAGTCACGAAGTAAAGGTAATTTCCCAAGGACGGAGTTTGCATGGGCCCACAAACATCACTATGCACAAGCTGCAACCTGCATGTGGCCCTAACTAAACCATGCTTTGGAAACTTTGAATGTTGCATCTTACCAAAATACAGCCTTCACAAACATGTTTTCCAAGTGCTTCAAGAGGCGGCAAAGAAGAAGCAACCTTATCAGATTTCTCCAAACGCAGCAAACTGGCAAAATTCAGATGACCAAAACATGCATGCCACAGTTTTGCATCTGAAATAACCCTTGAATCTGCAACTGCATTTGCAAATTTTTTTCCACAGTTGTCATACAAAGTGAGCTTATACAGCCCACGGCACAAAAGGCCAGATGCAACAATTTCATCACCAAAATCGAGATCATGAACTGTACATCTGTCATCCACAAATTTGATTACAAGTCCAAGTCTAGCAAGTGCAGATATAAACAAAACATTCTTCTTGATCCCAGGTACATAAAGTGCATCAACAAGTGTGAAAGAACTACCGTTAGTAGCACCAAGCACAATCTTTCCAACCCCCTGAACCAAATAAGAGGCATTGTTGGCACAAGTGACTGAATTCCCATGAGGGACAGACTTAAGAGAGGTGAATAATTCATGATGTGAGGTAATGTGCTTTGTAGCACCACTATCGAAATACCACACATGTGAATATGTAGCAACTGACATGCATGCATCATGGATAGCAGGATTGTAAGTGCACTCTACACTAAAAGCCCATTCTACATCAACATCAGCATCACAATCTCCTTTCACAGAAGACTCAACAATGGTTGCATTTGTAGTGGAACCAGCATTGCAGTGGAACCACCCTCTTTCTTCTTAGCCTCTTTGGCCTTCAACTTAGGACACTGCTTGATCAAGTGGTCATTAGCTTTACAATAATGGCAACGCATCTTCTTTTTACCCTTATCACCAAAATTTCCAGAAGAATTGCTATCAGCAGAAGCATTAGGAACAGGTGATTTTCCACTCGTAGAAGAACCATAAGACGTGGCTGCATTCATGTTACCACCCTTTCTTGAGAAGCAATAAAAGCATGTTCAACTGCACGATGTCTAGTCCTGTTTTTTTGGAAAGTGACTCTTGCAACAACAATGTACACAATGCATGACAACTTCAGGATTTCCTCGGTTCATAAGTCTCCAAGTACTAGCAAAAGTCTAGTAAGAATTTGGTAAGGTATCAAGAACAATCTACACAAGAGAACTGTCTGAAATGACTTTACCTGCAAAAATACGTTGCTCATTGATTTTTTTGACACCAGCAAGGAAAGTGTCCATATCATCTTCCTCATGCATAATCTTCGACTCCAGCTCTTTACGCAGCAATACAATTTTAGCCTCATTGCGACTTGCATAAAGACAAGCCAAAATATCCCAAGCCTGTTTTGCAGATTTCACTAAACGAATGTGAGGAGTAATGGTGCGCTTCACAAACAATGCAATCAATGCATGATCTTGCTCATCCTTTACATCCCAACGAGTTTGTTCTGTCGTAGGCAAAACAACTCTTACAGCAGCAATCCGTGCAGGAAGACCTGCAACATCCTCAACATCGCCTGCATCCTCGAAACCAAGGCGTACATCAATGCCCTGCACATATTCCAAATTCCCTTTGACACAAGAACATGTTGCATCATGTAAGCCCACATAGGGTAATTGTCCCCATCCAACCTATCCTCAGTAGCAAACATCTTGAACACATCTGTGTTGTTGTCAGCCATGGTAAATGTTGCACCTGATGTGACAATTGCCCAAAAAGAGGAGAAACAAAGCGGTAACAACACGTGCTATATAGCACAAACCGTAGAATACTGTCAGGCACCCCTTTTGCAGAAAATGGCACTAAAAAAAATTTTGCACAAAATGACAAAATAGCCTGTGCAGTACTATCTGTAGTGGAAACGGAGGCCGAAATGAGCCCAAATCAAAAATTTGAGCAGACTAAGCTCTACGAGATCCCCAAAAACTTTGTCAACCTACAAACGCTCGCCAAAACTCACTGAATCGAAGAAAGTGAGCAGGCGTGTGTTGGAGCTGCTGGCGACTAAGCCCAGGAGGACACAACCTGCTCTGATACCAATTGTTAAAATTAGAGTTGTAGGAAAACACACACAACTTGGAGAAGATGAAGGAAGCTCAAGGCACACAATAGAGAGTGTATTACTTAGTGTGCAATGGAAAGATAGATAGCCCTAGAGTGATGGACACATATACAATGCACAGGGGGGAAAAACTTCCTAAAGAGGGAAAAAATGCCCTTGTGGTCCTAGTATATTCACACACATCACTACCACATGTATGTGCAGCATGGCATAGATGTCTTCACGGGCACTAAACTGGTAAGTAAACCACCTTATCATATGAGTGCTAGTGAGGCCAAGGAGGTTGAGAGTCAGTTTGCTGACTACCTTGACCGTGATTTCATTCGACCTAGCACTTTTCCTTGGGCATCACCAATTCTATTGGTAAAAAAGAAAGATGGTACTATGCGCATGTGCATAGATTATTGCAGATTAAATTCCATAACCATCAAGAACAAGTATCCTCTGCCTCGAGTGGATGAGTTGTTTGATCAACTCCATGGGGCAAGATACTATACAAGATAGATATTTTTTCAAGTTACCACCATGTGCGTATCCTTTTGCAGATATCTCTAAAAATGCCTTCAATAAGATGCTTCGCACATCCAAATCTCTTTCTTCTTGCATAACCATGCATAGTCGACTCAAGATGTTCAACATCGGCTCTCGTGACATCCCTATAGCTATGATCATGCAAATTGATCGTAGTGGTAGTGTCATCATGTCTAAGGTATAAGTAATCATAGCCCCAATCATGAACCATCTTGAGTTGCCTCATGAACGGTCTACCAAGAATGACATCATAATTACTTTTCTTCCCAAAATCCACAATGGCAAACGTATGCTCATATTCTATGCCACAGGATGACACCACTACTACTTCCAAAAGTCCTAGGGCTCTCTCTGCATATCCATCCCCTAACTGCAAATTCATGCGTGTAGTTCTAATAGCTGGTCTACCCCATTTCTCCCATATTGCTTTAGTTGCAATGGCACTTCCCACTCCGCTTTCTAGAATGGCCTTTGTAGACACACCGTTAAGCTCTATCAGCAAGTTCGTATTGCCATCTTCTTCCTCGAGAGATATTTTCTAGCGTGCCATTCCATTGAGTGCTTTTTTGGAATCGAGCGAGCATATTCCATTAAACAGAGGGTAAACGAACTAAACATAATGGTGTGGAGCAGCGCTAATGTACAGCAACTAGTAAAATGTAACAATGAGCTATTCGAAAAGGAGAAAACCTAGAAAATCTTCACAGTTTGAGAAGTCTAACAAATTTTAAGTCCCTAATTAAGAATGCAGGATATTTGACAATGTTGATCGATGCAATAGAGCCGGGTCGTAATTAGATGAAGTTGCAAAAGTGGTTACCGAGCAAGCTCGCATTAGGAGTATGAGCATAGAAAATTTTGTACTAACTTGTGCTAGCATTAACCAACTGAATATAAAATGCTAATAGCATTGCTACGAATCGCAAAGGTGTTTAAAATATTGTGCTACGTACCGACAGAATACCATAAAAATCTTCAGTAAAATAAGGTCTCTGCAAATAGTGTGATATAATCCATTGTGTTTGAAACACTTGCTGCGTAAATTTGTGTTGTTACCCATCGCAAATTTGTCTCATTCGTTAATGTTCCTCACAGTGCTTTAGTTAGATTTGTGGATATATTATTATCTAGCCAGATTGTAGTTGTTGATGGGGTGTATTGGCAATGTAATTGAGGGTGGCGGGGAGTAAAGGGACAGGGATACGAGCAGAGGCCAGGATACATGTACCAAGATAAATCTATATCACAGTATGACATCGTCCAGTATACTATGAGATATGAAGCCACTTGCATTGTCTATTCAGTGAGTGAGACCACTCATTAGAGTTATGAGAGTCCTCAGGTTGTTTATGCTAGAGTGGGCCGACACGAGGAGAGACATTCACAGAGGGAGATGTTTGACTGTGTGAGAGTAGAGATTAGACATTTAGAAGAATGAGATCAAGCGGAAATAATCCGGGTGTATCTAATCCAATATATGGGTGCAAAATTAAAATGAAGTAAAGCGAATGATGTAAAAACTAAGAGCTTAAAAACATCATACTAAAAGGGTGATCATCATGGTCAATGCCTGAGAATGCTCGACAATGGGCGTTGTCACAGAAAGTAGTACATCAGTCATTGAAGAGTGTCTTCAATGTCCATTTCTGCAGTAGTGGTACGGAGAGAGCAGGAAGAGGGAGAAAGGGAGAGCAAGGTGAGATGAAAGGGTACCTTACATGTCTTCAAAAGGTAAAATTACTTGTGATGCGAGTTGATACAATTTTTGTGGATCTAAACCAATGCTTGGGTATAGAAGTACAATGAACGAAAGTGAAAAAATTAAAACTAAAAGTTGAAAAGCGTCAGACTGAAATCAAATGAAATCATCTTCATCATCGTTTATGCCCGTGGATGTATGGCATCCGGAGAAAGTATTTCCAGTGGTCATTTAAGAGCTTCCTCAATGTCCGTCGCTATAAGGAATCGTAGTGGGAGGGGGAAGAGAGATAGCGGAATGAAATGATATGTTGTATGAAACGCCGGCAAAAGGCCTATGGGAATCTGGAGTAAACTCATACAATCCGTTTAGATCTAAGCTAATGCCTGGGTACAAAATAAAATGAAGTACATACAATATTTAAAGACTGAATTTTTTTATTTTTATTTTTATTTTCAAATCATCATCAGTAGCATCGTGAATCGATAATGCTCTGCATCCGGTTCGCTTGATAAAGTATTTCAGAGGACGCTGCAGAGGTTCGTTAATGTGTAACGCTATTGAATCAAGGATGCTCTGCATCGAGTTTGCCTGATAAAGTATTGCAGAGGACGGTGCAGAGCTTTGTCAATGTGTGCTTCTATAAACAGCCGGACTGGGAGGCGGGAAAGAGAGATAGAGCGAAAATGAAATGAAATGCTATATTACTCGGCTTCAAAAGGTCAAATTTACATATGATGCTAAACTAAGATAATCTGTGTGAATCGAATCTGATGTCTGGATACAAAATAAAATGGCAAGACTAAAGTAAATATTAAAAAACGTGGAAAAAGGCCTTGCAGCAGTACGCAAGGGCTTCGTCAATGGTCAAGAGTGTTGTCAATGGTCGCCAGTTGCATGAGGGGCGGCTGCCATATCAGATGAAGAGAGATCAGTGCCACTGGTTGAGGGGGTAAGTAACCAATGCTACAGAGAAAGCAGCATGTGCCGGTCACGATCGAGGAGCTCTCCTGTGATAAGAGGTTGATAGTTTCCCGAGGAATGGATGGCCGCCAGCGGACGAGAAGGGGCTGGGAGATGTTAAAGGGATGTTAAAGGGAGAAGGGGCTGGGAGATGTTAAAGGGAGAGAGTGGGTAGAAGCCTACCGGACTGCAGCGAGAGAGAGAGGGAGGTTCGCCACAGCATGAGAGAGTGAGAGAGAGAGAGAGAGAGAGCGAGAGAGAAAGAGAAAGAGAAAGAAATAGGTCACCAATGCATGGGGGTGGTTGGTGGGTCTGTGGAGACCATACGCTGAGAGAAAAAGGAGAGAAGTCAACTGAAAATAGAGAGAGAGAGAGAGAGAGAGAGAGAGAGAGAGTTTTTCGCATGGCATGCAGGTTGGTGGGTTCTATGTAGAGCGTGAGGGATTCCAGGGTGTGGCTGCATGGCATCGCCGTTGTTCCACCACCCTTTTCTTGTCTCTCTCTACTTTTGCAACGGCTACATGCGGAGGGTGTTTGAGGCAAGCCTCTTGTGGTTAATGCATGGCGGCTGGAGCATGTCTAACTGTGAGTAACTTCCCAAGACAAAAGGGGTGGTCGTCGTTACTGTAGTGGGTTGGTAACGAGTTTTGACGTACTGAGGTGATAAGGGAAAGGAGTGTGGGAATTGTGGGGCTGTAGGTTGTGGTTGGATAACCCCGACTGATTCGCATCCTCTGGTAGGTGATCTCGATAGCTTGTGGTGGGAAACCACACACACCAACAATTGGACGACGCCTCCATTGTCTACAGCCGTAGCAGGCACCAAAGTGCAATTTAGGAGGTCATGGGAGTTGAGTGGCAACTGTAAGCGCAACTACCAAACGGTGACAGGTGCTAACGACAATTGCTAATGCTTCATACGGCTACTGAACGACAGTGTTAACAACGGGTAACTGATCTACGGTCATTCCTATAGAGACCTTCGACTACAACCCACCTTCAACACATTATATCCCCTTGCCTTCATGGTTTGTTGGACGCTCTCATGCCCGTCATATGGCTCGTCGTTTTCTTTTTTTTTTTTCTTTTTTGCTTCCCATAGCTCTTGCCTCATGAGCTTCCTCAGCACTCCTTCTCCTTTAGTCGTGCTCTTTCCTCCAGAGAAGGCAAGTTGACAAACTTCTATTTCGTGCTCTGATGAGCTCAGACGTTAGGGTATGTTCAAATATGTCTATTTAAATTGCTATAACACATTCAAAAGTCGTTGTGGGATCGTTCCTGCGAGAATGTGGAAATACTTCTATGGATTTAAAGCTATTTCGTTCAGCCTCAAGCTCTGCACGTCTATTCGGCCTTCCTTTTTTTTTTTATCCTTAATCATGACTAAACTACATCTACTATGTCTATGTACTCGCCTCTTCCCTATTCTTTATTTTTTCCTATTCTTTAATCCTAAATAAACATGCATATAATTAGTTGAAATCATGGCATGGGCATTGTTATTATAAACAAAGAACACTTTTTTGTAAAAAAAATTATGTTCGATTATCAACTAAACGAGAGTTTAATCAACTAAACTACATTGGATATCTCATGCAAATATACATTTTTTATCAATTAAAAGTATTTGCAAAATTAGAGAGAAAAAGAGAAAAAACACTTAGCTTTGATCGACATATCCAAGATCTGTGCCATAAGAGCATAGCCAGGCTCTGATACCACTACTGCAGCCAGATGCGTGGCTTCCCTGCTCGAAATAGCGCATAGCAAGACATAAACAAATAAATCTACGTACCTGACGACTCGCACAAATCCATAATCGAGCACAATACGAACAGAGAGAGACAGAGAGCGGGAGAGAGCAAAAGAACACATGCAGGCGTACCTCCTAGAGCGGAGTGCTACGCGAGCCCGGTGAGAGAGGAGGGAGGAGAGAAGAGAAGAAGACACAAGCACTGGGTGCAATCTCCCCCCGTGCAAGAGTGACCATTTCCCTCTTGCACGTATTTGTTATATAGATTTCTTGAATGGTCAAATTGGTTACAAACTGGCCGGCCGGTCATAAATGGACAAAGCTGATAAAAGAGCACTTGAATAATAAAATGTACATGATATACATATCCATTCGTATAGGCCAAGCTGGGTCTAGTCTTTTCCACTTGTCAACTGCAATAAATAATAAAATATCAATTCTACAACACAAAATTGGTAATGGAACCCTCCAAGCATTATCCAAATTAGCTTTGAATTATAAACCATGGAAGACATGATTGCCAACAATTTTCTTAAACTTACCAACAGCTCGTGCGATCGGCCTTCTCTCCCAAGCCTCTTGCCCAAAAGAAGACTCTACAACAAACGAAGTAATGTGCATCAATGAGGATGTAGTGGGCACATTAGAAGAGGGTGCCATATGGGGTATAGTGGTTGCCAAAGAAGACATGTCGGGCTGTGTAGATGGCACAATGGGAGGCATAGAAGAGGGAGTGGGTATCCTTGATGTACTTGGAGGCTTCATTTTCCCTTTACCCTTCTTGAGTGCATTGCTTGCTATTGGAGTACCTTGAGAGCCACTCCCAACGGTGTTTTGAGTAACTCCATGAGAAACGAGAGGGAGAGACTCTTCTTGTGTCTCCTCTAAGTACTCATCACTCTTATTTTGAAACCCTTCACTCAACAACCATATAGCACAATATCACATACATTAGCATTAATGTAATATATATATTCTCAAAAGAAAAGGGTCGAAGTGTTAAAGCACTTACTCTTCTGTAATTCAATTTCTTGCTTTGGAAGATTTTAATTATAGGTATAAGTATAACTCTATAAGTATAAAGTATAAATTTATGTATATTATGTAAGTATATAATATAGCTATATACCATGCACATTGCATACATATAAATGTAGCTGTAACTATAACTATATAATTATGACTATAATTACATAATTATGACTATAACTATAAGTATAACATGCATTGTATATATTATAACTATATAGTATATGGTATAAGTATAGTATCGATATAATAATAAGTATATATTATTATCAGAAAAGGCCAAAAACCCTCTAAAAGGGGGAAGGGGGTTGTAGCAGAATGACGTGCGAGGGGCACTCTAAATAGACTCCTCTATGCGTCGTTCTGCTACTTCTCCCTATGAGCTATATATATATATATATATATATATATATATATATATATATATATATATATATATATATATATATATATATATATATATATATATATATATATATATATATATATATGTGTGGATTTTAGCCGAATGGTGCGCGAGGGGTACTCTAATTTTTTTGTAAAATGGCCTCTACGCGCCGTTCGGCTACATAGTATATAGTTATAGTATATTATTATATAGAATATAGTATATAATATAAGTATAGTATAACTATATAGTATAAAGTATATATAGTTTATAATGTATAATTATATATTATTAGGGTTGTATAACTAATAGTATATATACTATCATATTATGTAAGTATGTATTATAACTATTTAATAGATTATAATTATAGGTATAAGTATAACTCTATAAGCTGTATAAAATATAACTCTACATACTATATAAGTATAATATAACTATAAGTATAACTCTATATATTATATATATATACTATTATATTATATAAGTATGTAATATAACTATATAGCATACATACGTATAAATATAATTGTAACTATAATTATAAGTATAGCATGCATTGTATATATCAAAACTATATAATATAGTATAAGTATAGTATCGCTATAACAATAGGTATATATTATGTACTATACATACTAAACGTATAGTATAGTATAGTATAATATATACTATACATACTAAACGTATAGTATGTATAGTATATAATATAAGTGTATAATCTATAGTATAATATAGCTATATAATATTAGTATACTATAACTATATAGTATATATACGTATAGTTTAACTATATGATATAAGTATATATTATATAAATGTATAATATAATATATATTTAAATATTTAAGTATATATAGTGTAATATAGCTCTATATTCTATATACGTATAATATAAGTATATAATATATATTATAATATAACTATATAGTATATAACTCTAAGTATGAGTATAGTATGTTTAGTATACCAATGGTATGTTTATAGTATGTATAGTATATAGTATAATATAAAACTCTACTCTATTCTATATTTATTTATTTATTTATTTTTGTGCTATATACCATATACTGTATATATACTATGTCCATTTTTTATATGCGCATATTAGGGGAGATTTTGAAATCTCGATAAGTTAAGAGATGGATTTGACAAAATGTTGATTGGAATGTATCTTAATGACTATGATTGTGCATATCTTTAAGAGAGAATATTTCAAATCTATTTTGAACAGTTTTCAATGAACGCATGAACTTTTTGCAGCTGCATGCTTTTACACTTTCTTTGTATCTTATACACATTATCTGCCTTCTATTTTTGTTATTTTCTTTCCCTCAAGTATACTTCCTCCTTGTTTGTATCAAAGATGATAGCTATAGCTACAACTACAAAACCCTCACCCCACTAGGTGGTACAAAAAGGATCACCATTGATAGTACCTTTGATAAACCTTCTAGGTATAAGAAGACCATTGTTTTTGGAATCCTACACACTCCTGTTATTTATGACAATGGAACCGTGGTTCAAGGCTTTCTGGTCATGCATGTTGGTACTATGGAGGGTAATATAAACCTGGGGTGCAAATGGATGTCTGCAGTCAAATGTAATATCGATTGGGAGACTAGGACTATCACGACGCAGAAACCAACTCATGGCCCTACGGCTCAAGGAATAACACTTGAAATCTCACCTCTTCATAACACAAAAAACAACAAAATATTGCCAATCCAAAAAGTCACAACATCCTTGCCAGTAGCACAACCCTCTAAAGGTTCAGCTTCCATGGCTACGACAGACAGTGCTACATCAAAGGCTCCATGTGATCCTGACCAAGGGTACATATCAATGGGTCCCCAAGATATCCTTATCATACCCCCTTCAAGTTTGTTCATGGGAGAGTACCTTACCACCCTTGCAACTCGATGAGGCACCCAAGGTAATAGAGAACTATTGGCTAAAATCCTCACCTATTACCAATTGGAATAACTGGTTCCAGAAGGTGATGGCATCCTTTTAAAGTATGATCTACCCAAGGAAGGGGGGAGTCTTCATTCACGTCAGCCTATTGAATTATTTTCCTCTTACCCTTCTTTCCCTGACCCTTGAGGAGATTTCTGATTTTAGGGATTGTATATATATATATATATAGTAACTAACCACCCTAGTTTAAAACCACACAAAAAAAAGGAAAGAGCAAGAGCAATTAGCAAACGAGTGTGCACAATACTAGTCAAAATCATTGAGCCAGACCTACACATGTCACATCAGGTACAATGAAACAAAAACTTATGTCATCAAACACCTACCATCCTCTATTTGTGTTCACAAATATGGCTGATTCTTACGAATATTCTTTTTACCTGTCCCAAGTAATGCATTTATGTTATCCTCATATTTCCTCTGAATGGGATTCGGTTGAAACACTCGCCTGTGAGAGAAATATTGAGGAGTTAGAGTGGCTGGTCCACCTCTTGACTATGACGGATCCCTATTCTATTGAGAAGTTTTTCCAATTGCCCAAGATTACCATTTTGCCCAGGCTGAGTATGCACGCCTCGTGACATTCTTAATACTATTTTGCACGGAAGAGGACGAGGACGATAATGATGATTAGACAGACGAGACACGTGGCCTTACCAAAGAGGATTACACCTACCTTGATGATGAGGATGGCAGTTTAGCCTTAGAGCTACCGACCGAGCTCTCCAACCTCCACTTAGTTTGATCCCCATCACTCGAGTGATGGAGGGTAGGTAGGATTATTATGATAGGAGTGTTTCTATTTTAGAGTTTAGTGATTAGCAAAGTTCTTTTTCCCACTGATGTGCCTCTGGAAGGTGGATGTTTGGTGGTCACTATTGTGCAGTTTGTGACTACATAAGGATGCCTTCGAAGGACAACGACAATGGATGTTTGCATGTTACAACGGATGTTCTCCATTATATCATGTGTACTATTTGCTTTTATCTATGCCTTCCACAGTTACATGTTTGCATCTTGTCATTTGAGTTTCTAGCAATACATAAAATTTATGAAGTTGCGTCGTTGCCAATTTAGATGCTATAAAAATTTTCAAACTTCTAGTACCTTGTTCTTCTCTTTGAGTGTGGTCTATTAGTTGGCTTTAAGTAGGTATCAGAACCTTAGGCTAAACTAGGCCACTTAATTGCTGACTTTAATTCGTAAATAGTCTCTTGATTGTAGTAACTTTACTAATGTTTTAGGCTATGAGGATATAGTTCTCTCTATTTTATTCCACCTAAGTGTGACTTGTGTTGTGGAAGTCCATGTGTTAAGCTGGTATTTGAGACCTCGAGTCTCTCAGCTGCTGTATTTGAGACCTGGAGTCCCCCAGCTACTTGTAGCAACTATGACAACAACAAAAAAAAAGAAAAAGGAAAAAGAAAAAAGAGAGAAAATAGCACAAACTTCCTTGTATTTTATGTTGATCACACTTAAGTGGTATAAGTGACAAGATCACTAGTCTTTAGACCCCGACAAGCATTCCTAGGGTTAACTATTCTTTAGTCAACATTTTTTAATTAACGTTGGTCAATCTAGTACTTACTTTAGCCATAGCTCTTGTGTACTTCTCTTAGAGTCAACCTAATAGACCTTAGCTCAATTACATTTTATTCAAGTACTACGCTTGTTCTAGTTGGCAATGTTACAATTCATGAACAAAAAAATTGCATTTCCTAGAATATCATGTATGCATCTGGCTTAATGCACGCCTGTACATGCTGCCTTTGAACTTTCACAATGTTGTTTTTCTTCTGCTACAGATATTCCTATCGTGGATCTCGATGCTGCATTGTTATATTCCGAGGGGGGAATCTACATTAGGAAGGGGGGCATGTTAACCACCGATGTCCACTTCTAGTAGTCATGGGCCGGGCTTGTCAGTCCAATAGGAAAAGGGTAAGAGTGATCGCCGATGAGAGGTGCACTCTAACTGGAACATTTAATGGTTAGTTGGCTAAGCATGGGCGCCCAAGTGTGAATGGGTGAGCTCATATAAAAGTCAGCTAAACCTAAAAATCACTCATTCTCTCATTTTTTCAATTGAAGAGTGCTCTTGCTCCATCTCCATCTTCTTCTTCGTCTCCTTGTGTGTTTGTGTATGCGTGAGAGAGAGAGAGAGAGAGAGAGAGAGAGAGAGAGAGAGAGAGAGAGAGAGAGAGAGAGAGAGTGTGTGTGTGTGTGTGTGTGTGTGTGTGTGTGTGTGTGTGTGATCGAGCATTGCGACGGCACGGCGGCGGCGAGGCGGTTGAGCGCGGCACATACAAAGAACATTCAAGGAAGGAGAGATATTTTTCCTTCACATGCACCCAAAGAGGAGTATCCTATCTTGGGAAAGTATAGAAAGTTTAGCCCATGTTATTGTGGTCCCTATTAAATCATCAAGTAATAGGTACTCAAGCTTACAAGATGAAGTTGCGAGCTCGTCTCAAAGTCCATGATGTATTTCATGGAAGTTTATTGAAACCCTACATTCCTCGTAAAGGGCAACTCCCTTATGATAAACAAATTGTAATACCAACCCAAAAGATCTTGGAGATCCAACCTTCTAGAATTTTGGAAACACCCAAGAAATCCTTAGGAATAGAATTCTCAAAGTACTTGTTCATCAATGGCAGGACTATCCTGAGGAAGATGCAACGTGGGAAAGGTGATCCCACCCTAGAGGAGGACTACCATGCTTCTTTTCGAGATGAGTACGTTTTTTTTATAAGAGGACAAAGTGAAAATGACTTTTTGCATTTTTCCTTTGGTATATGGGATCAATATACATGCATAAGCAGTATATGGGATCAATATACATGCATAAGCAAATCTAGGAGGGAGTTGTGACAAGATGGGTCATTTTTGGACGCATAGATGATAAGCGCGATTATTATCTAAACTTGAAAATCTTTGTGAAAACTAAATTTTTTAATTACAAATGTGTTCAATAGGCTTACTAAATAAACATTAGCTCATTTTGAACTCATTCTATTGACTTGAGGTGACTCCCCCACTTTGCTCTCTAACCTTGGTGGTTTTGCCCTCGACTCTTGATTGCAATCCTATTTTCCACTTCAGAGTTCATGAGCTTGTCACATGGGTTGAATGGATCTTCTCTATGAGTTTTAAATCACTTTGGAGTTGATTTGTGGTTGTATATAAAAAATGAAGCTTTGCACATTTTAATGTCCTTTTCTAATGCCATAGGCATCGATCGATGTTTCCCATCCAAATAAGGTACATTGTTTATAATTTCTATGTAGAAGCTTCTTGTGCAGTCAAAACTCAATTCTAACGCATTGCGAGATTATTATCTATGACCCCCCTGAATCCTAGTCAAATGGTCGTATGAGCTTGTGGAAGTGTTCTATAGGTCTATGCTATGGCGACCTTCAAGTTTGGTATTGTGTGACGTATCAAGCCAATCCCTATGGTCCATTTTGCACCCATCTGTCCCGAAGATGCCCTACTGACCGAGGGTTTTTCTAAGCTGCCCCTTTGTCTAGCTTGTGATAAAACAAACTTGCTAGTAAGTTAAGAACTTGCCCCTTATGTTTTGGCAAAACTTGATAATGTAGGGCCCGCTAGAAGCTCGAAATTTCACAAAGATTTGGAGCTCTCTCCAAAAGTGAGAAGTGAAAATGAGACGCTATTTGGCCTACTTAGTATATGCATACATGGGCCTCACAACTCAATTTATTTTATATTCCCCATTTAGTCCCAGTAGATAGTGAATTATACTTTTCTTTCGAAAGTTTTTCTGTTTTGACTCCAATTGCCTAGTTTCTAGAGATTTTGCAAGATCAGGCATCATGGGCTTAATTTAGGCTTTTTGTCATTATCATCAAAATTAAACAAGATGTGACATAGTACTTCACTATAACTTTTTGATCCTTGTTGTGTCTAGTGTTCATCACTCTGAGCCTATTTGCTATTTATTTATTATTTTTGACCTTTTTATTATAAGAAATTTCTAGATCTAATCTAGAAAATAAAAATGCAAGACAAAATTATCAAAACATACGTGAATACTATACTTTGGTGATTGCTTCATTTTGTTTGCTTTTTTTGGCAACAACAAAAGAACAAAATGAGTAAAAATTATAAGGGTTTTGATTTTTTTCATAATATATACAGTATGTACACACATTTAGGGGTTATTATACAACATATTCTCCATTCTCTATACTTAGAAGGGCATTTTCAATGGATTTTGCAAAGAATTAAATCACATGTTAATATATAAATACTTCAAATAGTGCCCCATTTTATAGCGATTTCCATGTAGTTGGGTCCGCATTCAGAATGGCTCCCCTCCTCCTAGTTGGATTCCTTTGGGATGAAAACATGTAGTTCACATAGTGATGTGCATGGGGTGAAACTTTGTGACTACAGGTAGCCCGAATTGGCTCTACCATTCTTGTGACGTCAATGCACTATAAAACACTATGTAGAAGAGTCTCAAGCGGATTTCTCAAGGGTGTCTAATATCAAGGCTTCTTACTTGTTATTTCTCTTTAATAGAAGATCTTTGAAGAAGCAATTGCGCATGGATTGAAAACAACCATCCTTTTCATATCAATCAATAGGTTATGAGATTGGTTGTTGCGTTGATGGCGGAAGTGGTGGTTGTCAAAGCTTTGGAGCCCACTAAGTCAACTTGATTGATTTTTCTACTTTTGTTTGGTTCTTGGTCTTCCAAAACCATCGGGTATTGGGTGGTGACACTCTTTTATTGCTTTTTGAGTTCAAGGTTTGAGCCGGAGTTTTGCATGTACCTTGTTTGTTTTTGGAATCGTCCTTGGGTACCCAAATCTACTTAGGATTTTTCTGAAGTGGAGCTTGTGGTACCCAATATTTCTTGGCTCCTTGCATGCCTATGAGATGTGAAGGTAACTCTTGTGTCAAGCAATTGATATAGGTGGCGTGCTATGACATGGTTTTGTCGCCTTTGAAGCTCATAGGTCAACATTTCATTCTTCTTTGATGTAGGAAAATGGTACTTTCAATTGTCCACCTTTAAGTGTAAGTTCCAAGATCTTGGTGTCCCTATCTTGAACAACTTTGTACATTTGCATCTAGGGAAATCCTAGTGTCATGTCTTCCTTCATGTGCTCATATGGGATGCTAATAAATGCGCGCAGGCAAGGAAATCCATGCACAAGAAGGTTGAGGTTGATCATACCCAAAGTTGGAGTAAATCCTTATGATATGCTTTCACTTTGGCTCGGAATTACTCCAAGGGTTTTATAGTTGCATTCTTGTATGTGGAATAGCTTATTGCATTGATTTTGGTACCTATATATGCTAAAGCCTTGACTCTAACTCAATCTTTTAATGTCACTGTGATTCTCATGTCAAGATCATGCAACCGTGCATCATTTGTTTCAATCTCACCTTTTGCTAAGGCTTGAGTAAAGTGGAGGGCTTGAACTCGTAGAATATTCACTAGCATAAGTTCTAGGGTTGGTTGCAATACTGCTTTTCTCTTCACAATACTCAAATGCAAGCCTCTTCTTGAGCTTTATCGATGACTTGTTCATGTTTAATCATGTGTTATTTTACTGCATGCATTTGTTCTAGTAGTTCATTGGTTAATGGAAGAGTATATTTATGAAATCCACCTATCCAATTCTCTATGATTTCTCTATCTACGGTGGCTAACTTAATAGCTTTGTTTGGTGAAACACTCTCAACCACAAATGGACCATGCCCCTTTTTCTTGAATTTCAAAATGTGCTATTTTATGGAATATACCAATGCGAGACCCCCCTTGTTTGAAGATTTTAGTCTATAGGTGAGAGTCAAAGAACTGCTTTGTTTTCTTCTTTGAGCATAGATATGTGCAATGGATGCCATCCTTTGTTCATGTAGATTATTTTATTGTTCAAACATTTCATCCACTCTAGTTGGGTTGCCAGTCGAAGTGTTGGAAGAAAAAATTTCATTGATAGTATTGCATCAAGTCCATATACTAGATTGAAAGGTGTAGAATTTAGAGTTGTCTTCTACAAAACCTTATAAGGCCAAAGAGTTGAATGAAGATTTATCTCCCATCCTCTACTTGGCCATTTTCTTGAGGATGATTTGGCTTGGATCTGTTATGGATAACCATAAACTCATTTAGCAAACTTTCCATCACCTCATTGAGAAAATGCATACCTCAATCACTCACAAGTTCAATCAAAAATCCATATTTTTTAAATACACATTCATATAAGAATGAAGGCATGGTTCATGCATCATTATTCCTAGTGGCTCTTGCCTCGGTCCACTTAGTCAAATGGTATGTGGCCACAACGATATATTGTGCCTGAGATTTGTAAGCGGGTGATTATATAGGACTGACAAAGTCTATTCCCCACTTAGCAAATGATCTTGCTCCCATCCTTGGTTGTAATGGCATGCTATCCATTTTTGTTGAAATTTTAGCCCTCTAGCAAGAATTGCATCTTCTTAAAAATTCTTTAGCATCAACAAGCAGATTTTTCCACCATATGCTAGCCAATAGTATAGCTCTATCCATGGTTTTGTGAGAAAAAGGATCTCCTGTTAGACCCACATCTACCTGTTCCAAGATAGGAATATATTAATCTTAATTGGTACATAATCTTAGCTATCGGTCCTTTTCTTGTCACGGTACAAGTGTTGCTTGATCATGGTATAATTTGTAGCCTCTGTTTAGATTCCTCTCTGCGATGTCTACTCATATCTTCGAAACAATTTTGTTTTGTCAAGTACTCTACCAAATATTTGCTTCACTTTAATGCATAGGACATTTGGAATAAAGTAGCATGAAGTGTGGTTTCTCTCTTCTTGCATTGGGAGCATTTGTCTATATGAGTGTGCATATCCCATTTCATGGTTGTTCAATAAACCCCTAATCCTGTAAGTCTTCTCAAGCTTTGGTATACCGCAAAGTGGATCCTCACTATTGTCATATGAGCTTGATTAGACAGTTAGCACTTCCTTAGACCTTATGCAGAAAAGTAGAATTTCATCTTTGTTTTTCCGGTACAGTCTTCCTATTAACAGCTAATACATAGACGACTGCTCAACCAGCTTTTGTGTTATAGGTAGTGGAATTTGTGAATCTACTTGTGCTATGGTCATTAAAGTCCATCCTCTTCCCATCTTGGTATCATCTCCATACATGTGTTTAGAAATTATAGTGTATATATAGGTAAACCTTCGGTACTATCCACAATGTTGCATGAAATCTTGAATTTCTTTGACACTAGTAGGTCTAGGTATTTCAACAATTACCTCCACTTTCTCTATGTCAATAGCAATCCCATTCTTAGAGACTGTGTGTACAAGAATTTTACCTTGTCTGGCCATGAATACATATTTTTAAGGATTTTATTAAAAAAATTCCTTTATAGGTGGTATCTCTCAAAGACATTCTTGAGGTGTTCAAAGTGGTTTGCTTGTTTGAATGAGTGTACGCACGTCATACATGTAAACTTTTAGAAATTTTCATGGATACTCTTTGAAGGCATGACTTATTAGCCTTTGGAATGTTGTAAGAGAATTTTTCAACCCAAAAGGCATGATTCTATATACAAATATACCCCATTCTATAGAAAAATATGTCCTATATTGATCCTTTGGATAAACAGCCAATTGGTTGTAGCCTGAGAATCCATCTAAGAAGTTGTAAGCTTCCTTTTCAATCACTCTTTCTAGGACATGATCAGTGTGATAGGAAGTTATCTCTTATAGTCGTTGCATTCACATTCTAAGCTTCCATTTTAAGTTTGATACAGATACTCTTAGCTTTCCATTTTTCTTGAGTACCAACACAATCAGGGATACCCAATCGGTGTGCTCAATCTCATAGATGAATTTCGCTTCCTTGAGCTTTTCAATCTCTACCTTGATTTTTTTGGCAAAAGTCATTACACGTATAGGGTCTTTGTCTGTTTGGCTTAGCATCCTTTCTCAGGAGTATAGTATGTTGGCAAATTCTAGGATTCACTCCCTTGAGATCTTTGTAGGACAAGCAAAGACATCCCTATATTGCTTTAAGGTACGGATGAGAATTTCTACCTCTTCTTGAGACAAGTCAGTGGCTATGTATGCAAGTTTTGGTTCCTCCCCATGTTTTTCTAGGTTAATCTTCTTAGCATGCTCTGGTCCTTGGTAAAAAATTTCTTGTTTCCTAGGTTGTGTCATGGGTTGTTCCATGCAATTCTTCTGTCTTGGAAAGTATATTTCTTATAATGTGATGGGACACTCATAGCCTCATTGTCTTTTCTACTTTTGACTTTATCTTAGTGTTCCAATCTTATTTCAATGTCCGTTTTAATTCCCAATATTTGACTTTTCTTTTCATTTTTGTCATGGGAAGTTCCTTTTCTTTTGATTTTCTCATTTTTTGAACTTTTCATTTCATTGTAGTGTGTCGTTTCAAGTTTGTCTTTTTTCTAAGATGGAATATCTGCTAGTGATTTCGTCCTTGATATAGTCTTCCACATTAGCTATCATCAAAAATTGTTTTTTCTCATTAATTTCGATACAAGTTTGTTTCTTTAAAGTTTACTCTCTCATTTTTTTCCTGTATTTTTCTTCACTGATTGAAAAAATCAAAGTATTTTTTCTCTCCTCTTCATAGGAGTAATTTTGCTCTTATGTGTTGCTTTTTTGAGTTGGATTCTTCTGTCAGAAGTGTTTTCTCTTTTAATAAATTCACTGCATCATATTAATGGTCAAAAAAGACTTTTTAATCGTTCAACAATACAATGGTCACCATTTGAATAGAAACAATGTTGTAGCCTTCTTTATCATAGAATAATGTGGGCGTGGAGTCATTGACATAAACATCCATGGTCGCCAATATTTGAATCAACTCAAATGATGAAACAAATATTCAGGAAAAGGCTCTAGGATATAATCAATATTGTTTACCTCTTGATCTAAGATACAATCATCTCGCTTTAAACTATCATTTTTTGAGGCCCAACATATTTAGATAGGAGTGTCTTTCTTTAACCATGATGGTGATTTAGTTTTAGCTGATGTTTTAGAATTTAAATATTGGATGAGTGTTTTTAGAACATCCTTGTAAGAATGATATTTTAGGTTTCTTGTAAATGAGCCTTGTTTGTTTTTTATGCAAGTAGTCATTTCCCCAATCTTGGACTAATTGAACCTACCTCATGAAAGGTCATCCCAAAATGGTTTCATAATTCAGTTTCGTCACAAAATTTATAGTGGAAAAAGTATGTTAATAGTCAATTCCACATGAGCTGACTATCACATCTTTCAATAATCCTATTGGTTGTCCAATGTGACTATCTTTCAATTGCAGTTTCATTCTCATTTGCATTATTGTTGATCTTTCCCATGCTTCACATACTACTTTGGTGGTTATGGCAATGGCAACCCCACTGTCTAATATTGCTATAGGTTTTACGTAGTTGTATTCCATAAGAAGAGTGATGTTCCCTTCATTACCTTTGCAATAATCTCTTACTTTGTTTATCGGATCTGATTTGACTAGTTTCCCTCAAGATCCTTGTCATTGCAACTCTTCGGCTTTCTCCTTTGTTAATCTCGTGATTCCCACTTTTCCTAAAGTGTGGTCTAATCTTCAACACTTCTACTACTATTATGGTACATTGAATGGGCGTTCATGATCGATAGAGGTTTCCCACATCTGTAGTCTACTTTACTTGACCCAATTTCGTGGTCATTGCAACTGTTCGGCTTTCTCCTTTGTTAATCTCGTGATCCCCACTTTTTCTAAAGTGTGGTCTTTTCTTCAACAGTTCTACTATTGTTATGGTACATTGAATAGGTGTTCATGATCGATAGAGGTTTCCCACATCTGTAATCTACTTTACTTGACCCAATTTCGTGCTCTTACACAGCAAATATTTTTCTTTGTTTTCTCCTAGGTATGAGGGTAGCATTTTGAGTGTTTGGGTATTGAAAAGGCTTAACTGCTCTAACCCTCAATCTTTGAACAAACATTGTTCGTCCACTTCCATATGTGGATGTTGTAGCCATCCACTTCCATATGTGGATGGTGTAGCCATGCTTCTTCAATTGGAGCTGATTTTTAGTTCAGGCTTCCATCATTAACCTCTCTTGCATTTTCCCATATTTTTTCAAGCCAATCTTCCTCCACTAAAGGGGTTTCCTCTAGCCCATCTTCTTTGTCCACTAGTACTATGATTTCAGGTTCTCGAATTCATCAATTCTTTAGTGTCTCTTATCTCCATTAATCTCGGCTATGTTTCATCTTTTGCAAGATTTCTAATTATTTCAATTTTTGGTTTCTATGCTTCAAGCATCATCTGTGTTATTATTACAATATTTTGATAGGCTTCCATCTTTGTTGCTTCCACATTAGTGGTTGGATAATTCTTCCATTTTGTTTCTACGGGTTGCCCCACTTTCAATCCTACTTTGAAGGCTTCCAAGGCTGCATAATTCTTACATCTGCTTGAGTCTATATCTTTTAAATTTTGGAGCATGAATAAGTTTGTGAATAATGGAGGCTTTAGCCCAAACAATCGGTTTAGAAATCAAACATCATATGTAAAGGGTATTTTAATTTTATATCATAGACTTTAGGAAAAGGGAAAGGGTGTTGGAACCCCCAAGTTTTGGGAAAGTCGTTGTTGAAAATTTTTGGGCCCTCTAAAATTCATGAGAAAAGAGATTGAAGAAAGTAACCAACACTTATCCACAACCAAAAAAAGAGGACATACTAAGTTGACTGTGCAAAAATAAAAGGCATAAAAGAAATGCGTCAAAATTACTGAGGGAAGCAACAGAGAGTTGTCAAGTGTGCACCAAAATTAGCGAACCTGGGAATCTATATAAAGAGGTAAAGTATGCATGTATGCTGATGTATTATGGATACATGCATGGGTAATTAGGGGGAAGCATATTTCTTTTGTTTATTATTTTTTCAGTTTAATTGCCTCCTCTTGTTGTTATTAGTTCTCCCTAATTACCTTCTTCTTAATCATATTAGGAAGAGAATGGGATTTAGGAGTTATGAAAGGCAAAAATGATAAAGTTAATCCACCTCTTTTTTGGGGGGAAAGTTCGTCCTTTGGCCACTCTTACACATCTCTCACACACCCCATCATTCTTGCATACATGGCATGCACCTATTTGTCAAAATGATAATCACCTCTTTGCCCATGGAAAATAAAGAAGCACTCCTAAACACCATGGCAAATAATCACCTCCATAATCTCATGCAAAATAAAGAATCCCTCTTGGACCCCATGTTCTACCTAATGACATGTATGTGATATGTGAAGAGTAGGTAATCCACTAATGGTTGTGTGTGCACTAATATGTGTGCTTAGGTGAATAGATGTGTAATCACGTGCATTAGGATTGTATCCTTACCTCTTTCCCTATTTATTGGTTGGTATATCCACTTCTCTTTCCACGAACATCCACATTATTTTGATTCATTCTAGTATTATGGCCTTGTTTGTGTATTGCATGAGAGTTGCCCCCAAAGAGGAATATGCATAGTTTCAATGCCCTACCTCCACGCCCAGAGAATCCTCAACCATGCCACAAGTAAATGAGATGCAACTAGATATCCTCAATTGCAAGCCATCATCATTCCTACACCTGCCTTGGTAAGTAAAATTCTCTATTCCTTTATTTTTATTCATGAAATGTTCTTTACTAAGAGAAGATTAGGATGACCCAAAAAAAACCAAGAAAATGTGATTTGCATCTATGTTTACTAAGTCAAGCATGTGTTTCCTAAGTCATGTTGAAAGGAGTTGTTTCATGAATGTACTTCTTGGTTTAAAGTCAACCCTCTTTGAAAACCATTGAAACGAATTTCTTCAGAGATAATTTTTTGATAGGACATCTTCTTGGAGTTAGCAAGAGGATCCCATGGCTAGCAAAGAATCTATGGCTAGCATCTCTTATACCTTGCGGTTAATATGTATCCCCATTGGTTAGCAAAAATGGACAATTTTGTTGACTTCACAATTAGCAAATAAGAAAATAATTTGGTTGCTCCCCACTAAGCTCGATAGAAAGATATCTACAAGACAACATGAAATGATTAAAGACCTATAAAAAAGAATTCAACTCCAAACCAGCAAATTAACAATGTAGGTACATGACTTACAATGGGATGGGAACGCCCCTGGTGGGATATGATCTTTGAGGTGCATATTGCCCAACATATAGACATGTAGTATATGGTGGTTATGCTGCTTGTTGAGATGATTGCATCCTCTTTTGTAAAGAGTATGAGCATATGTTAGAGTTCCCAAAGTGTGGCGCCAAGCAGTACAGGGAGGATGTTCCAAGCGGACGGTGCATGTCAAGGTCCTCTGACACTTCCCTATTGTAACTAGAATACAGTATATGTTCAAGAGAGAGGCAATTGTGGAGCTAATGACATGGCATTCCTTCATGGGTCCACTGACAACACCTTATGAGTGCTAGTTGACTCAATAGCAATGCATTGAGGCCTAGTGGCTCTCTTCCACAGAAGAGTCACAAAGCATACGGCTAGGCTTGGCAATGGATGGAGTGAACCTGTTAAGGCTTGGAAGCTCGCCTCGGAGCATGTTGCCTATTTCCTTGCTGAACTCTACAACTTTCCACCGTGACCAGCTATCAATAGAAGACGCTCTTGTCTCTAATTGCATTCGGGAAGTATAGCATTGCTAAAAGAAGAGCTACACACCCTTTGAGAGGTTTATGTGGTGGACAAGGAAATCTCATGTGGACAATGCACGACTAGCCAAGCTATGAGAAATGCTCAGGCAAACAACGTGATTTCAAGTAAGAAGCTATTTATGCATGACTTTGAATTTTCAAATGCTAATCCATAATTATTTTTAATTTTACTCAATTAAGGCACATCCATTTTCACCTACTAGGTCATGGTGTGTGACAACCATTAAAGGCAAGCAACTGGAATAAGGTCAGGAGGGAAAGTGGAGGTATGTCACCATGGAGCATGAAGAGGCTCTCACATAGTCCATGGGCTGCCATACTAAGGGTGCATCAGCTGTGATACTAAGGGTGACCTTCTCATAAATCATTCTTGACTCTATGCATATTTTTTAGAATGTGGCAGACTTGTTGTGGTAGACCATGGTTGGCAAAAAAGAGAGCAAGGGCCAAAAAGATCACTTGTAAGAATACAGTTGAATGCCAAAGCTATGGGCCAAAGCAAAGACAAAAGGAGCAGTTTCACTTTCAACTTCACCATGGGAGCTCCACAAAGCTAAAGAGAAACATGCTATGAAAAGTTCAAAACTCCCAAGAGGTATATACATAAAGATATCACTTTCAAGGCATGGTGACCTTGGCGTTCTAAAGTCCCGCAATTGATGCATGACAACCTTAGCATTCTAAGTCACACAATTGGCAACATTCCTATAGTTTGTGTTGCTCATCACTATAAAGGATTTCATTTTTAAAATACCATCTACAAAGTCATCAAATTTGTTAGATGGATAGCTTCAAAGATTATATAAAAAATATACAAAGTTGTCAAACTGGTTAGGTGTATATCTTCATAGAAAATCCACAAGCATTCCAATGAAAAAGCTATTGTAAATTGATTGAGGTCTCCTACACAATACAGGATTTCATACAATCAACCTGACACACACCACATATATCTAATACATATACATACATGTGTGTGTGTGTGTGTGTGTGTGTAAATATTAATCACCTCTAAAATCTCATGGCAAGCTAAGAGACCCTCCTAAACCCCATCCTCATTCTAACCAAATGTCGTGCTTCCAATCCCTGATTAGGATATATCTTGAAGATATCGCTACCTATCTTGGCTTGATCAAAGGATATGCCAACCCCTCGAACCTGCTTGAATCATTGCATCAATAACACCTTTAGCACTAAATGCAATGGGCACAATCTCAAGTGCCCATGGCCACTACACCACACAATAGAAGAGGTTCCAAACACTCCAAATCCTCATTGTACAAAACTCACTCATTGCCACACTCCCTCACACAAATGAACTTAGTAGCCTATGTCACATTTCAAAAATAAAAGCACTCCTAGATTTTTTTTAAAGCTGTTTTTACAACTAGCTAAGTACATAGAACTCATTGCCACATTATGAACAATGTAGCCTATGTCACATTTCAAAAGTAAAAGCACTCCTAGATTAAAATAAAAGCTGCTTTTACATGTAGCTAGGTACACATAACTTTGTGGCAGCAATAATCATGTATTAGGACTAACCCCATCAATTCACAATTTTCTAAATACCTTGCTGCCCACTCTCAACATCGTCTAGCTCCCTAGAGACCTTTCCCTGCATGCAACTCCTTAAACATGTAGCAAGCTATCGAAACTATCCCCCAAGAGAAGAGCACTTGGAAGAGAGCGACTCCAAGATGGGTCCACATTTTTTCTGATTGGAACGCTATATGCATAAGCATTAACTTAAAAATTATACAAATAATACATTTAGCCGTGCTAACTATGATGCAAAAAACAACCAAGGAGAACATATACAAGAAGGTGAAGCTCGGTCTAGCACAAATATGATAGTGTGAGAATGATCCTTTGTTTTCCAAGTGGATTTGGTGGCCTGAGGCATGTGGGATGTTGTCAAAATAAATTAAGTCATTGTATTGTCCATGGGGGCTCTTTCTTAACATACTAGGGTCAATTTGGAGTAGTTTGGATCACCCTAAAGAGCCTTAGAAATGTGGACCCCAAAATCAAACCTCTTTAGCATGTGCATTTGACAAGTGAAAGATGCATCTCTTGTGCTATCTAAGCACCCCTTGTAATCAATCTTTTCAGCTAATCAAGTCATCAATTGAGTCCTCGCTCACTCACTCACTCACTCACTCAGAGTATTTAGTGTTTATTGACATTATATTAGTATGAATACTACTCTCTATAGTCCCCCTTAACCTTCAATGTTCCATCTCTCACATGGCCAACATATATACACAAGACAATGCTTCAGTTAACACCCCCTCTTACAAGAAAAAGGAAGAAAGAAGGATTGCCATCATTGGGTTGCCATGTGGCATTGGACAAGCTTTATCCAGCGGTCCACATTTGCTCCCACAAATTACATGTTATACTTGGGCTTTAATAGGCCAAAAAGTTACATCTCAAGAAATTTTTGCATGTATCAAGTGGATTAGGTCCTCTTGTATGATTATTGGTCTTCACATTTACAAACAATGCTTTTTTCGAACATTCGGCACACAATAAATCCTGCTTACACCAAGAGATTAGTTCATGTACCTACTTGGCCTTGAATTAGTAACATTGAGGTTTTGTACCCCTGGAATATAGGTGTACTTTTCAATACTCTCAATTCAAAAATGAAAAGGCCTAGAAAGGTGATCCAATGATGAGTCAATCTCTCTAAAACTCACTTTTTGGTATCTGGATTTTCTAAGCATGATGCACAATTTCCCCACTTAGAAAATACCACTAACTCTGCTAATGCCACTGTATCTTCCAATACATAGGGAGACCCAGCTCTTAGAAATAGGATGCATGGAGCTGTAAAGACAAATATGACTCTACAAGCTGTCTGGTGGACACCATTTTCAATAGTTGCCAACTTTTGGATGATTTACAAGATCCCAAGGCAAAGTCACCGATGTGCCATATATTATTGCGTTTAATCTTGTACATTCACCATCTATGTATGTATGAATATCGTCGTCCAACTTGGGCTTCCACCGATGTGCCAACTTGGGCTTCCACCGATGTGCCATATATTATTGCGTTTAATCTTGTACATTCTCCATCTATGTATGTATGAATATCGTCGTCCAACTTTTTACCCATCCCCCCTTTTACTGAAGGGAGTCATTAGTTCTCACCTTGGTGTTTTTTCTTGAAATCCTTCATTTTAAAGAAAATGATGCATTCACACAAAAAGTATACAAAATCTAAATTTGCCCCACCTAGGGACCCCCCTACAAAGGGGGAAGTGATTAAAATACATGCAATAGAGATTGCAAGTTTTCCACACCAAAAAGAAGGGCAGGAAAGAGGCCTACTGATCACATATGTAGATCTCATGAAGTAGATCAGCTCAGAAGCTGATCCACATTGAATCACCTGCATCAGGAACGGTATAATGCAACGAAAAAAAATGACCCTTGAGGACACATTCCGTAAATAACGCGCATTGCTGATTGGTACAGCCTTCACTGACTAGAATGATTTCTTTAATAAAAACCCTGTTGAAGCTACTCTGTAGGATCACTGCATAATGAACATGTTAATATGAGCCAACCCACAAGACTCTTTGAGAATCTCAAAGAAAGTAGTCTTCCCAACAGTACCATCATGGTGACTTCAAGTCCTTGTTGATAACACTTGACTCACTGCATTGTAGAGTTGCTCTTCCTCAAATGGCTTGGACACATAACCATCCATTTTGCATCTCACACACTCATCATAAGTTGCTTGAATAACGTCCGCTGTCATTGCTAATATTGGTACATGCCAAACTCTATCAGTATCCTTGGCCAACTCTTCTAGCTTCCGAATGTTACCTGTTGCTTCAAATCTGAACAAAAAGAGGAAGCAAAACCATTTCTAATGAGTTATTGATCTGGTGACATATTACACAAAAGCTCATATAACTCTTGCTTAAAGGTTGTTTGCCCACCCCTGCACTTGTCTACGGGCAGATGCAAGTGCACAACCTTAACATGATTGACAAAATGTTACAACAAAAAGATGGGCATAATGGTGCCCCTTGTGAATGACCAAGACACTCTGTGTGTGTGTGCACGCGCGCGCACGCTCGCGTGCCGTGCACACACACACACACACACTAGTAAATTAATCAAATCGATTTACAACAAAAAAAAAGTGTGTGCACACGCGTGCGTGCATCCATGGGACAGGCAGATGCTTATGCACAGATTTAGAGGTGTGTGTGTGTGTGTGTGTGTGTGTGTGTGCATCCTGTGGCAGATGCTTACGCACACACAGAGAGAGAGAGAGAGAGAGAGAGAGAGAGAGAGAGAGACCCATCCATTTCCGGCATTTGTATGTCCATGAAACATGCGTCGAACTTATGAGGTGGGCCAAGCAGTGCAATAGCAGCCTTGCCACTATCAGCACACTCAACATGTGCGCCATATTTTTTCAACGCGCCAGCAGCCACAATGCGATTGACCCTGTTGTCATCGACCACGAGTATGTTCTTCCCGCACAAAAGGTTCCGAAGGTTGCCAGGTTTTTCACGCTCTTGCCGACTGCTGTCCCCCATCCCAATCACTTGTTGTAAACAAGCAGCAATCATGCTGGCTCTGAGGGGCTTCATGACAATAGTGTCCACATAACCCATGAGCTTGGCTGTCTCACACTCAGTACTGGTCATTGAGGTAGCCATAAGTAAAAACTTAGGAAATGGAACATTCGTCCCACTCCATCTTTCTTTACTTAAGAGAGAGGGAAAGTTCAGACCACTGGAATGTCCCCAAGCATCTTTCTCAACAAGCACAACGTCAACCTTTCCATGCGGAAGGGTATTATCATCTCTACTGTGAAAAAGAAGGCACATAACTACTTTAGCATATAGCTGTATTGGGATTATCTTTTCTAAACACACCTTTTTTGACAACACAAAGCCATCCACAAAGAGACAAAATGATAACCATAGATATTTCTTCACAAAGCAAGAGGAAACAGACAAACATAACAACGATACGTGTCCTTGGGAAAGGCTTTAGCCTATGACCCATTTCCATGAGAAAATTCCCCTATGAGATGGATGAATATGAACCTCCACCATCATGTTGTGCTAGGTGGTGTTCTTGTCCTTTAATCTAGAGAGAGATGAGCATCATGTGAGTGCACTATGAGCCATTATGGAAGTGTGTAGAGTGTGTTAAGAAGAGGAGAACCATGTGTCTATGCCTATGAAAGAAGGCTCTGTAATCTCATTTGACAATGCATAATCAAGAGTTTCATAACACTGAGTAATGTCTCTCTTTTTCTATCTTTATTTTACACACACACACACACACCATGAATGTTACTCTCGCTAATCCACCCTAGCCCCAACACCTATAACTTAGATTGATCAGTAGGGCTCTCCCACCAAGCCCATTCCCCCCCCCCCCCCAAAAAAAAAAAAAAAAAAAAGCATTACCTCTCATGTGATGATGGTCATCTATCAAAGAATTTCCACATTTGACAACTTTAACCAACACAGCACAACTTCAAACACTTCCAATATATTCCTTCTAAACAAAACAAGTAGTAAATTAGTGTAGTCAAAGAGGTACAAACCTGGAGTATCCGTTTGATTCACAAGTCAAATACTCCAATGCAAGATTTGAGTCGGAAATAGTGCTAACCTGCAGACCAAGTCTTTGCAAATGATACCGACTAACCTCTAATCGCACAGCTGCTCCATCAATAATAAGAGCCTTGATGTCCTTAAACTTGGTGAGAAGCGTCCTATCGCTGAGAGAGCACTTATCTTCCTCTAAGCTCACATCACCACCCCTTTTAAGAACTAGGCTACACGAGAATGTCGAGCCCACACCCTCCTGGCTCTCAAAATGCATCTCACCCTTCATTAGTTCAACCAAACACCAACTGATACTAAGTCCAATACCAGTGCCTCCATAAGTTCGTGATGTGGAGCTATCAGCCTGCATAAACGGCATGAAAATCCTCTGTTGTGCTTGCAAAGGAATGCCAACTCCTGTATCCTCCACACTGATGAAAAGTTTTACTTCAGATGATTTTTGTTCCATGCACCATTGCCTCTTGTTAGCAAGCAGAAGATCCCAACTGCTTCGCCTGTTTGCGACTGCATGGCCACTCAAAGTGTTTCTGCTCTTAGCTAGCCTGGGTGTTGCTTCCAAGCTCATCCTCTGAACTGACTCCATTTCTTCCCACAAATGGACACACACAAAAATGTGGCCACTCTCTGTAAACTGCAAATGCAAACAATACCAGAGCAGGGTGAGTAACACAAGAACTCTAGTCAGGCCCTATATACGCAAAATTGTGTTCATCTATCTTCAAGCATCTCTACGGCCAGTTCTTTAAAAGCCTTAAAGATATGACTATAACAACTGTATCATCCTAAAGATTGTTCAAAGAATTACAAACCTTGTAAAGCAGCATGTCTGGCTTTAATAACGGTAGAAAATGCAATAGGAGAGAGTCTTTCTTACTAAGAATAAGATTACTGCTTACTTTTACAGAGTTTCCCACAAGGTTGGTGATTATCTGCCTTATCCTGCCAGGATCCCCAATAAGAGTGGATGGAACTCTTTCTGAAACATAAGCAGCTAGCTGAAATAATTCAAAATGTGATAAGAGTGCAGAAATGATACTTGTCAGAAGAGCAATTTTATCAATGCATGCAAGAAATTTTAGCTAAAATAATTCTAAATACGATAAGAGTGCAGAAATGGTACTCGTCACATGAGAAATTTTAGCAATGCAAGCAATTACCTCGATGCCCTCTCCTCTGGTCTTTCCACAAAACAGAGATAGAACATCATCAAGAATGGCACGAAGGTCAAAAGGCACTGCCTCTAACTCAATGCGGCCTGACTCAATTTTGGCTTGATCTAAGACCTCATTTATTAGGGTCACCAATGCCTTTCCACTTGCTTGTGCAGTTGTTGCGAAATCTTGTTGAGTTGCATCAAGCTGAGTATTGAGAAGCATTTGAAGCATTCCTGAAAGTTCAGATGCAACGTTATTCCCCACTTGAAGACAAAACTATGACCAATGCTCACACACCTCTACATAAGTCGTCGACAGAAACAAAACATACCAACTCAAACAATTGAAAGCAGAATAAGTGCCAATATTAATAAACAAGATGTTTGGTATGGGCTTTGGTCTATTCACCAACTTCTGTGTGAGAGCCCTTCATGAGTACCATCCACAGTCCAGTCCTAACCTATGTGGTAGATAATCATGCGCACTTGATCACATCATGCCACATGAACCCCCACTTTAAGGTTGACACCTTTGTAAGGGCTGATTTGGGGGTTGTACTGCCCTAGATGCTCCCGCCACTCCTATAGTATGGAGCTACCTTATAAAGACTCCTCTAGTTCATTATCAATGAACTTGTAATTTCATTTTTATTTCGCTCCGTGTCCATTAAGTACTTTCCTGATCATCATGAATGCTACTCTAATTTACCCACCATGAACCCTAACACAAAAGACTCTAATATTGAGAAAAAAAACCCTTTCATTAAAATATGTACAGAGCTGTACAAGAAAGGCAAATCTCTCAATCTATTCTCAGCACTATGCATACTATGAATGCTTTTCTGAATAATTTCCCTCCATTGTGCAGATGCAACCCTTACTTTGTTCCACGGGATATAAGCTATTTAAAAAGACAGCCTAATGAGTTAAAAGATGAGGAAAGATTACCAAGCACTCCATTCATTGGAGTTCTGATCTCATGTGATACGGTTGCCAAAAACTGCAGAAAAGGAGCACAACATCAGACTGTGAATAAAACAAATTGAGCACAAAATGTTGCTATTAACATTATTCAATAAAACCTGAGACTTGGCTACGTCAGCTGCTTCTGCTTGAACTTTAAGCTCTTCCATCTTCCGGTAGTCTTCTTCTACTTTCTTGACATGCTTATGAGCATTATAAACCATAGCACAGATAAGGGCAACAAAAGCTAGAACACCCGTTGCGAATCCCAAAGCAAGGGTAGGCTGTGGGACTTTACTGGCTAGCCTATGACAACACATGGGCTCCATCAGACAAAAGCTTAAGCAAAGGAAGAAGTACCATATTTGTCAGCATCTGAATGGTGCATCACCTGCACCGCATCTCGTGTTTCCTGAAGGGGTCCCCAAAATCTAGCGGACTGACATGAAAAAGACCATCATCTCGATCCTCTATTCCGTACATAATGAGTGGCCGTGACATATTAGTTATGTCATACACATTCACCAAAATATCCCCATTTTTGGAAAGCTGCACAAGAAGGTTGTCAACTAAAGATTCAAAATCAAAAGCTCCACCCAAGTACCTGTCAAATGCACAACACAAAGTCTACGGTTGTCACAAAGTCACATTCTTTAGACACAAAATAATCACCATCATATAAAAATGCAAATGTTTTCAATCTTTAATGGAAAGTCTGCAAGTGAAATGTAACTGTAGGTCTTTTTTAGACAACTGTAAGCAGAAACATGAAACCTTTATGAGATATCTACGACAAATTCGATTAGGACTGATGTATAGTGCAACCTATGATAGCAAATGTGAGAGCTTGTGATTTCTCCAGAGTGCACAAAAATCAGAGCATAAGACTTTGCAAAACAAACAATATATATATATATATATCTTTGTCGTCTTCACCTTCCTTTCACACCCTATCTCTTCACTTGAAATCCAGTATACAGAGGTAAAAGCGGGAAGAAAAAGAAAAACTCTTGACAAACAGTGGTCCTGCTATTGCACGGTTGAGTTCCCATTGAAAAGCTAAGTGAGAACAAAAAGCTATGTCAGGGGCACATCCTTACAAAGCAAGTTGCTAATGTTACAAAATCTTACTTTTATGTTGCAAGAGCAACATAAAAGATTCAGATGAGGAACAGACCTCAGAAGCACAAAATCTTACATAACCCCTACTTGCAAGAGCAACATAAAAGATTCAGATGAGGAACAGACCCCACAGCTGCATTGATTTTCTCTTCAGTTGTAGCTTTGGGTTGAACGTCTTCCTTATACACAGCAAATGTCAGCACAACACCAAGATGGTTGGACTTGAGAAGCCTAAAGGGACCCGTTAAAACGCCTTTGCCAGAAGCCCGAGCCCGTAGAATGTTATCACGATCTTCCTGTATGCAATAGAACACTAACGTTAAAAAGTGTGACTATAGTCCACAGTGTGATGGGATGGGGACTTTGTAACATACTTCTCCAGACATCATATCCAGCGAAACAATGTACCCAATGGTCTCTTGCGAGAATATGGTGGGTGCATACTCATCGTGCACTGGGCTTGGTTCTTTTGAATGCATGGTCTTGATAGTCCACCCTTGCTCTTTCTCAAATGCTTCTCTTTCATGATGAAAAACCCTATGTGCGTATGCTACGCCGGTTATCAAAGGTCGCTCAAATGCAGTTCTTGCAGTGTATTCAGCAAAGATGTCCTGTAGACAACAAAAAACACAGTGCTTTGTTTATTTCTCTCCGCTTGATTATGAACTTTATTTCTTTCCTTATATTATGAGAGATTATCATAATTACGGTTAGCACAACTAGATCAATCAACAGATATGATCATTCACATTTGTTGCTATCCCAACTGCATAACCTTAAGAGGCGGTATCCATTAGGTACTTTGCTGTGCCTGTGTCATGGAGCTATTAGGGGCTTGTCAAAATATAACTAAGTAAATGTGCTGAAACCCAGGCTCTTTACTGTTAGAAATGCATATGCATGTATTAGAGTGCAAGGTGGCGAGGGCAACGCTCGTTCATCATCTCATTGAAAAACTAAAACAGAACAATGATAGCATCAAGCACAAAAGTTATACCTGATTCAATGCACTCGGATGCCTTCCAACATAGAAGGTGGATACCAATATTGCTAGCGCATGTACATGATTCATGCTAACTGAAAATTGATGTTGTAGCATCCTGGCACGCTCATCGCACAAGTTCGCCAATACATCCACGAAATGCTGGTAGTTTTGTCGATTAAAAAATTGGTAGACAATCAAGGCCACTCCCACCCCAGCAGCAGCAAGAAACCACACCAAAGTCATCATACTAAAAGTGCCCCAATATTTAGCCCTTGAGGGTAATGACTGCATGTGCTTGAAACTGCATGAACAATCCCACCACCTAGCTCCCAGCTTACGATGGGTCGAGCTTTCAGAGCTATTGTCATTGGCAATTGCTATACGCTTGTGCTGCCGTACAGGTGCACCATTGATCAAATACTTCCTTGTAGGTCTGAATGACTCTTTGCAAGCCCCTGAGGATTCCTTACACATCATTACGCGGAGAGATAAGGGACTATAATGGCACTTACAGGTACATCCGACTATTTCCTCTGAAGGAGGAATAGGCAAAAATCTCCATCAATTAAATGACATGTAGTCACAACTGCAGCTGCCATGCATTGTCTGATTAGTCGATCAATCTCTGAGCAAATGCTGCTTCTTGGGTCAATACGAGTAAGGCTTATATTGCTGAATGGCCCTCACTTGACTGATACGAATGAACCATTGACGTTCAAAACTTCATGGTCATGATAATCGCGCTTTCACAGATGTTAGCTGTTCTGAGGCAACGGCCAAGATGAAAAATGAATCTTTACTCTTGACATCCGACATTGCAGCTAGCTTTTGCATGAGGAATCATGGTAGCTGACAGTGGACGATGTATGCATATATCACTTTGCAAAGTGACTCAGAGATTTCATAATTGCTACAGAACCCTCAGAGTACATAGAAGAGACAGAAAACCCAACGGCAGAAACATGATTGCGATTCACTTGCTTTGAAGCTCAGCAGGTAGAGCTTTTCATGGATGCTTGTCGCATACACTCGTGCCCTGAGGTATAAATTGGGTAAGGTACACGTCTGGTCTTTCGCCCTTCGCATAAACTACAGTTGCATTTCAAGCTCCCCTGTTCTGAAAAATATAAACAGCCACATTTGAGATGAGCTTATTACGCCCATAATCGAGCAGAGAGCCTCTGCTGTTGTGCATTGAGACATTTAGAGGATGTGGGCGTATCTTATATTATCAGTGCACGTGAACGAGAACCGAAAGAGTTAGCTGGTGGATGGTGGGCGAGAGTAGGCCCTGAACTCAAAAGGGCAATGCCTTGCCCACGTGCACCAGGACTACGGAGGGAAGCAGAGAAGACCCCTAGCTTTCTCTCTCGCCCTCCCAGTGCAATTAGCCTAAACTACGAAAAAGCAAAGCAGACTCTTAGCAGAGAGCTAAAAACAAGACGGAACTAGGGCTTCAGCTTGCGAGCAAAACGCAGGAGAAAGCACGCTGCGAGAGAGAGAAAAGAGAGAGAGGGAGAGAGAGAGAGAGAGCATGTGTGTGTGTGTGAGAGAGAGAGAGAGACGGTACAAGCCTGCCGAAACAAGACAATGAGACATTGTTTCGTTTGTATTAAAAATGTACTTATCTGGAAAATGAGCAAATGAAGGAATGATAATGAAGAGGGCCCGGGATTTGGACAGGGCCCAAATCTCCTGCGAGATCCTCTGTGACCTTTTGTCACTTTTTCCGACGTGGCCCTTGCCACGTCACCCTGCACGTGATTTGTCACTTTAAATCTCAACACACTTCTAATAATTTCCAAATCTCAACCTTTGCAAAAAAACAAAATCTGAACACCTCCAATTTTCCAAAAGACGATCTTGTGCTTTTTAGGCAGTGGTCACGCTAGGTATAGTTATCTCTTACTTTTTGGATAACTATGCCTCAATCAAGGTCATGAGAATCGTGATGCATAGTTGCCAATAGTAGTACTTATGCTATGGTCACGCGAGGCTTAGTTATCGGTTATTTGAACAAATAATTAAGCCTCATTCTTGGTCACATGCAAAAAGGAGCATTAAATGAATAACTATGTCCACCCTTTGTAACTATGCCGATTTTCGCATAGTTGTGAGGTTCAAGGTTTAGTTGGGAGGATGAATCAATAAGTAAGCCTCACGTGACCATGCAAGAGGCTTAGTTATTCATGTAATGCTCTGTGTGGGCATAGTTGGCTTAGTTACATATAACTGATAACTAAGCCTCACGTGACCATGCTCTTAGTATTTGTATTTTGCAACTATGCCGATTTTGGCATAGTTACGCTTGTAATTGGTGTAGGCTTTCAATAAAGCCACAGACTCTAGCTCCAAGCTATTATAGACAATGTGGATGTGTAGCAGTGGCTTGAGAGATTTGTTTGCGCAGGTGATGGGCATGCGCTAACTCCATTTCTACTAACCCATCTTGGTCATTGGCATTTCTTTCACCTCCAAGCCTCGATCTTCTGTAAAAGTTTCTCTCACGCGACCACGCAAGAGGTCCAAAAAAAAAATTTGCCCTTTTGCGTTCAATGGGTGTGCACCACGAGGGACGCAAGTCCCTCTACACTTCTTTGTTGCTTGGTTGTCTGAACCAGCCAAGCAGAGATGGAAGCAGAAGCCTTTCTACCTTCATTGCGAAGATAAACAAGTGATGAAATCATGTGGTCTGCCATTCTGGAGATGAACAGTGGTAGTGCTAGCATGTAGTGTGTGTGTGTGTGTTGTTGGGGTATAAAGCCCAATGTGGTCGCCCAGGTAAGTGGACGGGCCGCCAGGTATGTACACATATTCTTTTGTAAAAACCTAATAAGAACTCACTAAGCTCTACACATTACAGTAGAGCGAGTTCACCATATTGTCGTGCTCTTCTTCTCGCACTCTCTCTCGCGTCGCACTTCCGCTCGTACTCCTTCAACTGGTATTAGAGCTCAGATCGAGGCTCGGGGTAGCACTGCAGGGGGCTAGAGTCACCAGGTCCGATTGGAGTGAAATTCGACAGGCAAAGACACGGCCCCAAATCCTGTGGAGTGTTCTCAGAATTTCATTCTGAGATCATCTCGGCCACCGTTCGGCTTCGACAAAGTTCTGCGCAGGCCATTTTCGACTACGTGGTCTTGGCGGGTGCAGATCCGACTCTGCAAATTTGGGGTTTCGGCCTACGACTGCAGGTGCTGAGGATATCGGCACTCCCAGAGTGTTGATTTGTGGCTGTCTACACATCGAAGGACGGCTCACAGTTCTTGGAGGCGTGTCACATACGACACGGGCGCATCTACACACAGACTGTAGGCGACATTCACTAGTTCATCAGGTAGCTTGTGTTTGCTGCTTGATATTCCAGATTTCATCCTGACATTGCAGGTACTTCCACATGGGATGTATTGTCAGAGATGATGGATGTCTGTTGAGGGTTTGTTGGCTGTGAGTCACGCAGCAAACAACCGCCGCAGCGGTTACAGCATATAGTGGGAAATTTGTGGATGTATGACTTTGTGGGAAGTCTATGTATTGTCAGATTTACTGCAGCCTTTGTTGAGGGTCGAGTGAGGTTTTATTGAGCTGGGGGATTCTCGAATGTTGAGATCCTTTCGGTGATATAGGTCTTGGAGCGATCCCTCGAGCACCCTTAGATAGGCAGCTAGGATGTATTGACTGTGAGTTAGACAGTTGGGATTGCATCTTTGCTTTACTGCCGTTGAGGCATTGTCGCAGTCTATGCTTACAGGACAGTGACAGGACAATGCAGGACAGTGAGAGACAGTACAGGTGCAGGACAGGTTTACCCACAGCTTATAGTGTTAGAGAGATAGTGGTTTTTTGAGCGGTTTTTGGTCTGTTTTTGAGTACACCATAGCCATTTTACAAAGGAGACTCTGCCAAAATTTCTGCAGAATCTGAAGCTTTCTTGGTTCATTTGACAGGTTGATATTGGTTCAGAGGTCAGTTTACAGGGGAAACTCTGCCGAATTTTTCCCAGGAAAGTAAACTACTGTGAAGCATAGCTATGGCTGGATCACAGGACACTGCTCTCTACAATATCAAGAAGCTGGATGGAACCAATTTTCCATTGTGGAAGAAGCAGATTTGGCACGTGTTGGTACAAAAGAAGCAGATAAAACCTATAAAGCTCAAGGGGATAAAACCAGAAGATATGGACGAAGATGAATGGAGCGAAATGGATGAATTGGCACTTTCTACCATTATGCTGACTTTGGCAGAAAGCATTTACTTCAATGTAGCAGACGAGATGTATGCTTATCAAGCATGGTTAAAGCTTAGTGATCTTTATGAGAAGCAGAGTGCAGCTTCACAGGTATACTGGCTTAAGAAGCTTGTTGACTTGAAGATGAAAGAAGGGACACCTATGTCCAATCATCTGAATGAATTCAACACAATCTATAGTCAGTTGTCAGCTCAAGGTGTCAAGTTTGATGAACCTGTTAGAGCTATGTTCCTGTTGATCACATTGCCGGAAAGTTGGGACACTTTTCGCACAGCGTTGAGTAATTCTGCACCTCCAGATGGTTTGAACATAGCAGGTGTAGAAGGAAGTCTGCTTACTGAAGAAACCAATAGAAAGACAATGGACAAAGGCAAAGGAACAACCTTAGTTGTCAGGGGAAGGACCAAAGAAAAGTACAAAGGTGGAAAGAGGAATCAGTCTCGTAGCAAGTCCCGCAGTGCTAAAGGCAAGAGTGACATAGAATGCTACCATTGTGGCAAGAAGGGTCACATGAAAAGAGACTGCAGAGAATGGAAAGCAGAAAAAGGCAAAGAGAAAGTTGAAGACCATGGTGAGAAGAACAAGTCCTCAATGAAGATTCAAGAAATAAATGTGACAAACAGTGTTGCAAAGGATGACAGTCTAGTGTCAGGAGACATCTACTTTTTGAAGAATACAATGGACTCAGCTCTCCTTACAACATCTGATGGAAATGCACTGAGTGACTGGATTATAGACTCAGGGGCATCACTTCATGTGTCTCCAAACAAGGAGTGGTTTACCTCTTATGTGACCACTAAAGATCATGTTCGGCTAGGCAATGGGCAGACATGTGAGATCTTAGGTGTTGGAGATGTTCAATTGAAGTTTCAGAATGGCTCTTCTTTCACGCTGAAGAATGTGAGACATGTTCCCGCAATTACAAAGAGCTTAATCAACACAGGTTTACTTGATGATGCTGGCTACGTCACCACTTTTGGACATAACATATGGAAGATATCCAAGGGTTCTATGACAGTAGCACATGGAGTAAAGTCTAGAGGACTTTACATGATTTATGTATCAAATGTCTCTAAAAATGTAATCAATGTAACCGAGCAGCCGAACATTTCTTTGTGGCATAGCCGGTTAGGACATATGTCCAAGAAGGGAATGGAAATCTTGTCTCGTTCTGGTTATTTGCCTGGCTTTTCATTTAATGATTTTGAATTATGTGAACATTGTCTGTATGGTAAGCAAACACATCAGCCACATAAGCATAGAAGCAGTAGAAGAGATACACAGTTGGCACTTGTTCATAGTGATTTGTGTGGACCTATGCCTAACCTATCTCTAGGGGGAGCTTCTTACTTTATGACATTTATAGATGATTACTCGAGGAAAGTATGGGTTTACTTTCTCAAGCACAAGGATGAAGCGTTTAGTGTTTTCAAAACGTTTGTGACACTTGTGGAGAATCAGAGTGGCAAGAAGCTTAAATGCTTACGCACTGACAATGGTGGAGAGTATGTTTCAAAGGCCTTTCAAGACTTTTGTGAGTCAAAAGGTATAAAACGTGAACTTACTGCTCCTAACAATCCTCCTCAAAATGGTGTTGCTGAGAGGATGAATAGGACCATACAAGAGAAGGTCAGAAGTATGTTGTCTAATGCACAGCTGCCAAATGGGTTTTGGGCTGAAGCTGTATCAACAGTTGTTCATCTTATAAATAGATCTCCTAGCAAGGTTTTGCAGAAGGATTTAGTGGCAGAGATGGTATGGTCAGGCAAGGTGCCCTCATACAAGCATCTCAGAGTCTTTGGCTGTGAGGCATATACTCATGTTGCAAAGGAATTTAGGAACAAACTTGAGACAAAGAGTAGAAAGTGCATCTTTCTAGGCTATGGTAATTCTTGTGAGATGGGGTACAAACTTTGGGATCCCGAATCCAGAAAGGTTATCCGCAGCAATGATGTTCACTTTAATGAAGCCAAATATCATTCTAAACCAGAGAGGGTTGAGGAGATTAGAAGAGTTGTCTTCCAAGAAGATGGACCTGCATGTGCAAGACAAAATGTCAGGGCTCAAGAGGAGCAAGGACAGGATAGAGTGGAACCACAGGTTGTGGATGAGCCTGAGCCACCTATTGTGCGTAGATCTGGACGTATCACGCGACCTCCTGATAGGTTTGTTCCATCTATGAACTATGTCATGTTGACTGATTGCAATGAGCCTTCATGTTACAAGGAAGCAGTGCAAATGAAGGACTCCGGGAATTGGCAATGGGCCATGCAGTCAGAGATGACAGCTCTGCATAAAAACAAGACATGGAAGCTAGTTAAATTACCATAGGGCAAAAAGGCTCTACCTTGTAAATGGGTTTACAGGTATAAGATCACCGCTCATGATAGTCAGCCAAAGTACAAAGCAAGGCTTGTTGCCAAGGTCTTTAGGCAAGAACAAGGCATTGACTTTGATGAAGTTTTCTCTCCGGTGGTCAAGATGACTACATTGAGATGCTTTCTTGCATTGGTTGCCATATTAGATTTGGTGTTGCACCAAATGGATGTCAAGACAACGTTCTTGCATGGTGATTTAGATGTGGAAATTTACATGCAGCAGCCAGAAGGGTTTGTTGAGAAAGGCAAGGAAGATTGGGTATGCCAGTTGTTAAAGAGTCTTTATAGCTTAAAACAATCACTGAGGGCATGGTACCATAAGTTCCACAAGTTTATGCTTTCTCAAGGCTACAAACGTAGTGAGTTCGATCACTGTCTATATACAAAGAGAGCTAAGGATGGCAGTTGGCTGATCCTTATTTTGTATGTGGATGACATGTTGAATGCTGGCAAGCACTTGGAAGAAATTTCAGCTTTGAAGTCAAAGATGGCAAAATCGTTTGACATGAAAGACATGGGTGAGGCAAGTCATATACTTGGTATGCGCATTGAGAGGGACAGATCAAAGAAGTTGATTTGGTTATCTCAAACAGAGTATATTGACAAGGTTTTGCAACGTTTCAATATGGAGAAGGGAAAGGCATTGAAAGTGCTCCGTCTCTCTCAAATGTCATCATCTCTTTACACTCCAATTTGAAAGTGCTCCGTCTCTCTCAAATGTCATCATCTCTTTACATTAATCTTGCGATTAAATGATTTGAATCCCTTGCAATATCATTGTTTGAATGTGGTGACAGAGAGGTGCAAGAGGGAGGCATGTTGTGCCCCGAGAGAGCATAGCATTGACAGTGGGCCTAAAGTTGGCGGCGTCAGAGTGGGAGGGGGCTATAATTTAACAGCTCACTATGGGGCTCTATGGATGTTATGGGGAAGCTGTTCATGATGAGCAGATGGCTTGGACGTTGAGAGGTGGTCGCCATCATGCCATCGCACGTTCTTTCAAAGTGGCCTATAGTAGCCAAAGGCAAGGGATTTTTGAGAGGAGCGAAGGTAGTTGGTTGAAGAGGGATGCAGGGTCAAGGCATGCAAGCTCATAGCCATGCAAAAAAGTTGGGTCGCTATCATTGCCATTAAGGACAATAGAATGTGGAGAGGTCAGAGGTGTGGTGCTTTGGCAGCATTATGGGCCTCAACTTGCAGGTGGGCAAGATGACCTACACCCTGGCAAAGGTGGCTTGACACAACCAGCAAGAAACGGGGGTGTTGGGCTATGAAGGCAACCCATGTGGTCCCAAAGGAGTGAGTTTGGTGGTTAGTGTTGATGTGTAGGAGCAGACAATGAGAGTAAGAATACAACATGTGAATATGGCAATTGGAAGTTGTATTGATGGTGAGTTGATCGTTCTTATGACATTTAAACCTCTCTCTCTCTCTCTCTCTCTCTCTCTCTCTCTCTCTCCCCCCCCGTGTGTGTGTGTGTGTGTGTGTGTGTGTGTGTGTGTGTGTGTGTGTGTGTGTGTGTCAGTAGGACATTATTACTCTCTCCATATTGACATTGCAACGTCAACATGAGTGAGTTAAGACTTTGGAGTAAGGAGACCGATCGTTGTCTCTCACTAACCTCTCTCTCTCTCTCTCTCTCTCTCTCTCTCTCTCAAAACAATGAATGAGCAGCATATGTATCGAAAGCGTTTACTCCCTTAACATATCTCAAAGGTTAATAATAATAGTCATAATGAGTTGCAAATAAGGTAACAAACAATTACCATTTTGGCAACATCTTTTTATGGATACGAAGCAGCCAAAGAAAAGCACAACAGATTGGCCATTGGTAGGCCGGTCTATAATCCTAGTTATGGTAATAGCCAAATGGGGCAGGGATAAGGAGTGGTCCTAGAAAATGCTTGTTAGCCCACATAAGGGTTGGGAGGAATCCTCTAACCCTTTAAGATTGACCATTATACTAACATTTGGCTTAGCGATTGTGCACCATTAGATCACAAGGCCACCCACTTTGATGGCCCTTTAAGGTAGCATTGATACAGAGAATTATGGTAGTAGTACAATGGGGGAGGGAACATAATGGGGTTCCAAAGATGCTCGTTTGCCCACATAAGGTGTTGGGAGAAGAGGGGGAGATCGACCGCTTAAACTATCCAACACAAGCTCCCAAGCATCACCATCAACCTCTCCACCTCTTCTTCCAATTTCCAAGCACACACATTCACACCTAAACTATGACACACACACACACACACACACACACACAGTAAACATAGAATTGACATAGACATGCTTGTAAGAGAGTGTAAGAGATGTGTAAGGGATGGAGACTAGATTAGAGAGTACACAGCAAAATAACCATAGCATAAGAGAGTAGAGAAGAGAATCTGCAAGAGAAAGGCCTAAATCTAGCCCCAAACTCCACGGCACCTCTCTTGTGGAGTTGGTATTTAATATATATTTTTGAGTTTAAGGTGCCAAAAATTGAGGCCCGCCCCTCTTTTACAACCACTTCACTTTTGTAAATGAGTGAAGCTCATTAGTTCTTGCATGACCCATAAGGGGAGTTCCCACTACAACTATTTACAGAGCCATAGTGGCTTATTGAAATGATATTCTAAAATAATGTGCAAATATAAAATGGCCAAGAGTAATTGCAGTCGCCTCTTCATCAACTCCCCGCATTCCACTCTACAAAATCATCATCAACTCAATTAGAAAATAAATAGACAGCACATAATTAACCATTACGACTGCTATCCCAATTGCAGCTAACCACTACAACAGGAGGGTGCCCAGTCTCGTAACATAAGGGCTTGGTAGACTCCTTAAACCCTAGTAATTGTGGACAATTATATTAGCATTTGTTAACTCTCACGGATCACGGACACCCTATCGCCTACGACGGACATTGTATTATTTACTTGGTAGAGTCAGGTACCGGGCTTGTCGGTCCAATAGGAAAAGGGTAAGAGTGATCGCCGATGAGAAGCGCACTCTAACTGGAACATTCAAGCATGGGCGCCCAAGTGTGAATGGGGCGAGCTCATATAAAAGTCAACTAAACCTAAAATTCACTCATTCTCTCATTTGTGCAATTGAAGAGTGCTCTTGCTCCATCTCCATCTTCTTCTTCTTCATCTCCTTGTGTGTGTGTGTATGCGTGAGAGAGAGAGAGAGAGAGAGAGAGAGAGAGAGAGAGAGAGAGAGAGAGAGTGTGCGATCGAGCATTGTGGCGGCATGACGGCGGCGAGACGGTTGAGCGCGGCGTAGCGACGTCTTCCTCTTCTTAGCGGCGAGGAATCCTCCACGACAGTAGAGCGGTGAGTGACACACCAACGCCATCTTTGAGCTTACTAGTTTAGGCTTGTTGTGTGCTTGGAGCCATTTTTGGCTCGCACACGGTGTATCAACAAGTTCCTTGCATTGACACGTGCGATATACGCGCACATTTTTGGCGCCGTTGCCGAGGAATGCCATACACTAAGCTTGAATGGCACTCTGTGCTTCTTTTATGGTGCAATTTCAATTGTAGGAAAGGTAAGGAAGGAGGGTGTGTGTGTTGAGAAGAAGGAATTGTGTTACTACTGTGTATTTTTTTTGTTGATGGAGTTTTCAAAGGTACTGTGTTTTTTTCTCTGTGTAAGGTGTTAGTATTAAAGTAGTTAGTTATGTGTAATGTAATGTACAGTAAGTAGGAAGTAGATATGTGAGAGCTAATAAAGTGTATTAGTGTGTAACAGTAGGTGTATTAGTTAGAAGTGGGTAGGTAGAGTGTGTGTGTGCTCTCGCGCAGGCCGCAACAACCTTATCCTTTTTTTTTTAAATTAAACTTTTAAAAAAATAAAATAAAATTTTTAAAGGTAGAACCGGGATCGGTAATATCTCCCAGACCCAAGCACAGACCCAAGCCCAAGCTTACGCTTAGGCTTAAACATCTATCGCCCTTTAAAATTACGAATTTTAGCTTCACACGTAGCTTAAAATCGACTTTTCACACCGCGACCCTCTGAGTGATACACTTGTTTTGAGCTATCACACACTTTAATCAAAAAATTGATTATTAAAAAAAACATTAAAAACATGAAAAAACACGAGTGAAAACGGACGCTTAAAAAAGTAAGCAGTTAACCTTCGAGGTTATTCGCCGATGCTTATAGGGTGTCAAAGGCACATGCATATGCGCTCTGGTCATGTGCTAGAGACGGAGCAACTAGAGAGAATTTCGACATACGCGAGTTCTCAATATCCACCTACTTTAGGTTCCGGGCCCTCGGCGGGGACCCAAGGCAGTACAAACCAAGACCCGAACATAGCGGCTAGTGACTCTTCCTCTGACTACGACGTCATGGAGGGTTTCCTAATGCCTAATCCTGATAGCTCAAGCCAATACATGCATGCCATGGGCCCATGGTCCGGGCCAAGCGTGCTTAGCCGCTTGAAGGAAACCTTTAGCAGAGCCACTCGCTCCAAACATGGAGCTAATGATGTAAATTAGGGGGGTGGGGAAGTAAATTCTCCATTCGTGACCAATGTAGACCCTATGTCCTCAGAAAATGTGCATGTGAATACTTCATTCACTACACCTCCTGACTCTTCAGAGTTATTTCCCTCCGAGGTCATATTACCTGATGGTAGAAGCCTTACCGAAGTGCAAGAGGTTGAGCGATATATCATTGCGGCGAGGGAAAAGGAAGTGGAGAGCTTAGGCAAGACGGAGCGACGAAGAGAGTTAAAAGCGAAAGCCCCTATGTCAATATCCTTGTTAAGAGAGCAATCAAGTGCTCTTGACTTAGCAACCACTAAGGGCCAGCCCCTAGAAAGCAACATTGCATCTAGCTCAAAGGACACCCCTAGCACCTCAATCCTAGATGGAGCGTTCTTAAATGAGAACTGGGAGTACGAACTACAAACAGAAATTCTAACCGATCTATACACAGGTCACACCTATCACGTGGGTTGGTTAGATGTCTTGCAATCCACAATGGGTGCTACTAGTGTGGAGGATCAACAACAAAGAGTTTGTGAGGTCATCCATAGGGTCATTGAGTTAGAGACACAGAACAAGGGGATCAACATGCCTTCAACGGGTCTAATGAGATTCTTGAATACAAGAAAGGCTAAACAACCGACCTTATCGCAAATAGAGACTCCCTCGGTAAATCCGATGAATCCTCCATACGTTGTTTCGTCAGGGGTCTCGGTGCAATGTGAGCCCACGAGTGATAGCTTTACCTTTCCAAGTCTAGCTCATCTTTCCCTTGATGACACCACAGCTACCATGCCTACCCCAATGATGGGCATGCCAAGAAACACGCCATGGACCTCATTTGTTAGTAAAGCACCACTACATGGTAGCTCAATGCATGCAACAATACCTACAAGTGTGTACCAATCGTATACACCCATGAGTCATCGCACTCATGTAGTCCCTACCCCTCCCATTGTTTCAACTACCTATGCTCCACAACCACAACACCCAAGTTCTTATTTCCATGGGACTATATCGGCTAGCATTAGCATGTCACATTCGACGTTTGCTATGCCTAGGGCCACACATATGAACTTTGTGCCACCACATGGCACAACATCGTACCCAACGTGGAACCCAAAGGCTTCCTATGCGCCAAGCCCAATGCCAATACCTACTCCACATGTAGTCTCTGGAGCGCCTTCACCCACAGTGCCTGCTCACTTAGGTGACTTGGCAACATTTGCTCAAGCTATTAGTCGATGTATTGCTGAGAATATGCATAACACGCCTGATAGAGAGCCTAGAAGTAAGGCAGTACAAATAGCCAATCTCACACAAAAATTTAGTGGAGAAGGGGATGTGAGAAAGCATATCGAAGTGTTTGAGCAAATATGCGATTCTCTAGGAGAACACAATGACCTACATAAGAGTAATTCTTTAAGTCTAACCTTAAGTGGGAAGGCAGGGGATTGGTATAGAACCCTAAGGGTGGAAGAAAAAACGATTTACCCTACTCTTAGGAGACTGTTCTTGAAAGAATACATATGAGAGGGAGTGCTTTGGGGTGTAGCCTCTCAGCTCCAGAAAGCCCGACGAGAGGAAGGAGAGTCGGTGAGAGACTTTATAAGTCGCTTGAAGCATTTGAATTCTTGTTGTATTCCAAATGAGCGCTTCAATAATAATCAATTGCTCGATAGATTCATTCGGGGATTACGAGATGAGGATATCTACAATGGCCTAGTCATTAGAGGTTTCACCACTTGGGAAGTAGTCACCACCAATGCGATCCAATTGGAGGATAATTTAATGATTCAAGGAGAAAGAGTGTCTGTTGAGCTTAAATCTATTAGCTCGCAAGCATCAAGGCATCAGCCAATGACCCTAAAGCCTATTGCTAAAGAGCCAAAGATATCTGAGACGACTTTAGCAGATCTCACCAAGGCTATTCAAGAGAGTCTTAGAGACAATCGTGCTCTGCAAAAAAATCATATGTATCCAAGAAGGGAGCAACAATGGTGCTCAGTATGCTATGGACCTCATAGTACCAGTGAATGCCCTACTTTTAGAGTAAAATTCAATGGGAATTGCAATGCCTATGGAAGGTATGGTCATCAAGCTAAGGATTGCATAGTATTTAAGCGCGCGATGGCCAATAGACCAACCTTAGCATGGAGAGACACACTTCGAGTGCTTGCATTAATGCCGCCCCCACCTCTTGAACAAACAGCACAACACATGGTCCCTAGGGCCCAAAATGTTGTCCAAACAACACTCTTACCACCTCCAGTGCTAGGACCGCAACCACCACATCCGAGAATCACTTCTGTGAATCAAGTGGGTTGTGAGTCATCTATTGCTTGTTTGGAAGGCTATGAGGAAGATATAGATCCTAATATTGCATATGGGCTGGGTGTACTTGAAGAAAGTCCACAATACTACATGGAGGACTATTGGGGACAAGTCAAAGCTGTATATCAAGTAGCTGCTCTTGCGGCAAGATACCAAAATATCAATTACACTGCTGAGAGACCACCTCTTCAATGCTATGAGTGTGGAGGTCCACATCGTGTAGCCGAGTGTCCTATTAGGCTACAAAAGAAAGCCATACTAATGCAAACCAATCAAGCGAGCACGTCTACAATGCCGATACTCATGTGTAATCGATGTGGCATAGATCATTTGATTGCCCAATGTCCAAATAATCCAAATGCATCGAAGAGCACGCCATTAAACTTGATTGAAGTTACCGAGGAGCCATCACCAAGTACACCTGTGGTACGAGTAAACGTACTCACACGATTGATGCTCCAAAAGAAAAATTATATTCTTGAGGAAAGAGACACGGCATCAATTGCCCAATCTCAGAAAAAGAAGAAAACACGAAGAAAGAGATCGCAAAAAGCAGCGAAGTCAAACCCCAGTTCAAAGACCAACATTGGGACTGGTGATGACCCCGTATATATGAACGACGCTGAAGAAGATTTGATTCAGGAGAAATCATGGAGACCAAAACAACCACTAAGATAGAAACCAACAAGGAAGATCTTCATGAGCCACAATGGCAGGGATCCAAGAAGAAGATAGGAACTTATCCAAACCCTACAGAGGAGATTGAGCGAGTCCAGCAATTAAGGAGTTTGGTAGAAGATACCCAAAGGGGTCTAGAACCAGCACCTAGGTAGATCCAGATTGCAGACACCGTATTCCCTACGCAACAACAACATCACCAAGTCCATAGACCCTTAGCCATACCTAGTGTCATCCAAGAAGAAAGTGACTTAAAGTCATGGGAAAGTGGGCGTACGCACTTCTTGATGGAAAGAATGTTTACAGAGGGACTACTTGATCCTATCAAAGAAATGGAGATCCCATCTTCCCCACGTCAAGGGACTCAAGGCCAAAAGGTGCCGTTAAACATTGCCAAATTGATGGATTTCATGTCTTTAGAAGTTAGAACCACCATCATGTCCAAACTATATAAAGACCGTGAGCTAGTCTCAGCTCTTCAAGCCTTCCTCAATGGAGAACTAAAGTTTGGGCTACCTCAATTTGCACAGATGGATGGAGCTGGGGAAATGCCAATAGAGGAGGAACACTTAGATCCACAACCCAACCTAGATGAGAACCTTGTTATAGAAATACCTGTTAACAAGTTGAGACAATACTTTGAGGGTGATGAATCCAATGCAACCATACCAATCACTACTAAGGGATTAACTGTGAAGGGAATCCTTGATGCTGGCGCCGGGGTTAGTATTGTGACTAAAAATTGCTGGGAAACTATGGGAAGACCTCACCTTGCGACCACAACCATAGTAGTGAAGATGGCCAATGGGTCTATTGTTAAACCTATTAGGATGCTAGAAGATCTCAAGATCAAGATCTTTGGACATAAAATAAGGATTACCTTCATTGTTATGGATTTCTCCAAACACACTATGGCATCGGAGATGATCTTAGGACGTCCTTTTATGAGGGAAGCAAAAATGGTGCATGACTGGTCTAAAAACCATGTCTACCTGCAGTTCCAAGATTCTGTTATTCGAGTGGATCTTGTGACGGGTCGAGCACATCCTCTAGGAAACAGGTTTATAATTGATCATAGATTTGACACCACAGTTCACTCGGCCCCATTGCAGTATTGTTACACGTGTAAAGCGGACACTGACGTTGGGGAAGATTCTCCTTATATGGATGTACTACCTGGGATGACTAAGTCGAACAATGTGGATTGGGTCCACCTAGCAGCAACCATAGACACTTGGGGAAATAGGGGGACAACTTGGTAACACATGAGGGGGATGAAATGCCACCACTCGTACCCTTAAATATGCTAGAAGCACTGCATATAGCTTCTGACAAGACTCATCCTAATATAACGAAGAAAACATACAAGTGGGTCCCTAAAACTTCTTTAGCGACCATAGCTAGTGCTAAAAAACAGAAGCCTTGTAAGAAACGTATCACTCGCTCCAAGAAAAGTAAGAAAATGTTGCGATGGATTCCTAAACAACTATTGGAAGCCCAAGGCTACTATGAAGAAAATGATCAAATCTGGGTGCCAAAACGTAGATTGTGTTCTTACCGGTCACCTAACCCATGTAAGCCCAATCCCGTAGATCCAAAACGAATTGACAATTGTGGAAAGAAAAAAATCTTAGAATGCTACACACCCACTCCAGAGCTAGTTTGGGTACCGAAGAAAGAACGATTTGTTCCACCTAGCTCAGGAAGGGGGGAGTCCCATGAAGCTTCTAGCTCCTCATGTAATACATCCATAGAGGTAAAAGCTTCTCCACAGCCTCCACCTACAATAGTGGACCTCCATGAAGCTGTAAAGGAATCCACACCTCCAAGTGTTCAAGAATCACCTGATGAACCACTTCAAGTTCGATCTTGGGAGAGTACCTTACCACCCTTGCAACTCGACGAGGCACCTAAGGTAATAGAAAACTAATGGCAAAAATACTCACCTATTACCAACTGGAACAATTAGTTTCAAAGGGTGACGAGCACATTTCAAACGGTATGATCTACCCAAGGAAGGGGGGAGTGTTTGCTGACAATCATCATTCACTCATTCTCCTCTCAACCTTCCTCCCTGACCTCTCAATCTCCCAATCTTAGGGAATGTATATATAAAGCCTTATACTCATGAAAAACAATAAAAAATAAAGAGCAAGAGCAATTAGCAAACGAGTATGCACAATAAAAGTCAAAACATTGACCCAAACCTACACATTCACATCCGGTACACTCAAACAGAAACCTATGCCATAAAACACCTTTGATCCTCATCACTCGAGTGATGGAGGGTAGGTAGAATTAGTACGATAGGAGTGTTTCTGTTCTAGAGTTGAGTGATTAGCAAAGTTCTTTCTTCCCACTGATGTGCCTCCTAGAGGTATTCTTTGTGTTTCCTAGTGTGTACAGGAACGTGTTGCTGTGTTAGGATTTGGACCTTCATGGGATCTTTCTCTCGTTCACACTTCAAATCAAGCGCGACCATCAACACAAACAGGTGTTTCTTGTCCATTAGCATTGCCCCTTATCTTTTTTGCATCTATGATTTTCTGCTTTGATTGTGATTGGTAGCATAATATTTAGTGCCTTTGTTTTGCACCAAACATTAAATTCAATGTAATTTTTTGTCATAATCACTTGTCTAGGTTTAAAAATCAAGCAGTCCGACTAAGCTAGTTTGACCAAGCTAGGTGTTATAAATCTTCTCTTAATACCATGGGGAATGCCTTCATAATAATCAATGGTTACTTAGGTTCTTAATCCGATTTAGGCAGCATTGTGTGAAATGTACTAGGACTTTCTAGCGGGCTTAGTCCCTATTGACCTTTAGCTTAAGTATTATAAAGGGAGTTTACTAGTGTGATGAGCCTGGGGAGGTGTAACAGTGTTATATGACCCCCCAAAATTACAAAATTAAAATGCTTAAAACGAACAAAACAAAAATAAAAATAAAAAAATCAAAGTGCCACAATGTAAAACCTTAAGCTGAAAGAGAAATCTCAGTTTGATTGGGTACTTCACTCACATGTATCGCCTATGGTACTAGATCCCTAGAGGTTCCCAGTGTGGGCGCTTTTCCTTGAAAAGCAAAAAACCCAAGGCATACAAAATAAGCACACACATCAAAATTGAATCACTGTAAAAAAACTTTGGGGGGTCAAAGAAAAGGTAATCGGTTAGGCGATGATTTCATGAGAAATTCCCTTTCTCGTAGCTTAACTACAAGGTCTTCTAGGTATAGCCTCTAGTCAGCCCTCGGACATGAAATACTTGGCTCTCGTGATTAAACAACTTAATTGACCAGAGAAAATTAACAAGCTTACCCATGGTATTAATAGTCGATCTTTAGTGCCTTTCGACCGTTGAATTAGCGACCCCGAACTTATTTAGTTTTTTACCTTCCCAACTGTTTATGCGTTTGATTATATTGCAATTTACTGTTTAGAATTATGCTACCAATCAATTTGTCTGTGTAAAACTGCATATGCTTTTTAATTGCTTATGAGAATGCAATTACTGTGCCAATGTTGTTTGATTTTGTAGTGACTGAAGGAGGCTAAGGACATTCATCTCAAAAGCTCTTCCACTTCAACGAACGCGCTTCAACTCAATAGCTTCCGAGGACGGAATCTACATCAGAAAGGGGGGCATGTTAACCCTCACGACTCACAGACACCCTATCACCTAAGACGGACGTTGTATTATTTACTTGGTAGAGTCAGGTACCGGGTTTGTCGGTCCAATAGGAAAAGGGTAAGAGTGATCGCCGATGAGAGGCGCACTCTAACTGGAACATTCAAGGGATTAGTTGGCTAAGCATGGGCGCCCAAGTGTGAATGGGGCGAGCTCATATAAAAGTCAACTAAACCTAAAATTCACTCATTCCTCATTTGTGCAATTGAAGAGTGCTCTTGCTCCATCTCCATCTTTTCTTCATCTCCTTGTGTGTGTGTGTGTGTATGTGAGAGAGAGAGAGAGAGAGAGAGAGAGAGAGAGAGAGTGATCGAGCATTGCAGCGGCACGACGATAGCGAGGAGCGCGGTGTAGCGGTGTCTCCCTCTTCTTCGCGAGGAGGAATCCTCCACGACAGGAAGCGTAGAGCGGTGAGTGACACACCAACGCCATCTTTGAGCTTACTACTTTAGGCTTGTTGTGTGCTTGGAGCCATTTGTGGCTCGCACACGGTGTATCGGCAAGTTCCTTGCATTGACACGTGCGACATACGCGCACAGCATTTTCTTTGCAATTGTGGTCCATTGGATTGAGTATGTTGATTACTACCACGTGGCAAAGTCAATAATTGTTTCCATATTTGATGTAATGTTTAAGAGATGTGTTAGAGTTAGGGTTGTAGGAATGCATACACAACTTGGAGACAGAGAAGAAGCCCAAAGCACAAAACAAAGACTGCATTGCTTGGTGTGTGGATACAAGATAAAATAGCCCTACAGTGAGGAGTGTACATAAAAAGGACAGAGGGAAAAAACCCCATAATGAGGAAAAAAAGTGTTCAGCGGTCATAAGTGTGTTCATGCACATCACTACCATATATATGGCAACAGAATCCCCTTGGGAGTCATGCGATGAAAGGGAGCTGGCATATACAATATAGTGAAGTGCCATGCCCTACGGACATGATCGGTCCACAAAGGGCATCAAGCACAAAGCTTTGCAAAAAACTTCAAACTTCTCACGAGCCAATGCCTTTGTGAACAAGATCCACAAGGTTGTCTTGTGTTGGCACATAAGCCAAGTTGATCTCTCCATTGAGTCTCTCCTTGACATAGCAATAATGCACCTCAATGTGATTTGTGCAAGCATGAAAGACTAGGTTCCTCACAACTGCCAATGTGCTATGATTGTTAGTGTAGATAAGTGTGCTGGCAACTCCCAAATAAGCCAGGAGGTGTTTGAGCCACGCACACTCAACCGTAGTTATGAAAGTTGCCTTGTACTCAGCCTCACAACTAGAGGTGGCCATAATAAGTTTTTTCTTGCTCAACCAAGATATGCATGAACTATTGAGCATGAAACAAAAAACACTCATGGACACTCATATGTCATAGAAACCAACCCAATATGAGTAAAAAAAGGCATGTAGATTTGGCGGCAATGATCCTCCTCCGCCGCCGCCGCCCTCCTTGGGATAAAAACCCCAAGATGAATAATGCCACTCAAGTGGTGAAAAATCAGCTTAAGTGCTTGCTAATGCTTATACCCTAGGCTATGCATAAATCTACTCACTTGTAAGATTGCAAATTGACTATTTGGCCTTGTAATGCATAGATAAATGAGGCAACCAATAGTTGTGTGGGTAGGGGGTAACACTTGTAGGTTCTCCAACATCATGTAGACTTAACTTCAAACTTGACTCCATAGGAGTGGCAATTGACTTGCAATCATCAAGTCCAAATCTCCTTAGCAACTTTTTCACATACTTTGCCTAACATAATGCAATACTCTTATCACATTGCTTAAACTGAATGCCTGAATAATGATGCGAAAGACCCAAATGTGATGTCTCAAATGTAGCATTCAAATTAGCTTTAAATTTAGCAATATGTGTCCCATTTGGACCAATAAGCATTAAATCATCCACATACACAACAAAGATAAGATATCATCATCCATGCTTTTTACATACAAAGTACTTTAAGTTAGACTATTTCAAAATCCACGTGCATTCAAATGGTTGTCCATTTTCTCATACCAAGTATGAGAAGATTTCTTTAAACCATGGGGCTGGTAGACTTCTGCTTGGCACGAAGGGTTGATGCTTCCTGTGGTAGTACTTCAAAGGACTTAGTAGTGGGCTTTGTCTCTCTTTTGACTGCCTTGTATGTGTCATGCAATAACCACAAGCCCACCCAAGCCTTGAGCTCAAAGACCTTTACTTATTGCACACTGGTTGAGACTCCACTAGACTAGGGCGAGTGACTAGACCTTCTGGTTAGACCTGGACGAGAGAGGACTAGACCCAGCTAAAGACTACTAGACCAGGATGAGAGACTTAGACCAAGACGAGCCAGGACGAGTGCCTAAACTAGCTGGTCTAATATTGAGCTGGACAGAGCAAGCTGGACTAAGCTAGTCTAGACTAACATAGGCGAGAGCTTAATTGAGCTAGCTCCTTGACCTGTAGGCATAGTGGAGTGAAACTTCAGTTGAGGTCCCACTCGGCGTGCCAAAAATTAAAGCACTTGTAGTGGAGATAATGTGTCATGCCCTCTATAGTGGGTGCTCCTCAGCACAATGTGCGTGATATCTCACTCCACAAAATGCAAACACTGAAGACAAAGAACAACAGAGCAACAATATTACGACTCATAAGAACCTGAACATGAACATCATGAACATTGACAAACTCAAAGAAACCGATATAGACTCTGGCATGGTAGCACACTCAGCTCCAGCCCAGATCTCATAGGTACAATGGGGGTGTTGAGGCTCAACTGTGCAGGGATGGTGTAGATGTGCTATGTAAAAGTTCAGATGATAGACTCTAGATGAGTGACCACACAATAGTAAACAGATGATGCCCCGACGACTAGACCAACCACTCATATGTATCTCCTAAAGAACCACCAACAACTGGTAGATATCCCAATCAAGCTAAGACTATCTCCTAACTGAAGTGGTGGTGATCGAGCCACGGTGTCCACTAAACCACCATCTATAACTCTCGCCATGTGTCATTGCCCAGGCAAGAGTCCGCCCAGTGTGAACTCAAGCCAACCTGCAACTAACTGTCTGTCCAGTGCATGTGACACTGTAGCCCTGCTACACCCATACGTCATATTGATCGGATGGGGACCTCACAATTACACTTGCTTCACAAAGCCTTGATATAGGGTTCGTGCTTCATACTTTACAAAACATATGTTGTCCCCGACTACAAAACAATCTTCCTCTCCAAACGAGGGAGCCACACCCACGTGCACATGCTCAATTCCATCCCTTCAGTGTGATGTTTACTTTTGCCTCCATCTATTTTAGATCTCATTCTACATAATGATGAAAGACATGGTGTTGGGGCAATGGTGAAAAATCTCATAAATTATGCACTTTATGCTCCCAAAACCTTCACTAGTTTGATTATCACACCCTACTTGAGTTCTCAACTTTTGACCAAATTATGGTTTTCTTTTCTCACAAGTTTATCACACCCTACTTTATGCCCCCAAAACCTTCACGAGTTTGAGCATCACATTCTACTTGAGCTCTCAAATTTTGACAAAATTATGGTTTTCTTTCCCCAAATTTTTAGCCATGAGCTCTCCCTACACACATTCCTCTCCCAACCACTATGTGGAGTCTCAAATGCAATACTCATTTCCACAATAGTTGAGCATCAAGAGTTATTTATAAGCTCCACATACTCCAAATGATATGTTTCTTTTGGTCCATTGGTCCTATTTGACCTTCGTGAATGATAATGAAATAAATCTCTCTCTCTCTCTCTCTCTCTCTCTCTCTCTCTCTCTCTCTCCCTCCAACTATCATCAATGCAACTCCAATTTCTCCATTGGCTTAGTTATTCGTTGTTTTTGCTTCAAATTTTCCTTATTTTGGGATGACAAAGAAGATAACAGATAGGAAAAAGAAGATAAGAGAAAGGGAGAGAGAATCTAAGAGATAGAGGGAGGTAGGGAGGAAGGGAGAAGATGAGAGTCTAATAGAGAGAAAATGTGAGAGAGAGAGAGAGAGTGGAGCCTCTTTCTCTCCTTATGTCTATTTATCTCTCATCTCTCTCTCTCTCTCTCTAACCATCATGGTCACCACTCACTTGTACACCTCTACCACCAATTTATTCTATGCTATGCTAAATATGAATAAGTTTGGTAGTAAAGCTAGATAAATTGTTTATATGAAATAATTTATGGAGTCGTAGAGATACAATGACATCCCCAAAAGGTTTTAAAGTAGTAATGTGATCCACTTTCATCTTTCTTTCTTGATTATTATGTTTTTTAGTATCATTTCTTGATATCCATCAAAAGGGTTATGGATGGCAAGCTTGTTAAAATTTTTGCCAAAAATATTTATTGTGTTCTTGATAGGAGTAATGAACAATGAACAATAGAGTACGAATCATTTCCATCAAAAGTCTTAAGCAAATATATTTTTGAGGAGCAGTTCCACATTCCATAACTAGTTTTCAACTCAATCTCAAGATTTAGAACTAATCAAATGAAGATCAAGAGTTAGGCCTTATATCATAACCAAGATAAGAAGAGTATCATCAATCATACATGAATCTGTATTAATAGAATATACTCAGGTAAAATAGTTTTGCATACCACACAAACAAGTGAATTAGATAATTAGTTTTTGTCAAACATGTCAGGTGAACCTTTAAAATCATGGGTTCAAGTAAAAGACTAAAGCAACCAAGCTTATCAAGGAAGCTCCAAGACCAAAAGTACAATTGACAAAGGATCAAGATCAAACTCACGAGCTCCCAACAAAAGATATTACTATTAAAGAAATCAAGCTTATCAAGGAAGCTCCAAGACCAAAAGTACACATTGACAAAGGATCAAGATCACACTCACGAGATCCCAACAAAAGATATTACTATTAACGAAACCATCATTTTTATGGTAAACCAATCAAAGCCCCATCTCCCACTAGTCTCACTTACCCTCGCCTCCCCCTCTCTCATTTTTATTTTTATGAAAAAAGCCACACAGAGAGTACATTATATGTTGATGAAGGTTAATTGAGACCAAGCCAAGCCATGGGTAGCTTTGAGGATGGAGGTGTGGAAAGTGGTAGGTAGAAAGGGGTGAAAAAAAATTATGTTAATTTGATTGGATGGAAAAGGATGGGTGGATAAGGTGGTCTGATGGCAAAGGTGCGATGCAAATGGTGGTGTGGATAGTGATAGGTAAGAGGGGGTAGATGCAAATTGTGTTTATTTGATTGTACGATAAATGGTGGGGGAATAATGTGGAGTGATGGCAAAGGAGTGGAGGGTGGGGGTGCAAAGCAAACAATAGTGTGGATAGTGATAGGTTAAAAGGGGGTGGAAACAAACGTGTTATCTTGACTAGACAATATAGAGTAGGGAGATAAGGTGGAGTGTAACAAAGAAGTTAAGGGTGGGGGTGCAATACGAATGGGTGGTGTAATGGAATTGGCCTATTAATTTGAGAGTAGCGGAAATTAGAGAGAGTACTTTTGTGAAATTACTTTGTGAGCATAGTGGGTGAACATAATTGATGGTAGCAACCTAAACATAGCATTTAGTCAACTTGGCATGAATAATAATTTTTCAAGAGAGAGAATTTAGAGAACATGACAACAATTGAGGATCGAATTTATGTGGAGCTAGTCCCCCCTTCAATAGGCATTTGTATTATGATTTCTTCCATCAAGAGAGACTTGTTACAATAATATCTTTGTGTTCCTTGTGACCTAGGTGATGCAATGAAGATGGAAAGCTTCATGCATCACGAGCATAGCATAAACTTTGAGGAAAGAATTAACTATCCCAAGCCTCAGTCCCAAGACCTCAAACACCTTCGAAGGTGGAGAGAGCTGGCAGTGAATGAGGGTAGGGAAGAGGAAGAAGAAACATTTCATAGGAGAAAGAATTAGTTCCTCACTTATCATCACTCTTCTTGCTAGCTTACATAATAGCATAGTCATGAAGATGGAGAAGATGACAAGCTTAAGCATTGAAGCATGGATCTTGGTTGGATTTGCACTCCATAGCCAAGAGTGTTGGTGTAGGTTCTCAACTTCTCTACTTGCTTGGAGAAGGAGAGGGAGCTCTTGCACTTTGCACTTCACACAATGAGAGTGTGTGTGAGTGTGTGTGGGAGAGTATACCCCCTAAGCAAGCCCCTAGCTTCCTTGGTCGACCCCCCCTTGTAGCTCATGCTTGAAGCTCATTGGACCCCTCCAGGCCTAGCCAATCACAAGCAGGAGGTAAATCAAGTAACAAGGGTAGCCTTGGGACAAGTGTCACCCTTCCCCTTTGAAAGAGGACTTGATAAATGTAAAAACAATTGATTAAATCTTCAAATTTATTATTGGATCCCTTGGGTGGCCAGCCAATAGGCTTCAAGCACACCATGAGGGTAACATGAGAAGGAACTTGACAAGTGTCCCTTTTGCTTTGTTTGTACCAAGCATGCCTTGTGTGAGTGTGTGTGTGTTCTCTCTCATCCCCCCTCTTGTAGGGCTCGTCCCCTCCTTGTAGGGATTAGCTTTGACTTTTGTGCCACCTCAAGCCCCTCAATCTTGGGCCTAGTTCTCACCACAAGCTTGGCCCTTAAGCCCCTCAAGCTTGGGCTGGGTTCTCACCTCAAGTACAACCCTAGCATCTCAATCATGACAAGCATCTCAATCATCAAGCACATCAAGCATCTCAGTCATCAGGCACCTCAAGCACCTTAGTCATCAAGCACGACAAGCACCTCAAGCACCTTAAGCTTGGGCCGGGTTCCCACCTCAAGATCAACCCTAGCTTACCTAAGGTCAAAGGGCTTTTACACTAACTATTGGAGGTCTTCGATGAAGCTAACCCTAAGGGCTTTATGCTCCATTGGTTAGCCTTGCTCTTTGATAGACCATCTCTCATTTGGGCCCCTTTACCATTGGCCCCGTCTTGAGATAGATCTATAAGCACATGTCTGTATTCTAACCCTTGTTCCCGTTTATTCTCCCACATTAAATGATCATTTTAATATGAGAAAATCATTTGGGCATGTTACTTATTAGATTTTATGACAGGTGGTGAGGAAAATCATAGCCAAAGCTTTGATTGGCCTTAATTGTCCATTCTCTGCAAGCAATAAAACATAATAGACATCGTGAGAATGAAAGTGAGCTAGAGCTTAATGTGCTTTTAAAAATACACCACACTTGGAATATATCTCAACTAAAGCTCCACCAACCAATGAATTTTTTTCATGCATCCCCTTGACTATGATTTTCATCGCAAGTTTGTTTGCCCATGCCAATTTCATAAGGGAGGGAAAGAAAGAATCTTGCAAATCCATGGTTTAAAGTACTAAGCCCCAAACTCCAAAGGGTGCAACTTTTGGAGATGGGTATTTGATTTCTTTATTAAAATTAAGTTGGTGCCCAAAACTAGAGGCCCATGTTTATACTTGCATTTATTTGTGGCTCTTACCACTTATTGCATGAACAATGATGGGGTAGGTTTGCACTATCTATGTACAATTGAACCATGTAGATTTATTGGATAAATATCTAAAAACACCTTGCAAAAGTAAATGGATGATAGGCTTTATTGGTTTTATTGCCAACTCCTTCTCTTAAGTTTCCAATATTCCCATCTACACATCATAAAATCACCACTAGTTGAAAAATAAAGGCAGCAAAGTAATTAACCATCACACACCCAGCTATCCCAATTGTAGTTCTAACCACATATAACAAAAATGTTTGCATTATCGTAACATCCCTCCCACTAGGGATAGTAATTAACTATTACATACCCAGCTATCTCAATTGTAATTCTAGCACATATGACAATAATGTTCCCAATAAAGAATCAACTAGACCCATAGTGATGGAAAGTGTGGAGAAGGTCTAGAAAATTGCAAAAAAAAAGGCATTCATTTGGCATCTTCTCTAGGGTGTCCCTTAAAGGTCGAGATATTGGTTGTTTGTAAACCATGCCATTGCATGTAGTGATGGTCTAGTGATCAATTATTTGTGCAAAAATCAACTTATCCTCATAAATAGGGTGTAGAGGTAGAAGTCCTTAAAAGATCTCAAAAAATATGTGGTATGCATTAAGAATATGTCAATGGGATGGTAAATCTTGAAAAATGAAACATCATAATAAAAACAGAGACCTTGAAAGGACCATAAAAACACGAAACAAGTTGTACAAAAACATTCTTGTCAACACTTTGTATCTTTCATTTCTCAATCTAAATCATAACATGATCACCTTCCTTAAACACATATGCCTTGCAAATGCTTATTAGCATGCTTAGTGTAAAGTTCATGTGAATGCTTCACGAAAAAATGAACGCTTCCATAAATGTCACGTGATAATTGACTATGAAATTATCAGCAACATGCACAACATTAGAAATATGACCATACACAATCTCAAATGGAGATTTATCTATAGCAGAGTGAGTGGCATTGTTATGTAAATTGTAAAATATCATCAAATATAATCCCATTTCTTTGGTTGAGAGTGAACATAAGTCTTAAGTAAATCAATGACCGCATTGTTTATTACCTCTGTTTGACCATTCCACTTAGAATGAAATAAAGAAGTGAAATAACACGTAGTACCAAGATTTTCAAAGATTGTAGTTCAAAAAGTATCACAAAATTTGGAATCTTAATAAGATATTATCACCTTATGTACACAATGATGCAAAAAATCAATTTTTAGAAATAGCAATGCAGCTTGATGTGCTGTGAAAGTTTTCAAGTGTAGAGTATGAAACATGCTTGTTTAGAAAAAAATTGAGAAATAGCAATGCAACTTGATGTGCTAGTGAGAGTTTTGAAGTGCAGATTATCAAATATTTTGTTTAGAAAAACGATCAATGACATTCGAAATCATATCATTCTTGTGAGTAGTGAGTGGAAAATTAGTTGTAAAATCCATGGAAATGTGCTCCCAAGGTGTTTTTGGAATGAAAAGTGGATGCAGAAGACCCAATTTCTTAAATGGATGACTTACTCTTTTGGTAGATCAAACAAAATGAAACATATTGCTCAATATCACTTTTCATGGTTGGTGGCCAATAAAATTCGCGTTACAAATTTTGAAATGTAGCTGCAAATCCTCTATGTACAACATGAGATGGTTTCTGCAACTCCTCAATGATCAAATGCCGGAAAATTTTGTGTGGCACACAATGTATGCTTGAAGTAAAGAAAATTTCTTGAATTGTGTACTTGAAATTTGTGAGAGAATAATTTTCAAGCATATGCAACCATATGGTCTTAAAATCAACATCCTATGCATAAGTATCAAGCATAGATCCAAATGAAGTACCCATAACGGTTGATAGTACATTAAGAAAGGATCTTCCACTCAAAGCATCAACTGTCATAAAATATAATATCTAAATTTACCATGATCATTTAATATGGGAAGATATAAGGGGAACAATAGTTAGGATATAGATATGTGCTTCTAGACCCATCTCAATAGGGGACCAAAAGGAGAAATGGTTGCATCTCAATAGGGGTCCAAAAGGAGACGGTCTACCAAAGAGCAATGTGCAATAAGTGCTTCTAGATTTACCTCAGCAAGGGACCAAGAGGAGAGATGGTTAAATCTCAATAGGGGTCCAAAAGGAGGTAATCTATCGAAGAGCAACGTGCATCTAATGGAGCTTAAAAGACCTTAGGGGAGCTTCATTAACGACCTCTAAAAGTTGGTGTTAAAAAGTCCTCTGACCTTAGGCAAGCTAGGACTGACCTTGAGGTGGGAATCCTACCCAAGCATGAGGTGCTTGTCGGCTTGCTAACTAAAGTGCTTAAAGTGTTTGCGGGAACCTTGCCCAAGCTTGAGGTGATTCTCATGCTTAAATGACTAAGGTTCTTGAAGTGTGCAATTCAAGGTATTTTGTAGCTTTTGGCATCGTCGACCCGCGGCGTAATTTCATCATAAGTAGGAATTTACACTTCAAAATCAAAAACTAAGCATAGGCGGGGTATTGGGGCATCATTGCCAAGCATTTAGATGCATTCTGGGTCAAAAGCGACTAGGTCAAAAATCCACTGTTGTTAATAATCGTGATTTTTGCACTTGACCTAAGTGGGATTTGAGACCATAAGCATGTGTGCTTAGGTCTTATAAACATGTCCTAGAAGTTTCATTACGTTTGGATGTCATTTGATGCTGTAACGGATGTGATTTGTTTGTCGATGAGCGATTGGCTTTTGGTGATTTTAGTCACTTGAGTGTAGCTTGAGCTAGATGCGAGTTTTTTGTTGTTTTCCAAGAGATTGGCAACCTCTTGTAGCCTCTGTATACTAGTCAAGTCAGCTTCGTCCCATGGATTGACAATTATATTTATGATTCTCGCTATGTCTACAATAAGATAGGAGTGAGGTTAGACACCCGTTCCACATTTGGTGTCGCTGCCAAGGATCGAAGAGGCCTAAACTAGGGAAAAACACGAGTGTCTTGTGAAGTTACCCTTTAACTTTCTCTAGGATCTTCTTGATTGAAAACTTTCTTTTTAAAACCGCATAGCTTAAGATTGTCGTCTTTTGCTGTGTAGAGGTAGATTGGAAGTAATCGTACTTGCTGAGTGCCTTTAGGATTGTAGAATTAGATTAGGGTTTTGAGAATTATTGATAGACTCAACAAGTCTTAAGATCAATGCTCAAGAAACCATAAAAAAAAAAGAAAACGAGTGTTTGTGCACACTTTCCACAACCCCATTGCAGTAGAATCTAGGAGTAGGGTAAGTAGGATCCGAGGTGGGTTTCACAATTGCTCTCTCCGAAAGAATCAATTGTGAGTTGTTATGTGAAGTTGCAGGATTTCAGATCTACGGCCAGAAATAACACGAAAAGACTGTCAACCACTCAATCTGACTGGAGAGTATGCTTTAAAAGTTGTATGAACCAGTGGGTAATCTTATGGACGCATTGAGGTAAAAATTTCAAGGGTTTGCAAAAACTCATATTATTTACTTTTTCTTGACATTTTAGGCCAAATTAAGTTTTGACTTGACTCAGAGGCTAAAAAAAGCTCATGAAAAGACTATCCAGTGAAAAAGTTTCGAAAAAGTGTTCATTTTATGCCTAAAGTAAATAATCGTGATTATTTACTTCTGGCTCAAAAGTAACCAAGGTTAATACCACATACGCTATGCATGTGTACAAACAACTTTTGTAAAGGACCATAAAATTTGGATCACCAAACTGACCAAAAAACTAGGTAAAAACTAAATTCTGTACTGACTTTCTAGAACTTGAGTGTAAATTGAGAAAATTTTGTTCAAACTCAATGAAACTTGACCGATAGGCTTATATTGATGTGATAAACAAGTGTACATGCTCAATTGACCAAAAAGATGCAAAAATTTATCAGAAGTAAGTAATCGCAATTATTTACATCTGCCTCATTTTTCAACTTTTTTGACCAAGTTAGCATACCACTAGCTTTAGCATGTTATAATAAGCCCACAAACCAAATTTGGTAAGATTTGGATCATTGAATTGAAAATTGTGGCCAAATTTGCAAAGTTAGTCTGCAGATACAAAACTGATGACCATTTGAACAAAAACTGTCCAAACTTGATGAAACTTGGCTAGGGAGCTTAAGTTGATGCACTTAACAGATGTGTGTCAAGATTGGACAAAACTTGCAAAAAAATAGCTGGAGTAAATAATCGCGATTATCTACATCTGCTACAAAAATTGACAATCTTGCACATTTGAGTATACCACAAGGTCAAGCATATCAAGTAGACTACACAAATCAATTTTGGTGAAATTTGGATCACAAAAGTGAGACTTAAGCCAAATTCTTGAAAACTGAGATGCAGACACGAAACAGTTGCTAAACTTAAACAGGTTTTGTCCAAACTTAGTCAAACTTGTCCAGGGACCTTAACAGGTTGTATACTTGGCAAATCAAGCCAAAAAGTGTAAAAAACTGAGAAAAGTAAATAATCACGATTATTTACTACTGCTACACAGAGAGACCATTTTTGACTTTTGAACTTGTAAAGTGTTAGACCAACATAATACAAGGCTACCGGGCAATTTTGGATTCAATTGGATCCACATTAGTACATGTTCACTCAGTTTCAGGTTGCAGATTAGTCTTTTGACTTTTTGCAAATGTGGAATCTGAAAGTCTCAATTGCTGACTCACTTAGCTCGATTTGAAGTGATACACATAGACTAGTCAAAATAGTTAGCAAGAAGTATACAGTCCTTGTGAAAGAATAGCTAATTTTATTAAAACTGATACATGAATCAGGTTGCAGACAAGGAATCGATAGCTCGATGGAAGTTGCACTCAAATCAAGTGGAAGAAGTTGACAACTAGTCAATCCGATGGTAAGTACTCTATCCAGGGCTTCACAAGTCTATATGAACCTTAGATCTGGTTGTATACTAGCTAATCAAGGTATATTTGGAGAGACCGCTAGTAGAGTATCCACTGAAGAAAGTGTGAATCAAGGCAATCCCTTGTGCACTATCCTTGAAGAAGTTTCATACACTTTTTCAGATTCAATATCTGAAATGTCTTTCTATTCAACTCATTCAAAAACCGAAACGACAGTGCGCTATAAGCATATACTCTCTTTTTATAAGACTAATCGCCACGGAGCTCAGGTTTACCTAGATCCTAACAAAGAGTATGCTATTTTCATTGATGACCATGGTATTGAGTTTGAAGAGGAAATCAGGGCAAACAAACAAGGGAAATGTACATGGATAGAAATGGAACTCAATATTTACAAGTTGAAAAACTTGACGTGATAGAGAAATGGGGGTTCGAAGTAAATACCATAATTGCAAAAATGGCAGCAAAAGAAGGTCCACCTACTTTAGAATTCGAGGGATATGATCAAGTAGATTTGAAGCCTTTGAAACGGCTTAGTACGAATAATCCTAGGATCGAAATCTATTGTTGGGAGGATAGAAATGTAAAAGATCTCCTATGGACTTCGAATGCCAAATCAGGATAACTAACACCCATGAAGATCATCTATATCTTCAAAATCAAAGATAAGGGATTGGCAAATCTACCGACCTACCTCTTCAGGGATTGTTATAACAATAACTTTGTTATGATGCTCCTGAGGAGATGGAACAAACCAAATACCAAGGGTACTCCATAAGGGATTGGACATTGGGCCAAGGACCAAAAACTATTCTAAGAGAGTGAACACCGTGAGAGATCTTCTGGTCAATCATAGACTTAGATACATTAGCTCAAGGATTTGTAGCTGTTTGTTCCAAAATAGGGATCAAACACAATATTGTAGCTCAAATATATAGCTTTAAACAGAAACAAGGTGAGTCTGTTAGGGATTGTGCAACTAGAATGAAGCAATACATTGCAAGATGTCCAACGCTAGAGATACCTGCGAAAGAACAACTAGTATCATTGTTTCTAGAGGGACTGCTAAACAAATAACTTCATGCTATGCTGTATAGCAAGACGCATACAACCCTAGAAGAGTGTGTGTCAGATGCTATTGACTTAGGAGACAATTGTGATATTTTCAATGAAGAAGATGTCCCTGAGGATAACCAAAGCAAGAAAACAACATCCACCAAACCAGCACAAGTGGGAATGGCTACTGCAGCACCACTTTCAGCCATAGAAGACATGCTCAAAAGGATGAATGACATGATGAATGACATGCAAAAAACACCTATGAGGGGACCAGGGCAAGGGGTACCTCAACAAGGACAACCAATTAGGCCGCCGAAATGGTGTGCAATTGAGGGTAAATGGACCAACCATGAGACTAATGAGTGCTATTACCGACCAAAGTATGATGGGAATGTTCAATACGTGCCTATGAGACCACAAGGACAACCCATGTACAGATATCAGCCTAATATGACCGCAGCTCCTCAAAGACCACCGATGGGTATGGAAAGACCTCAACCGATGTTGGGTCAACAACCTCCATATCCGGAACATAATGCAGTGCCTGTAAAGTACATGCATTCAGAGGGAGTCATAGATGAACAAGCACTAGTGCCTGCTACACCCTATGCTGAGCCTAGTCCATCTACAGTAATGGTAGAAGGAGATTGGTATAATCTACATCCACCACCAATGGAAAAACATGTGACTTATACTACACCAGAGCTTGCACCAATGTTTTATGTGGCTAATCAAGGTGTTAGACCTCCTATGGTAAGACCCATGATTAAGCGAAGAACTGGAAACATAAGTGTGGTGCAGATGATCATTGGAAAAATGAATGCCCAGAGGCTGACAAAAACCTCAAGCCAGTCGAAGCTTATTACATACAATGTTGCAAAAAGGAAGGACATTTCCCTGAAGATTGTCCAAAAAATCCTTTAAACAAAGGTAAAACAGTAGTGAATGTAGTCCAAGTGATACCCAGTAGCTCATCTGAGAGTGAATCGATCATTCCAATCAAGGTAATCACCAGAGCCCAGGCTAAGGAAAAGAAACACAACTCCTCTGATGATTCAAAGAATACAAAAATTTCCTCTCAAAACACCAAAAGAAGCAAAAACAAAAGGTATGACATGAGAAAAGAGAAACAAAGGACTGACATCGAGGAGAAAGCAAAGAAGATATTCCAAGAAAAGGTGAAAGAAGCTGGAAGCGAAATCAAAGAAACCACCTTGAATACTAAAGGATCAATTTTGGTTAACAAAATTTTTGAGCCAATTAATGCAGCCTTGGAAGCTTACCAAGTGGGACTTAAAGCAGGCCAAAACATGAAAAACAAATGGAAAAACTATCCTTCTCTAGACATGGAAGCAGTTAAGCTTGAATCTTATCAAAATTTGGTAAGAATCACGCAAAAGATACTGGAAAAACAAAAACCCAAGCTCTAGAGTATGACAAAACCTGAGGAGCTCATGGTAGGAACCAATAAGGAAAAATTCGAAGTGGTGGTAGAACCCCACCTTGAACCAAATGAGCCAGAACTTATAGTGCCAGACAGCGAAGATGCCTTAGACGGAATTCCATTTGTAGAAGAAGACTCTCCAGGACACTTATGGGAAAAAGTTAGAGAGATTAATAATGGAAGCTTAACTCTGAAGTTAGCTCCTATAGAGGAAGTTTGGTTAGACAATCTACCTCCTCATATGGACATGGATGTACAATCCTTGTATGGGGATTGTGGATCTGAAGCTTCAGGAATGTCTAAGCCATTGACCTTGAAAACATTACCCTCTTACTTGAGAGATTGAAGATAAATCCATAGTGTGTAAAACCACGCAAGTAAAAAGAGCAGAACAAACCCTAGAGGTAGACAACATCCATTCAATCATGTCTACACCCATCCAATGCACTCTTACTTTAGGAGAACTGTTAAAAATCAGACCATATTTATGGAATGATCTAAAAAAAACTCTGGAGAAGGTGGAAATAATAGGGCTAATCGCAAAAAATTTGGGAAATTTGAAACAGGAATCGGATAACAAAGAGATTAGATATGTTCCAATGAACAAAGTTGGAGAATACTACGAAGGGAAAGAAGGAAACACAACCCTTCCAGTGAAATATAATGACATAGAAACCATGGCAATACTGGATAGTGGGGCAGGCATAGCCATAGCCACGAATCAATATGGGAATCCTGGGGACAACCAACCATTAGACAAACTCGAATGGAATTGCAATTGGCTGATGGATATATCAAAAGACCCTTAGGACTGCTTGAAAAAGTGAGTTAATTCCTGTGGGATTGAATATCAACAAACTTTTGCCATAGTAGACTTTGGGAAGAAACTCAATTACGAAATCATCTTGGGAAGACCTTTCATGTGACAAGTACAACTCATCCAAGATTGGGGAAACAATTATTTGTACTTGAAGCAAGTGGGATCAATAACAAGGGTTAATCTAAAAGATCACACTTATAGAGATGTCATGAAAACGCCTATACAAGAATTTGACTCAGTCTCTTTGGCTGAAACCAAGCTTCCATCTTGGTTGAACAAAAACACTCCTATTTGGATGAGTGGAGCCTCAGAAAACGGGAGCTTAAAATGAGAAGAATGTATCTTAGAAAGGATTGCATAGATGAAGCCTATGTACTTGAACCCTTTCTAGAGCATTTGTTTGAGCCAGTCGGTGGACTCAAATCTTAGCAACAATGGATGTATGCGTAAATACGTCTATGCCTACTCAATTTTGCAATGAGGATGGCTATGACATAATTCCCATACAAATGATTTCAACCCTTCACATCGAAGACAAACCTCATGAACCCAAAGACTTGATGAAAGCTCAACAAGTCTTTTCAGAACTCTACTATGATGCAACAAATGAGTTAAAAGAACATTCAGCTACTTCAGATGATTTGGGGTCAAAAAAAGAACATGTGGAAGCTAAACTGCTCATGAAAAGAGGGGAGGAAATTTTTTTTTGACTTTCCAAACCAAAAACCGAGAAGAGAGAAATGGTATGGACGAAAAAGAGACACGAGAAACATGAAAGCTAGACCTATGCCATCAGTCTCCAGTAGAACACAGTTCCTAATGCAGATAGATGCACATGATTGTGTCAAGGAAAAAATCACTGGTAGATATCCTTTAAACGAAGAACGGGAAATATCATAAACATCAAGAAAAACGAGAAAGGAAACTCAAGTAAAACCAAAACACTAGGACAAGAACTCGACCATGACACAAGTTGAACGGAAAAAGAAATATCAAGAGTTTAAAAAAGCTCTAAAGGAGATATATAAAACTGAAATGGAAACCACTAAGGAGGATGATAAAGATATAATGAGTGTTCCATCCCACTACAAGAAATGTACTCTCCAAGACCGGAAATTCATAGTCAAACAACCTGTCAGGGAACTACGAAGACAGGATGAGTCATATGAAGGACCTGAAAATGCAAAAAAGATAGATCTAGCTCAATCAGAAAAGAGTCTAGACCTGCTTACATTGCAAATGACCTCACAGAAGAAAAAGAAGAGATTTTGTTAAGCTTACTGAAGAATACCGAGATATCTTTTGCTTGGTCTTATAAGGATCTCAAGGGTGTTGATCTAAAAATCTGTCAACATACCATACCCATGAGAGATGATGCAAAACCAAGTAGACAAAGGCCATACACATATAATGAACCATTTGCCACAAAGATCAAAGAAGAGATTGAAAAGCTAAAGGAAGCCGAATTCATTTATGAAATTGAACACACAGATTGGGTTTCTCCAATTGTGGTAGTACCCAAGAAAAATGGAAAACTATGGGTGTGTGTCAATTTCAAGAAAGTGAATGCAGCTACCATTAGTGACAACTTTTCTCTTCCAATCACTAAGCATGTTTTAGAATTAGTTGTAGGAAAAGAAGCTTACAGCTTTTTAGATGGCTTTTCGGGATACAATCAACTTTTGGTTGACCCCAAGGATCAACATAAAACTGCCTTTGCAACTGAATGGGGTATTTTTGCCTATCGGGTTAACTAATGCTCCTGCCACCTTCCAAAGATTGATGAGCCATGCTTTTAAAGAATATCTTTGGAATTTCTTGAAAGTATATATGGATGATCTATGTGTGTATTTATCAATCCGGGCTGATCATTTTGAACACCTCAAAAAGGTATTCAAAAAATATAGACTTTATAGGATTTGCTTAAATCTTGAAAAGTGCACATTTATGGGTAGACAAGGAAAAATTCTTGGACATATGATGTCTAAAAATGGCATAGCTACTGATATGAATAAAATTAATGTTATTGCTGATTTGCCTAGATCGACAATAGTGAAGGGGGTTCAAGCTTTCATGGGACATTGTGGATATTACAAATGTTTCGTTTTACATGTACGCTATGATTGCAAAACCCATGTATAGCTTGATTACACACTTTGAATGGATTGAGGCATGTGAAGAATCCTTCATGAAGCTTAAGCAAGCTCTCACTTCAGCTCCAATATTAAAAGCGCCAGATTGGAATAAGATATTCCACATACATGTAGATGCTTCCAATTTTTCCATCGAATGTATACTAGCTCAACCAGCAGATGGGAAAATTGGTTTTTCTATTTCTTATGCTAGCCGACAATTGAATATGGCAGAAAAGAACTATACCACCACTGAAAGGGAAGGACTAGGAATGATGTATGCCGTGAAAAAGTATAGACATACCTATTAGCTAACAAATTTATGTTCTTTGTGTATCACCAAGCCTATTGTACTTGGTCAACAAGCCATGCAACACAGGAAGAGTAGTGAGATTGTTTATCATTCTTCTAGAATTTGATTTCACTGTAGTTGTCAAAAAGGGAACCACTCATCAAAGAGCAGATCATTTGTCAAGGATTGTTTCACGGGAACCACCCAAAGAAGTAGATGATGATCTACCAGATGCATATTTGTTCTCCGTGGAAATGATACATTGATGGTCGGAAAACATAGTATCATTGATGACCATAGCCCAAGTGGATTCACAAATACCACTTCCTATTACAATTGGATTAATTGAGCAATTGGCTATGTATCAATTACTAGCTGGAAGGTTATACAAAAGAAATTGAGATGGAATATTGCTTTTATGCATTCATCCCGAGGAAAAAACCCAATATCTAAGTCAAGCACATATTGCCATAGTAGGACTTTACTTTGCAAAAGACCAAACTATGCAAAGGATCTTGAGACTCGGAGTGTTTTGGCTAACTATGAGGAGGGATGTTCATTCTTTTGTGAAAAATTGTCCTCAATGTCAAAAACAAGCACCCATACATCATGTAACATTGTTCCAAATGTTGCATGCTCCTAAGTGGAGTAACTATCTAGTTACTTACTTATCATACCGAACATTTCCTGAGGATATGAGTAAACACCGTCAAAGAGCAATTGAAACAGAAGTAAGAGACTATGCTCTTATTGGAAACCAATTGTATCGGAGAGGTAAGAATCAACATTTGCATCTTTGTGCAAATGAAGACGACCATATTCCCATTATAGAACAAGTACATGCTGAATTAGCTGGAGGTCACTTCTCTAGTGAGACCACCGCAAGAACAATCTTAATGGAAGGCATATGGTGGCCAACACTTTTTGCAAATGCTAAAGAATATGTTCGAAGGTGTGATGCATGTCAATGAACAAAAAGGCCAACCCATGTAGATAGCATGCCCTTAAGACCAATGATGGGGGCTAGAGCTTTCGCAAAATGGGGTATAGATTTTTTTGGGCCAATATAGCCACCTGCTTATAGAACCCAAGCTCAATACATCATTGTAGCTACGGACCATTTGACCAAGTGTGCCAAGGCTAAAGTAACCCAAAAGAATGATGCCAGAACCACCGTCGCATTCTTATATAAGTGTGTTCACAAGATATGGACTGCCAATATAAATAGTCAGTGAGATAGGGGAACTCATTTTCCTCAATGAGGTAATCGAGTATTTGCTTAATGAATTTATGGTCATCCATAACAAATCAGCTCCATATCACCCACAAGCAAATGGACAGCTGAGCATACGAATAAAATGCTTAGCTTGGTATTGACTAAAGTGGTTAGTTCAGGAAGGACAGACTGGGAAATAAATCTCCATGCTGCTCTATGGGCTTCTCGAGTTTCATTCCAAACAGCTTTAAACGCTACACCCTTTAGCCTTGTTTATGGTCTTGATGCCATATGGCCAATATAATTTTTATTGTCGACATTAAGGGTAGCAAAGGATCTTGAGTGGACTGGACATGAATTATCAGAAAGACTTGAAGATTTAGAAAAGCTTGATGAGCAAAGGCTAACTGCTGTAGCTCACATCTATGCACAAAAGTGGAAACAATTTTTTTTTTTGATTCCCATCTAATTACAAAAATCTTCAAAAAAGGGGACCTAGTTTTAGTCTATTCCCTTAAGCAACACACTCCCAAGTTTAAGAAAAAGGAAAACGAACCGTTTTTCATTGAAGATGTATCTCCAGTGGAGCTGTTAAGTTGTCCACCCTAGATGGTGAACCAATGGCTAATTGGATTAGTGGATGTCGTTTAAAGAAGTACAATTTGCCACTAATCAATGAATTGCTAGAAAGAATGCATGCAGCTAAGCAAAGAAAGATGAAACAACAGCAGTTTATTGATGAAGCCCAAGAGGAAGCTCCGCTTCGAGTACTCAAAAGGAAAGTTGCTCTCAAGAATCAAGAAATCCCTATTCCCATCAACACTCTGAAACTAGATGACTGACAATGGAAATGGTAGAAAGATGCAATGTCAATAGATGATGAATGGTTAGACGGAATGGACCTTTGCATCAAAGTATAGCTGAACAATCATAGCACAAATGCATTGGTCGACACAGGAGCTCGAGTAAATGCAGTCAGTTATTCCACGTGCAAAAAAGCAACAAGTCAGTCCTTGACAGCCAGAATAGCGAATATTAAAGGATGCAACAAGAACCCAACAAGAACATTGGGAGTAGTCAACTTAAATGTGATAGTGCATGGATGTTCATGTCCTCATCAATTTGTATGCTTACTAGACGAACACATGAATGAGACAATGATTCTTGGAATCCATGAATGCGGACTTACAAGGCAATATCAGATTGGGATACCAATCAGCTGAAGCTATCGCCTAAAGGCGGACAACTCATCGTTCCAATTGCACCAATCAAAGAGGAATGGAAAGTAGGTTATCAGCAGAGCAAACCACAAAGCAATAAATCTTCTTCAGGCAAATGTTACAAGTAGCATGCAAGGAGTCATGCAAATTTGGGTACCAAAAGCACAGCTTAAGGACAAGTCGATTCAAATATGGGTGCCCAAAGCATCATCTACTGTAACGAAGATGGTTCCAAGGTTCAAAACACAAAGAGGAGCATCTCTGAACAGGGAGCTTAACATGAAATGGATTTGGAAGAAAAAGGAGCATTTATCTTCTCCACAAGTAACACCAATCAAGCAATGGAGAGTTAAGTCTCAAAAGACTCAACCACACCATTCTGCACAAAGCAAACCAAGATATCAATGGCGGGTAAAAGCTTGCGATAACAGTCATTATTGATACCAACTCAGGAAATCAGCATGCCAGAGTATCCTGATGGGACAATCAAGCAAAGAGCACACAAGCTACAATATTTTCTCTTTGGAAGACAACATCAGAAAACCTTGACATCAGAAACCCTTGAGTTAATTACTCAAGACCCAACTCTTGCACATCATAATGGTTTGAACTGCATTGATCTTCAAAGCATGGTAGAGCCAACCAAGGCTATGCATAGACACAATTGTTCAATCCATGCACGCAATCGTCCCAGAGTACGCCATCTAGGAGGGGTGGAAGGGAACTAAGTAATTAAGGCCAATGTTTGAAGAGGGAGGAAAAAGGTTTAATATTAATGTGTGATTTTTTACAAAATTACCTAATAATGCCCTTATAAATCATCCACAAGGGAATTTAGCTGATAATATCTCCCCGATGAGTGTAAATCGTGTATATACTATGAGAAAATCATCAAAAATAGTCTTTTTTGGTTAATTTCATCATTTTTCTTGATATTAGGACTTAAAAATGGAGAAATCCAATAAAAGACAATAAAGCTGTGTTTTTAAATGGATTTTCTTAATTATTGGATTTTCTATTTGCTTTTTTTAGCGCATTTTGTTATTTTCTTTGATTTTTTTAATAAACATGTCAAAAATTAATAATAAATAACAAATGAGCTCAGATGGAAAAACAGAAGACACGGTGATGATCAAAAGGAAAAGGCGGATAGGCACAAAAAATTTCAATCAAATCGGCAGATAGAAGCGAGAAGCCTAAATTAAGCGACCATACCTACTTTTGCAGAATTCTTGCAGAATGAGCTACAGGAATCCGATTGAAGAAATTTTTGAGTCTAACATAGATTTCACGGAATAGTAGGATTAACAAGGGAATTTGGGGGAAAATGGTTCAGGAAGTCCGAGTATAGATATCCAGGGTAGACTTAAATCATCTCATTTCACTTGTTGCCTTTGGAGAGAGAGCTTTCGACCTTCTTCGCGCGCATTTTCTGGAGTCCACAGTCGCCTGTTTACAGCGCCGTTTCACACGAGACATGAGGGGTAAGCTCTATACTTATCAATGATCCATTCTGTACGGCCGGTAGCTAGTCTAAACCCCAAGAAAAAACCCTAGAATCCGAGCAGTGCACGAAGACCTACGACCAAAAATTGACCATAGCGGCTTGTCAGCTCATCCAAATCAGACAAGACTTGAACGGTAGCATGCCCCAACATTATAGAACACTTCTATATCAACAGTTGACCATTCAGCAGGGGTCAAGGGGGGTCGCAAGTAGAAAAGCTAAGTTTTTGGTAGATGCCAGAATTGATTCTGACTCCACAGACAGCTTATAGACTGGGTCTATATACAATGTATATGGTTGGTTTCATCAAATCAATCAAGTCAACCGCTTGAAAAGCAGAAAATAGCTCGAAGGCTACAAAGCGTCAAGTTTGACATGCGAAGTCAAACTGACTCCAAATGGGCCAAAATTGGATGAGTTGCTTCAGGACTATGTAACGGACAAGTCCATAGACTCAAAAGTGACTAACCAACTCCACAGGCCATGTAGTCACAAAAATCGGTGATTTCAGAGTCGACAAAGCACGAAGTGATGCCGACAACACAAAACCTTACCAAATTTAATTTAGGACTTGTTTTAGGTGTATAGAATATGTTTACGTCAAAATTTGTCAAGTTTTGCAAAAAAAAGTTGATTGTTGTAAATAATCGCAATTATTTACTTTTGTAATATTTTGGCTTGAAATGGTACCATCACCTCATCCATCACTTGTACACACTTATTACATGCCAAATTTCAAGTATGAGTCAAAATGGTCAATGATAACCTGGAAATTGTCAAAAAATGCAAAGAAGTCCTTTCAAACCAATTTCTGAGTTATCAGTCACATTTTTTGATCCAAATCACCTCATATCACATACACAGCGTCTACATCATGCTTAGAACCAAGTTGCACCAAAAAATGTTCATTTTGATGAAAAAGTTAATAATCGCAATTATTTACTGTTTTGCCAAGATGGGAAGAAATTGCAACTTTGCTTTCATGGGATCAAAGCACATGATGTCCTAAGCCCACTAACCAAGTTTGAACAAATTTGGAGCGCAAAATCTCAAAATTCCTTTATATCTATTGTTTTAGAGACTGAAAAACTAAATATGGCACCATTTTCTCCCTGTGCACTCAAATGAGCCCATATTTACTTAGAGTATCTATTTGATATATACTTCAAGCCTATGATGCCAAAATTGCAAAAAGTTAGAAAAATTCATCAGATATAAATAATCGCGATTATTTACTTTTGCTACAAGTTTTTGCTTGGACTTCATGATTTTGATCTTATGTTTTTATGCATCTATGTATGTTCAAAAATTGATTTGAAGCAAATTGGACTCAATTTGTTAGCAATTCACACTGAAGGGCATTTCAGAGCCGTAATGGCAGAATTTTCTAACTTTGGCACTGTATTCACTTAATAGGAGCCATGCAAGCTGCAAAAAAGGCCAAGAAGAGGTTATCCCAAAAAGAGAAGCTGCAAGAGCTGCCACTCTACTAGCTAGACCCCAGTTCAGTAAAGACGGCCAAAGCAACATATCTATCCAAGGAACAACTTGAAGAAAACAACACCATAGTTTTTATAGGCATATTTAAAATTGAAGAAGGACATCAGGTCGAACTATAGCTTCTGCCAAAAGAGGTCTATGATGTCGCGGCAAAGCCCGAAACAAAAGAAGCTAACAAAAGGCTTGGACTCAGAGAATTCTACGACCAAGAGCCATGAATAATTGAATTCTTTTTTTTTCAATGGATCTTTTCATTTCATAGCTTCATATCACTTTATTTTTTATTCTTTTAAAAAGCCAACATGAATGTTGACCTTGTTTATGTGAAGCATTGATTTTTTAATTGAGAAAGGGGTCCTTTCATTTAAGATCCTCATATGTATTATATCCCAATTCCCCCACATGGAAGGAGGTCACAGTGCAAGACAAGATTCTTGCACCTTTGTGGATATCCCTGAAGCTTATCGGCTGCACAAGAAAACTAGCGTGAAAGTATAACAAAGCAGCTTCAACCTTGGAATGGGGAGGAAATTTTAGATACTTTAGGGATTCCTTTGTCAATTGGTCCCCCTGGATTTCCAAACTTGGAAGGCGTTCCTTAGATCCTTTTCAGAGGGAAGTTGCACAGCAGGTTAACAACAAAGGAATCTCCAAACTTTCTCATATTTAGGATGACAGAAGCATTTGCTAGAAGGATGTGGAGCTCGTAGCATTGCACCATAATCTGGGTATATATGAAAGGCTTCTGATCAATAGACTCTTGGAAGTGTTGTCATCCTCACCTTCACCTGTCTTTGGATCGGAAATAGATTGGAAAGCTTGGCATTAGCCAAAAGACAGAGCGTACTCACTCCCCAAGACCCAAAGTACCTATTATGTGTTAGTATACCAAGCAAATTGGTTTGCCCCACTCACCAGAATCTGGAAGAAAAACTAGTCAAAAGAGCACTGGCAAAGGAGTGTTAACGCCATTTGGGAGTCTAAATGTCCTAAGTACACAAAGGTATTCCTCTGGAAGGTGCTTTGGGGAATCTTACCTATTGGGATTAAGGTGTGTGCTAGAGGGATCGGCACTGACACTTGCTCTGGTTGCAGATCAGCCTCTGAAGACCCCTACATCTATTCAGCAAGTGTCCTACTTCACGAGGGCTAGCCGCTAAGGTTTGAAAATGGGTACAGAAGACTTATTTCTTTACTGATGACTTGATCTTGGGAGGGCGTGGATTCCAAAACGAAGCAGTTTTGGTATGCGCTACCTGAACTAGGTCTGGAAGTCTAGGAACTTGCGGGTCTTTGAGGCCAAACTGGTTGTAGCTCATTTTGATGATATTGTGCGCTTGAGCACTGAGCTCATCCATGCTGTAGGAGAAGGAAGAGGAGAAAATGGCAAGGATGAAGAATTGACTCAGGAGTTGTTTAGAACACTCAAAGAGGGTAGATTTCACACCTTTGCTTTGGCACGTGTGTGTGTGTGTGTGTGTGTGTGTGTGTGTGTGTGTGTGTGTGTGTATACAAGCCTCTGTTGGAACCCTAGCCCCCTCAAGGCACATGTAGTGCTTGAGGGTGATTGTATTCTTTTTGAGTTAATATAAATTCTCTCATAAAACCATTTGCTAGCATGCAGTCAACAACTGGCACACACTTTGACTTGTTACATCTTTTTCACCCGGGTTCCAATTCACAATTGTGAGTATGCCAAAAGAAAAAGATCCTCATATGTAGGCCAACTCCCCTCAAATGTGGTAAAGGTGAGGGACTTTAAGCACACCCACTATGGTTCAACCCTTGAGACATGTGGGTGTGGGTGAGTGGACACAATATCTTAAAACTGTTAGAAGTGAAGCTTTGTACACCTTTAAAATAAAATAAAAAGAGATCCTCATTTGTATCCTTTCATTTTGTTGACCTTCCCATAGCATTGATTATTGGTTCTAATTAAATTTACCAAAAACATATTATAGCTCTATTTTGGTGCTTGAAGAATGTTACTTACGGAACTTTCAAGGAAAAGTTCTGGAACTTGAAAGGGTTGATAGCATTGCATTATTCTTTCAAAGTGTAAAAGTGAAGACATGACAAGACCAATATGTACTAACGTCTTATGTTGATGGATTCTCACCTCTTCAAGAGGAGACTTTTTTGGATTTATAAAACAAGCCAATGAGGAGAAGAGAGTTAGATGGACAATCAAATTTATATTATTTCCTACTTTGATTGGACCTTTCTTTTCATGTGAATAGTTGAAATAATTTTGTTTTGTTTTCCATTCGCGTAATTAAATTAACTCGGAAATGAAATTAAAATGAGCTTCAGCATTGAGGAGCCAACATATACAAAAGGTTCCGGGCCTTAGCCTTCCGATAGCTGTTGGTACAATTACAATTCAAGATGTGGAATAACATCACGGACCTAGTAGATGTGGTGTGACAATTACAATTCAAGATGTGGTATGACATCAAGTGATTGATGAAACATCAAGTGATTGTTTCCATTCATCAAAGTTCTTCTCTTTTTTTGACAAAGAAAATCCAATCCTTGCTCTCATGTATAATTTCTTCAAATTTGGTGGTCACACAGTTTCTTCTGAAAACTAAAAGGTTTCTTGCTTTCCAAGTTTGATTGAGAAGGCAAAAAAAAAAAAAACAATCTGTGTGTATACTAAAATGGCTTGATTTTTAAAAATATTTCCTCATTAGAGCAGATCATTCTTGAAAAAGGGGATCCCTTTATGGAGTATGGAGAAGCAAATACCTATGGTTGAAGGCATGTGGCATGTGCAAGGCATTGACATGGGTGAGAGGAAGTCAGGATGGGATCACTTTTGGTTGAGATGTATGCCAAATGCATGTAGCGTTTGTAGAAAGAAACATGTTTGACGAGATGAGATGGTGAGACGCATGGTACATAGCTAGGGTATGCTAAAGAGGGAGAGAGAGTGTTCACTCTACAAATGCGAGGGAGCAAGAGAGAAGGAGGTGCTAATGGGTGGGTGTTAAAAATAAAACTATATAAAAATGAATGGGTTGCCTAAAAGTGCTTGAAAAAAATTGGGGCCAATTTCTAGGGAGGGTGGGCACTGGGTCCTCCAAGTCTTTGTGCCCATTTGTAGACTTTCCCTACAAGCCCACTCGTGGCCGGCGGGCAGACTTTAAAGAGGTGGTGAGGTTATTCAATTACAGCTTTTCATCTTGAGCATGACTTCGTGCCAATTCCTCTAGTTTTAGTGTGATCCCAATAGAAATGCCCCCCCATAGCATTGTCCAAGGAAGAACTTCATTAGGCTAAGCAATGGTTGATCCCAAGTAATCTTGGAAGTGACCCTCCAATGCTTGGTGTGTGATGAAGCTTGATGGAGCAAATTGTACACCCACATCTTATTCTCCTTGGAGACCCAACGAGAGAAAAGCACACTAGGGCCCTCACCATGATACACAAGGTCTTCCTTGTCCATATAAAAAGGATAGATATACGATGTTAATTTGATTTTTGGATCCTTATATGCAAGAGGCTTATGGAGAAAAGGGTTCTTATTCCCCTTGCAATGCCTCAGGACTAAGTAACACGAGGTATTGAAGGATGTGGGAGCAATGGGATCAACGGGCGAGAAGTAAGACGTGCAAATCAAAAAGCCGCTCAGCTGTTGGATTTTTTCGAGTTTACTTTTTAGATCCTAGTTTACTTCTTATCTTTTCCATTTACCTTATATGTCTTTGTTTTCCCCATTTGCACAACCAAAATGCACGTGTGTATGTGGTTAGGGCACCAACCTCTCGCGACGACTGCCTGGGTTCAATTCCCATCTCGTGCACTCGGTGTTGATTTTTTGATTGCCGTCCATCACCCTCAAGATTCCCCCCCTTCAACCCACACCATTGATCCCAAGACCTTGTGCAACTTAGACATGTGGCTTGCAATGCACAAATTCATGAATAGATGCCCATGGAATTGTGGCTTGCCACATGAACTTCTAAATTAATGGACTCCAGGAGATGACATCCTAGAGACAAGAAGCTTGTTGTGCAAACTTCCATTTAAAAGAATAGGGGACTAGTTTCTTTTATAACTCCTACCTTACATTGGACAGGGGGAATGGGAACACACCAAGCACACACACAAATGCCTCTCTATAGCCCAAGGCTTCCACATCACCCCTTCCACTAGATTTCACTTTCAAACACAACACAATTCATCGACAAACCGTCGTCTACACATGACCATATGCACACAATCATTGCAACACATCAAACCAACCCAATCAGTTTGCACTGGTAAATTCATTGCCTTCCACACACACACAACCTCTCTCTATCTCTCCTTGCACCATCAACACACGCCCAAAAAAACATGCACACAAGAAGATAAGGGAAGGGGGAATCGACACCAAGAAATAGCAATGATGGCTTCAATATGCTCAAAACGACCATTTACAAAATCCTTCCCCAACCGACACACAACCCGGCGAGCTCAATTCACAAAATTTGGTAGCCCTCCTCCTGGCTCCGCACAAGCCCATGGCTTAGTAGCCTCCAATCGACAAAAATATCGACCAATCGGCACCAAGCAAAAAAAGCCCTTACAACTTCAAGAAACCTCCTCTTATAGGAGAGGGCTAAACCATAAAAGAAAAAAATGGTTTATATCTGCTCTACAACCCAACTTGAGCTCCATTTGGCATTTCATTGCATTACATACAAGTATGGCCCACTACATTTAGTATATTTTGCATGGCTTGCCACCTCAGCAAGTTTTCACCACTTCACTACATGGGAAACACTCCTCGGCCGTTGAGCTGTCCCTCTCTCTTCTGTACATGACACCTCCCCTCACCACTAGCGATATTGCTTGTGGGGAGGGGGGGGGGGGGGGGGGGGGGGGGGGGGGGGGGGGGATTTCTTTGCATTTACTCTCAAAAAATGGGGGGCCTTTCAGAGGCTGCGGGAACAACCACGTGCTACCCTACCACATCATCACTCCGTTACACACCGTTGGTGGCTGCGCGCCACCTTTGACCTACCAAGGTGCCACACACCACCAAAACCGTCCATTTGCACCACACCGTGTAGGGCCTACACCATGGCTGCCTCCCTTTGGAGCTCTCTCTTCTCTCCACAGTACACACAATGGGGGTCCTCACTTGGCCCATATACCCAATCCTGGCACTTATCGCATGGCATGTGGGTTTGCTGCCACGCGGCACTTCCACTTTCCCTTGGTCCCAAATGTCAAAAAAATCTTGCCCATTTTGGATTTAAAAAAATCCACCTCATTGCTCCTTTTAATTGGTAACAACTCCTTGCACGGGCACCCGATACTCAAATCATCAAGTCCAACCAAAAGTCCCCCTTTCCATCTCCAAGCTTGCTAATCCTTGTCGTAGTTCAACTTTATCTTCGCCTCAAACCACGCGTCTAAAAACTGGAAAAATATATATGTACCCATCTACCGGGCTTTGGATCGCGACTTCACCTTGTTGTATCTTGCTAACCAGGAACCCGATTGACAAGCCGTCAATTTCCAATGGCTTCATACATCACCCGCCTACTTTCTTGAGCTCTAGCGAGTCCGACTGAAATGCTAGTCCTTGTTATAGTTTGACTCAAACCACGCGTCTGAAAACTGAAAAAGAAAATATGTACCCATCTGCCCCGCTTTGGATCCGGACTTCACCTTGTCGTAACTTGTTGAACACGAATCCAATTGACAAGCCATCAATTCCCACTGGCTTCCTACATCACCCACTACTTTCTTGAGCTTTGGCAAAGCCCAAAAACCACCATATGGCACACTTCCAATGCAATCAACTTGGCACATAACTAGTCCCCCCTGAAGACTTCAACCATCCATTTGCTCAGCCAAAATTGAAAAACAGGATCAGGACATTCTAGTTGGATTATATGCAGGTCGCAATGAGGCAAAAATAGCAAACCTACACAAAACACCTAGAATCAAAAATCATGCATGAGGAAGATGAAATGGAAATTTTTCTTTTTGAAATCAAATGTAATGAATTGGCCTATTAACTTGAGAGTAGCGGAAATTAGAGAGAGTACTTTTGTGAAATTACTTTGTGAGCATAGCGGGTGAACATAATTGATGGTAGCAACATAAACATAGCATTTAGTTAATTTGGCATGAAAAATACTTTTGAAAGAGAGAGAATTTAGAGAACATGACAACAATTGAGGAACGGATTTATGTGGAGCCGGTCCCCCCCTCCTGTCAGGACAAGGGTAGGACCAGTCCGGGCCAAGGGCCAGGGCCAAGGGCCAGGACGAACATGCAGTCAAGGGGGTCCCTATATTTAGAAGGCCAAGGGCCTATATAGGGCATGGCTGGGTGGTGATGAGGATGTTCAGTTCCCCTGTCCTTTCACTAGTATCAGAGCTCAGGGAGGGAGGTGAGGGCTATGGAGGAAGGGGAAGGACTCTCTTTGGCCTCTCTCTCTCTCTCTCTCTCTCTCTCTCTCTCTCTCTCTCTCTCTCTCTCTCTCTCTCTCTCTCTCTCTCTCTCTTTTTCATGAGAGTTTCCATGGCAGGCAAGAGGCCGATCCAGGCCATGGGTAGGATCCCTTAGCAGTCGAGGCCGGGAAAGAAGAGCACGCATGGCCGCGGGAAGCACCGCTTGCACACACACAGTGGGCGGAATTGCCCAGCGGGAAAACGACCCTTGATGGGCTTCATGGGGTCGCCTTGGCGACGCCAGGACATCTCGTCACAGGCTCGCCCGCAAGGAAGACCCATGGAGGGCACCATCACCGGTTTACAGCAGCTCGTCGACGGCTCTGTGCAATGCGCCATGGCCAGTAAAATTATACGTTAAATTTTAAATTTTTTTTTGGAATCCAAGGTTGGGCGCCCTATTTTGGGCATCCACTTTTGCTAAGGGCTGTAGCCCATGCTATGCAAGGCCGCACCCTATGGATGAACCAAACACCCATGCTTGTTGCATGGCATCATGCGGGCCAAGGGCCACCGTCTTGGGCTCTCAAATTTTTTGCATAAATCTGAGCATGCATCCATGTTGGCATGCTACACTTGTTGACGGTGTCTCATCAATTGCGGGCACATTACATAAAGTATGGAACATCCGAGCCAGTAGCGGACACGGTTCCATGCTATGATTATCCCAGGTATGGTAGCGGATATGGTTCTCCGCTACGGTGCTCACAGGAACATCAGATTTGGGGAAGCCAACCGCTCAGGTAGGCTTTGTCTGTGCTATTGATGTAAATGTTTTATGCTTTGAGTATGGAAATTATCAGGGAGCACATGTTAAAGTGTCCTCGAGTTGACAAGGTCGCGGGCCATGACCGAGGACTTGAGGATGAGGTAACTTCTTTTAGTTTCTCTTCTTTAAATCCCTCAAATTATAGCTAACGCTTGTAGACAAGGTTTCCTGGAAACAAAGGCAAGCAATGCAGGGCCTGCGACTTGTCCGATCAAGTTATGCGACAAGGGCATTGTTCTCCAAACTGCATGTCCAACCCAAACTGCATGGCAATGGGTGCACATCGCCAGAGGAAGCTACATGTAATCAAGAAGATAAAGACATGCAAAGGCTATGAGCTGAAATCAAGATGGGAAAGTCCCCATCTTGAATTTGTAACAAATGCCAAGGCTAGGAGCCGCATTCGAGACGAGAAAAGTCCCCGTTCCAACTTGAGAAGTCGACAAGGGTTTCTCTCTGTCGCATTCTAGATCTTCATTGTTGCTCAGATATGGTTCCTCAACAAAGTTTTCCAGAGGATCCGTCAATTGAGACAAATCTATCAAGTCAAGGATAACCAAAATCAAGACAAGCAGGTTATTTCATCACGTACCAGACGGTATAGGATATACGAGGGCGTCTGTACAGATATGGCTATGAGCCGTTTTGGAGCGAGTTTCTCTTTTGACATCTCCAACCACTTGGTTACAGCGGGATGACTAGGTTAGACCATATTCAGTTTTGTTTATTTTTCCATATTTATAGAATTCACTTGGAAAATATTGTTGGTTGTGTAAAGCAAAGTGCTTTGACAATTTTACATAAAGCAACGCTTCTCCCTGGTGCCAAGGTGCTTGGAATCATGAGCAAGGGCACACAAGCTTGCAAAAATTGGCAGAATAGGGGATCTCAGCTCTTAGACTCCCTACCTAAATTGTACAAGGTACTTACGGATGTGGTTCTCATGGTGGAAGCCTTCACTCTGTGCAAGGGCTTACCATTCTTTATGCAAGGCATGCTAGTGACGTGAATCCAATTCTGCCGCTTCATGCATTACGCTTCTGCTAACACACTCGCAACTCTGTCAAGGCCAAAGTCTGGATGGATTGTTGGTTGTTATCAACACTCAACCATACTAAAAAGAACCTAAAATTTCGACTAGATTCAACGGCAATGTGCCCCTTTCAAGTCATCCTCATACAGTCACGACCCTACATGGTAGATGGTCAAGATTTAACTTGTGTTTTCTGTTGCCTCTCTCGATGAGAGCGTTATACAGACAGATTGTGGAATGCTTATAGGATAAGCTGCAATTCGGGCATAAGATGTCTAAGAGCACACATTCTGGGCACACATTCTACAAATTTAAGGAAAGTTCCTCAGCCTAGCATGCTCTTGTTCTCTTTTTCCCTCTCTCTCTGTAAGGGAATAATGAAAATCTTTTAAGAATCTTTTGCTACATGTTTCACTACTGAGTCCTCTTGAGCCAAGATGCTCTAACTCTCAGCTAGAAATTGGGCAAGATGCCATCCACATTAGTCTTCATCGGTTCGATGATTGAACACTAATTGCCATGAGGGCTATAAGGCACACACGCTGGCTATGAGCCGTTGCTAAACCTAGGATAAGATCCACTTCTTGGTATTCCTTGGACGATTGTTCTCAAGATCAAACAGCACTACCTAGTGGCGTACACATTGATGTTAATTGACAAGCAAGCGTCTTGTCATTACGGATGTTTAGGGTGTCATTTTTGCACTACATGTTTTTAGTGCGATGCTCCAGTGCGTTTTTGATAATCATACACTCACACCAGCTGCTCTCTATCACGGAGTATAGATGTTGCAATCAGTTTTGACAGCATGGATGCCCATAAGCGCTCGGCAGTTCACTTGTGTGGATCTCCTACTCTCTCTATAACACTACGGAGTGTCTATGGACATACTGTTTTGGGGTAAGACCCGGCGGGTGATGCTACATCACCCTATAGGCATTAAGGATCATAGTTTGATCTGCATTGAGGATTAAAGTTGATCTCTCCCATTTATATTTACAAGGAAAGAATTCAAAAATCTACCATACGCGGTAGCGGACGGACACACTTTTCAAGTTGATTCCAATCATTCTGTACACGATTGACTATGTTGGTTAACGTTATCTGCTAGTTGAGCAGTTTCTACAAAGAGCCTTACCAAGGGATTTGACTACGTAGATTCTAATCCAAGAGCTTGGATTGCAAAGGCAACACCCAGGCTTCCCAGTGCAATGTTGTTTGTTTTTTCAGGTACGGGACGTGCTCCTCTCCATTTGAATACGGGTAAGTGAACATTACGTTCAAATCTCCAGGTATGCATCTATTGATTTGGTGTTATTCCATTTTTAGTATACTTTGATTGGTTTTTCAAGACGTATAAGTACGCTTGAATGTTACAGAGTCATGCCAAGGGCATGTCAGCACAAAGTATTTTGGGCCAAGTGTCCAATCTATCTTTCTGCCTTATGCTGTAACGAACCTACTTGTAGGGTTCAATTTGGCACATGTTGTCACATGGGATACAACATGGTCTAAGAACTCAAGGAGTTCGGTTTAGCTAGTGTGGAGCAATGAATGAGGGTCCCTCTCACTCTTGCCGTAAAGTGTTTAGAGCTACCTCCACACACAAGTACATCTTGTACTTGAAGGATGTTCCATTTTAGACATCCTTACATGAGACATATTCCACATGTGGAGAATATGAGTCTCTGGACTGACACTGGCGCCATTATTTCAATTATGTGTCACGACAAAGTCCGTAGGTGCTGGTCACATCTGTTTTCTAGACCATTTTTTAGCACGATGTATCAGAAGCAATTTCGTGGCCAGAAATTGTCGGATACTCAGAATGACTTGTTAAGGTACAAGTACTGCTAAACAACATTACAGATGGTTGCTTATACGAATAGAAAGGCTATAATTTGTTAATGAAAAGTTTCATTGTTTGTATCTAGAAGTGATCACTGTTTCACCTTCTATTATGGTTCAGACGTTTAAGCAAAGCTTGCAAAAGATTGCAAATGAAAGTATTTAGTTTCTTTTTAGAACTATTTACATTCCTTTTAATGTCTGCTAGGCGCATCACATTTGCCATAAGTATTGGCAAGAGTAACCATGGAAATACAGGTTCGGATCTGTTTTTTGCTAAATGCATGCACACTAATGTTATGGGCCCTAGTGTTTAGCAAAGGCTGATTTGGAACGGCATGCATATTCCTCAAGTTGTTGCTTATGAAGCATTTTGCACTTTATATGCACTATCTCTATGAGATTACCTTTGAGTCCAGTAATCACCAATAGAGGTCATGGCTCGGTTTGGGTGTTTGTGCATTTTTTAAGTTAACCACGATGGTTATTCCGCACATTTTTGATTCCTCAACAATGTTATACGCTATTGTGATTTCCCGTTTACCAGTCATCTGGGAAGACTATCTGTAAACCGTGGGGGAAACACACCTCAGTACTGTCAGTATCCAAGGGGATTGACAGATTACAAAGTGTAATCTTGGGCTAAAGGATATGCAAAGTGCGTACATTAGCTTCATAAGCATTTATTGCTCTTTTTGGAGTTTACTTACTATCAGTTAACGCATGTTGCGACTAGGTAGTCTCTTCATGTATAACTCAGGTTCTCAACCTTGAACACTCGTTAGGGTGGGGTTGTTTACTGATGATGAAGAAGAAGGCCAAGTCAAGGACTTAAAATCGGCTGATGAGTTATGTCAGCAACTTACTTTCATGGAAAGTGACAAGAGGTACTCTTTTTGGTACACCTATGTTGTGATAAACTCGTTTAACATGCTCATGAGAGTTCTAAATGGAGTCTACACACTATGTTTGGATAGGAACCGGTACCATCAGATGATTACAAATGGACAACAATGTAGAAAATCAAGATGTTACTCTTGGTTTCATTGAACCTCCTATTGAACCGGGTTTCGCTCAAATGAACCGTTGGATCTATGTGGGATGTTACGGTAGAAAACATTAGTGTTCTTATGAAGATACTATCACTTGTGTTTTCGAGGACGAAAACGCTTCTCCAAGGGGGGAGTAATGTCAGGACAAGGGTAGGACCAGTCCGTGCCAAGGGCCAGGACGGACATGCAGCCAAGGGGGTCCCTATATTTAGAATACCAAGGGCCTATATAGGGCATGGCTGGGTGGTGATGAGGATGTTCAGTTCCCCTGTCCTTTCACCTCCAATAGGCATTTGTATTATGATTTCTCCCATCAAGAGAGACTGGTTACAATACAATCTTTGTGTTCCTTGTGACCTAGGTGATTCAATGAATATGGAAAGCTTCATGAATCACAAGCATAACATAAACTTTGTGGAAAGGATCAACTATCCCAAGCCTCAGTCCCAAGACCTCAAACACCTTCGAAGGTGGAGAGAGCTAGCAGGAAATGAGGGTAGGAAAGAGGAAAAAGAAACATTTTATAGGAGAAAGAATTAGTTCCTCACTTATCATCACTCTTCTTGCTAGAATACATAATAGCATAGTAATGAAGATGGAGAAGATGGCAATCTTAAACATTGAATCATGGCTCTTGGGTGGATTTGCATTCCATAGCCAAGAGTGTTGGTGTAGGCTCTCAACCTCTCTACTTGCTTGCAGAAGGAGAGGGAGCTCTTGCACTTTACACTTCACACAATGAGTGTGTGTGTGTGTGTGTGTGTGTGTGTGGGGGGGGGGGGGGGGGGGGGGGGGGGGGGGGGGGGGGGGGGGAAGAGTATACCCCTCAAGCATGCCCCTAGCTTCCTTGGTCGACCCCCCTTGTAGCGCATGCTTAAAGCTCATTGGACCTCTCCACGCCTAGCCAATCACAAGCAGGAGGCATTACAAGCAACAAGGGTAGTCTTTGGACAAGTGTCCCCCTTTCCCCGTTGAGAGAGAGGACTTGATAAATGCAAAAACACTTAATTAAATCTTCTAAATGATCATTGGACCCCTTGAGTGGCCAACCAATAGGCTTTAGGCACACCATGAAGGCAACATGAGGAGGAACTTGAAGTGTCCCTTTTTCTCTCTTTGTACCAAGCTTGCCTTGTGTGAGTGTGTGTGTGTGTGTTCTCTCTCGTCCCCCCTCTTGTAGGGCTCGCCCCCTCCTTGTAGGGACTGATGATTGACTTTTTGACACCTCAAGCCCCTCAAGCTTAGGCCCCGTTCCCACCACAAGATTAGCCCTTATTGCCCTCAAGCTTGGGCCAGGTTCCCACCTCAAGTGCAACCCTAGCATCTCAAGCATGACAAGCACCTCAAGCATCTCATTCATCAAGCACGACAAGCACCTCAAGAACCTTAAGCTTGGGCTGGGTTCCCACCTCAAGCACAACCCTAGCTTAACTAAGGTCAAAGGACTTTTAACACTAACTATTGGAGGTCTTCAATGAAACTAAAACTAAGGTCTTTATGCTCCATTGGTTAGGCTTGCTCTTTGACAGACCATCTCTCATTTGGGCCCCTTTACCATTGGCCCCGTATTGAGATAGATCTATAAGCACATGTCTATATTCTAACCCTTGTTCCCTTTTATTCTACCACATCAAATGATCAGTTTAATTTGAGAAAATCATTTGGGTTGGTTAGATATGAGTTTTTATTACATTACCTCTCTCTTGAAATCATAGTCGTCCTCGACTATGAGGTAGAAGAGATAAAGCCTTAGTCATTAGTCAATTGTTCTTAGCGGGTAGAGGATCCCTTTTTACCCTATGACATCATTCCAAGATAGATGACTAATCGATTTGGTGCTTGGGAGACATAGCTGCCGCAAGCATGTCTGTTGTTTAGTCCATTTCATTCTCCCAAAGTAGAGTGACAAATTCTACTTGGTGTTTGAGAGACATCGTCATCACAAACATGATTCTAAGTATGCATACTAATTAAATTTGTGCACAATGAAAAGAAGAACTAGTCTTATAAGAAAAAACATTGGTCATTTAAAAAAATTTGGTCCATTTGCTTACTCTAATGTAGCATTCTAAGCATTGACAAGGATCATACTATCCTTAAGCTATATTCCTTGCATCCATCTAGCATCTTCAAAAGGATAATTTTTGAACTTAATAAGATAACGTTGGATAATGTTAAGAGACAGATTGAACGGGCATCCACCTGGCCGGACACCACATTTGTAGTCAATTATTTTGCGAGCTAGTGTAGTGATACTCTGGGTAAATCTTGATTCCAGAGTAGCAAGTCAATTCCCTGAGTTGTAATGATGTCATGATAGGTCCTTGTGAGTCGGCCACCATTGGCCATTTAGAAATCCCTAGGTATAAAATTTAGTAACCTTAATGTGAAGGGAGGCTAATCTTTAGGGAGGAGAGAGAGCTCTGCTATACGTACGCTCAAGCTACGAAGCTACTCCAACTTGTAATCAATTTTTCTAACGATTGGGTAATCAGTTTTCAATTCCGAAGTTGCATTGTGTTCCTCTCTCTTTGTTCTTTCATTTCTGTGTAAGCATTGTCAGTTTTGTTGTGGTTCGCGATTACACGTCTGTGAGCCTAATCTTCAGATTTGAGTGCTTAAATCACTGTTTTTAGTCATTTTGACCATAGGAGAGTGTTCCTGGACCATAGGGAGACAGTTCTGGATAATTCTGTTGCAGTTTTTAGGACCTTTTTCATGATGGATCGTGATTTTGGTACCTTGTTGGATTGTGACTGGACTTGGTAGGATAGTGCCCCTATGTGTCCTAGACCTCCTTCTAAAGTTCCGTTGCATTTCGAGTCCGTTCGAGTGCCAAAATGGCGTGATGACCTAGAGCTGTGAGAAAGGACATAGACGGATTTTCCTGATCATTGAGTGTTGGTTTTCTTGTTGAGTTAGTGTGTTTGCTTATTAAGGTTCACTTCTTGAGATTGACAATCTCAAAGAGTCTCCGTGCCCCATCCGAGTCACTTCCATGAGTATTGACATTATGTTAGTGCTAGATCGATATGTTACATACGTCCGTCACGGCAATCCACTAACATTGGTGCCGCTACCGGGGATATGATCCTTAGATGGTGAGTGACCTAGTGTGTATTTAGAGCATTCTTTTCAATATATTTGTCTCTCCATTCCATTTACACCTTATCAATGAAGCAGCTAGACACGAGGTTTAGTGCTTGATAGAGTCTAGAAGTCGAGGACTTGCTAGATCTATTCTTGAGAAGTAAAGAGAGTTGTGAGTGAGATAGCCAAAATTATTTCATTCTCCAATTTTCTCTATGATTTCAGAGTGGTGTTTCATTTTTTTTTAAAACTTTATTTTGTACCGTTTTGTTTGTTTTTGTTTCATGTTTCATTTCAGTACTTTGAAGTAGGGCAAGTAGAAACTACCACCATAAAATTTGGGCTAAAAGATTGAGGGAAAAAAGGGTGAAAACCATATTTTGATGAAAATGACCATAACTCTAAAATTCTGAAAATTTGATGGTAGAGACCTCAAAAGTGATCCAAATTCAAAAATTTCTCGATCAAGGGCATCACTCTCTAGAAGCAATCTGGAAAGTTTGGCCAAAATATGTGGAGGAACATGGATCGTGATTCATGTAAGCCAAATACCATTTTTGGGAAAAAGTGATCAGTGACACTGTCCATTAGTGGGTTTTGTACTACCCGAGCATTCTGAACAAGTAAGTCTGTAAATATTTAACATCCAGTTTAAGAAGTCATGTGCCTGGAAGCACTCATGTAAGTTATGTGGCTGTGGCAGGTGATATTTTATCCTACAAAGTCTGCATCAAACTGGTGGTACGTCATAGAGGTAGCCCCTCGTAGTGCATGGACGTATGAGGGCTACCATGTGCCAATTACAACGGCACCAATGGAGGAGATCGGAGAGGATGCTCAGTCAGAAGCCGTTGAGGTGGTTCCAAACAAGCATCAAGCTACTACTCTCTATGGGGTGCATGCAGAGGATCTACAAAATGAAACGGAGGACATCTGCCTAAACGGAGAGCTCTATATAGACATAGGGAGTTATGATGAGCTATGCGAGGATGAGAGAGAGACCTTTGAAAGCCAAAAACATTGTATTTGAACAATTTTGCTCCGTTTTATAATATATATTGTATTCACGTGGCTTTTTGTCCATTCTTGTCTACATGCTATACTTGAGAAATTTGCTTGAAAGAAAAACTCAAAAATCACATCGGAATTGACTGTTAGGGTAAAAACAGCAAAACAAACATTTTAGACATAAAATTTGGGATTTTTCAACTTTTTGGGATCCAAATGCAAAAAGGGGTGAGATTTGGTTTCTACAGGGAATAGAGAACTATCATAACAAAATTCATGAAAAAATGTTGTCAAACATGGATCGCGATCCATGTACCTTTTGACATTTGGGGATGATATTTGACAAGTACATCCCTGATAACTAGTGGAACAACTTTGCCAAAAGGGGCCATAGCAAAAAATTGGAAAACTTTGGTCAAAATAGCCAAATACAGAAACTAGTCAAATACCGCAGGGCAGACATAAAAACTCACTTTTCACTAGAAAAAAGTTGTCCAAATTCAAAAAGATACGGGGAAGAGTATCAGCATAACATGGACTGTAAGATGACCAAGTTTCATGTGAAAATGAGGTCAAACATGGATTGCAATCCATGTACCTCATCAAAAAAGTTTGGGTGAGATTTGAGCAATAGGTAACTGGTACCATTTGAAACAACTTTCCTAAAAGAACTATTGCAAAAAAGTTGCAAAAAGTGGTGAAAAGAGCCAAAAACAAAACATTGTCAAAACTGTCACTTTCCATATCAATAGTGCATACACAAGTAAACATATCCCCAAGTCTAATTTTGGAAAAAAAAGAGAGAAAATTTGGGTCAAAAGGGAGCAAAACAGGTGACAAACAAAAACCGTTGTGCAGATCTAGTATTGGGCATTTGACCTGTCAAAACAAGTCCAAATCCAAAATGATTAGAGATTTAGCTTGTAGACATAGAATGCAACAAGATGCTAAGAGATCAAGTCCAGATGTGGTTGAACATGGATCGGTACCCCAACCTCAGAATTTGATGAAAATTGATATAGAGCTTGTATATGACCTTGTCTACATACAGTCAAGCGGTACGCAAGTTGCATACCGGAGAGTATAAGGATACTTTCCAATAATTGACTCCCATCATATCAAAGAGAGTCTGATCCTGACACAAAGCTGGAGGAACATCTTCTTTCAACCACAAGGAAAATCTTCAACAACAACACCATCAAAAGTCCCAAAAGCACCTCAAGTCAATGCAAAAAAGGAGCAACCAAGCATAGAAAAAAATGATAAAGTTAAGGTAAAATTTGAAGTATATCAACCTCACAAGACAACTATACATTCAACAAGCCTCCATCAAACTTCTTGTGTAGCCTCTACATCAAGATCCAAACCGTCAACAATGCAATGGAAACCAAAACAAAAAATCTATCAGCCAGAGTTTCCATCACCAAAAAGCATCCAAAAGAAGCCAAAGAAAATCAACCAAGTGCTACTATCCAAAGAGCACATCCAAGTCCAAGACCTAGTTTGGATACATGAAGCACAAGTTCAACCTCAACAAGAAAAGGAGACAGGGTGGGTAGTATCGAATGAGTCAATCATTACTCAGGGCTACTTCCAAGGAAACGCTAATGTTTGGCCAAAAAGCCTAAAGTAACAGCCTGGATCTACTCACCTCAAGAAAGAAGTTCTACAAGGAGCAGCCAAGCTATCAATGGAAGACCAGCACCTCAATCAAGAGAAAGAACAACAACACAAGGCAGAAGAAAAGGCCTTCCAAACAAACAATGCGGCAACTATGGGTGCCAAAGTCAGACTTCAACAAAGCTACCCAAACAAACAGGTGTAGCATCGGATGATTCCAATCAAGCTACTCAAAGCACAAGGATTTTATGAAGGTAACACTCAAATATGGTTACTGAAATTTGTAGCTCAACCTGGAACAACAAAGATCAATCAAGAAGCACAAGGCTCCAGCCAAAGGCACACAATCAACAAGAAGAGCCAACATCCAGTCACACCACTAAGGGTGCTACAACCTCCAAATAGATGCCTTGTCCTCAATTCCAAAAGCAAGGCTTCTACAATGGAAATCATCAAATTTGGCTACCAAAGCCTAGTGTCCATCAAGTCATTGAGCAAAAGGAGCAAATACAAAAGACGGTCTGACAAGGACCAAAAACCAAATGGGTTTCAAAATCGCTTGTGGAAACTCAATCACAAAGAACCCGCACCTCTCAACAACCGCTTCTCATGCGAGATAAAGCAAAAACTACATCAGTCCCTACAAGAGCTGAAGGACTTGTTTCACAAAGTAGTGTGAGCATACAACAAGCAAGTCAAGAGGAGCCAAAGTATGCCAGCCTAATCAAAAAATGGTGGCATCCAGAGACCAACATAATGGAAAAGGCATAAATTTCAAGAACTTATGGACTTGGGTTTCTGGCCTTGAACAAGTAAATCCAGTCACCATAAACAATACATGGCATAAAAGTCAGAGTTAGGCAGCTAAGCCACTAAATGAGCGAGGTGCTAGTCCCAAACCTTCATTTAATATTATATGTGGTCTAAGCATCTTAGCTATTCTAGGTACTAATCGACCTGGAAGATTTGAGCATAATTACGTTGTGTTGCTCATGTTGGTATAGGTGAGCATAAGAGTCGAAGTCATTGTAGTATAGTGGTAAGTGAAGGAGGAAGTCCAAAAGACACTCACGCACTCAACATAGTGAGGTATGAGTGGACAATCTTCTACATCAAAAACCCTTCTTGGAAACGTGGAGGCTATTGAGACATCCTTTGATGTCACACGTGCTACATTTGTTCCTTGAAGCACCCATCAAATCCCTCTTTCACACCGCATGCTTTTGTTTGACAAATTTCTCGTTTGCATATAGAGTGTCCCATAATTGGCACTTGCATTAGATACTTTTCCTTTGTTTCTCCCAAGCACTCACCTTGCATGACAGGTACTTCAAGTCTAAATGCTCAACTACAATAAGAGCGTATACCAAAGGCACTTTTTTCCCACCGGGTTTTTTCCCTTTGGGGTCATCTAGGTTTTAAGACCCTAATCTAGAAACCCTCATCATCAACTTCCTGTATATTCCTTCTACATCAATAATAAGGAAATGTCTACCCAAATCAATCGACAATGACTTGGAGCAAAAACTGCAAGTCTCTATATGTTTATCAAGAGAATCTCTTATCTCCTCCAAGGTCGACAACAAAGCCCCATCCAACAATGGCAAGTCAAAGAATGGCTTACAACAACAAGCAATGACAAATTTCGCAAGAGATCCATCAACAACAATCAAAACTAGCTCACACAGTGCTTCAACATTGATGACCTATTGCAGACAACTCAAATAATAAAGGACATGGAAAGCATACCCATCATAAATTCCAGGCCACAAAGAGGATTGTTCTATAAACTCAAAAACATTAAAATTCTTCTTCATGGTGGCCAAGACTGCACAATGAGAATAAAATTTATCTCGATAATCAAAGATCAAGTCACGTATCAACAACATGGCAGATATGAATCACGCAAGGAAGGGGGGAGTGTCATCAATGCCAAAGCTCTTCCGAAGCTAAAGACCAACCTTGAAGACAAAGATTCAACGATCAATGGAAAGACGAAGAATGTCATACAAAGACAACGGGCATGCAATGATAACTTCAACAAAAAAGCTCCCAACAACAAAACATAAGGAGTTTCATAGTGCTGAAGCTAGTAAAGTATTACAAGTCAATGACAAAGATAGAAACATCAAAAGAACTCTTCACAACCAATATGGATCACTCAAGGAAGGGGGGAGCGTCATCAATGACAAAGCACTTCCCAAGCTGATGTCCAACCTTGAAGACAAAGCTAAAGACAACCCTATGACAAGCCTGCACAAGGTCATGTCAAGGGACGACATGAATTAGGAAGGGGGAATGTTAAGAGACAGATCGAACGGGCTTCCACCTGGCCAGACATGTAGCCGAACACCACAGTTGTAGTCAATTATTTTACCAATCTAGTATAGTGATACTCTGGGTAAATATTGATTCCAGAGTAGCAGGTCAATTCCTTGAGTTGTAATGATGTCATGATAATTGTAAAGGTCCGTGTGAGCCGACCACTGGCCATTTAGAAATCCCTAGGTATAAAGGTCAATAACCTTAATGTGAAGGGAGGCTTATCTTTAGGGAGAAGAGAGAGCTCTAATGTACATACGCTCAAGCTACGAAGTTGCTCCAAATTGTAATCAACATTTCTAATGATTGGGTAATCAGTTTTCAATTTCGAACTTGCATTGTGTTCCTCTCTCTTTGCTCTTTCATTTATGTGTAAGCATTGTTAGTTTTGTTGTGGTTCTGTGACTACATGTTTGTGAGCTTAATCTTCATATTTGAGTGCATAAATCACTATTTTTAGTCATTTTGACCATAGGAGAGTGTTCCTCAACTATAGGGCGACAATTTTGGATAGTTCTATTGCAGTTTTTAGGACCTTTTTCATGATGGATTGTGATTTTGGTACCTTGTTGGATTGTGACCAGAATTGGTAGGATAGTGCCCCTAGGTGTCCTAGAACTCCTACTAAAGTTTTGTTGCATTTCAAGTCCGTTTGAGTGCCAAAATGGCGTGATGACCTAGAGCTGTGAGAAAGGACATAGGCAGATTTCCCTGATCATTGAGTGTTGGTTTTCTTGTTGAGTTAGTGTGTTTGCTTGTTAAGGTTCACTTCTTGAGATTGACAATCTCAAAGAGTCTCCGTGCCCCATCCGAGTCACTTCCTTGAGTATTGACATTATGTTAGTGTCAGATCGCTATGCTACAGACGTCCATCACGGTGACCCGCTAACAGATAATCTTACCATCTCATAGTACCTTGTCTTCATTCCAAAGAATAGCTTCAGGTTGTAGCACCTCTTCTTGGTCTTGAACTTTGGGAGGGTCTTCAATAATTGGTTCACTTGGTGGCTCTCCTTTGTAGGGCTTGAGTAGTCTCACATGAAAAGCATTGTGTATGAGCCAATGGTTGGGCAACTTGAGTTGGTAATCCAACTCATTGATAGGCTTCAAGATTTGAAAAGGACTATAGTATCATTTGCTAGCTTAGCATAATACTTTTGATGGCCCATAGGATTTTTGCCCATCGTTTGCCTTAATCGAGCCTAAGGGAACTTTAGTAAGACCCAATCATTTTTGTTGAATGTTAAGGCCCTTCTATGCTTGTCAACAGTAGCTTTTTGCCTTCCTTGAGAGATGGATACAGCCTTCTTAATCTTTTGAAAAGATTCTTGTAGGTCACGGCTATACTCATCAGCCGGGAAGATCTTCCCATGTACTTTGAGTAGCAAGGGACTTTGAGGTCTTCCCTCAATGATCTCAAAAGGTGCTTTTCTCGTAGGTAGAAGTATGTACAATATTATTCTAGGCATACTCTACAAGAGGTAAGTAATTTTCCCATTGTGAGGGTTGATATACTTCTGTAACGTAAGTCTTTAGTAGATTGAGTATCATAAGATTGGCTATCTCACTTTGGCCATCTGTTTGTGGGTGATAGATCGAAGAGAAATTCAATCTTGTTCCTAGATTTTCAAAGAGATCTTTCTAGAAATTACTGGTCATTCTAGGATCTCTATCTGACACGATGAATGTTGGTAATCCATGGTGTTTGAAAATTTGTGCTATGAAGAGAGTTGCCATTTGGTGTGCCTTAATAGTCTTTTTGACAAGAATAAAGTGTGCTTGCTTGCTAAACCTGTCGACTATTGTCCATATTCCTGTATTCCCATGGATAGACTTGGGTAATCCAAAGATGAAATCCATGGATATACTCTCCCATGGTGAATTTGGGATAGGCAATGGCTGGAGTAATCTAGATTGCTTCCCTCTATCATACTTGGTCTTTTGGCATACTACACATTTTGAAACATACTCTTGTATGTCCACTTTCATGGTAGGCCAATAGAAATACGTCTCTACTCCTCAAAGAGTAGGTTGGATGCCTCTATGCCCCGCATAGGGAGAAGCATGGGATCCATACATAACTTTCTCACAAAGGGAATGGGTAACACATAGCCTATTTCCGTGGAGAAGATAACCATCCTGCAAGGTAAATGGCTCCTCTTTCTTCCCCAAAGCAAGGGCTGACATTATGTCTCATTAAGTCTCTAAAGTCAGGGTCAGTAGCATACTCATCTATCATAGAAAATAGATCATTGTGAGTAGCTATAGACACCGCATTAACTTTTGGTCATCGTGTAACTACATCGGCCACTTGATTGTGGCTTACCAGCAATGTGAGCAATATGGAAATTAAATTGCAAAAGAAAATTTACCCAACTCATTTGTTTGTCGGAAAGCTTGGTTTGCTTCATGAAATACTTGAGACTTTGGTGGTCGGTTCGTAGAATAAATGGAGTACCTAGTAAGCACTGCTTCCATGTGTCTAGGGCATGTAGAACAACTCAAAGCTCTTTCTCATAAATACCCAAGACTCATTCATCTGTATTGAGCCTTCGACTCTCATATGCTATGGCATGCCCTTCTTGAAGCAAAACTGCTCCAAGGCAATCACCATAAGCATCACATTAGACCTCAAATGGCTTTGAGAGATCGGAAAGCATGAGGACTGGTTGGGAGGTAAGATTTTCTTTGAGCTTATCAAAAGCATTTTGCTCCTTAGCAGTCCATACATACTTAATGTTCTTCTTTGTTAAGTCATGTAATGGTCATGCTATTTGAGAGAATTTTGCTATGAAGCATCTATAGTATGTGCACATACCAATAAAGCTTCTTAGCTCATATAGATTCCTTGGATTAGGCCATGTTTTATTACCTCTAACTTTGATGGATCGATACAAATACCATCTTGAGAGATAATATGACCTAGGTATTGAATCTCTTGAAGAAAAAAGAAAAAGCTTGTTCTCCCTCAATGCTTGAAAAATCAGTTGGAGATGTTGCTTATGTTCCTCCAAAGACTTGGAGTAGATGATGATATCATCAAAGAACACTCTAGCGAATTTGCGATAAGGCCTAAAAATTTCTCCTTTAGACAATTGAACGTAGTTGGTGCATTAATCAAGCCAAAAGGCATGACTAGATATTCATAAAGACCAAACATTGTGCTAAACTCGGTCTTTAGGATATCTTCATCCACTATCCTTATTTGATGATAGCCACTTTTAAGGTCAATCCTACTGAAGTAGGTAGAGCCTTGTAGCTTATCAAACGGATATTCTACCCGAGGCACGGGAAATCTGTTTTTAATAGTGATATGGTTTAGTGCTCGATAGTCTACACACATACGGTATATTCCATCTTTCTTTTGCAGTAAAAGGACTGGAGAACAAAAGGGATAGGAGCTAGGCCTCAGCATCCCTTTGTCTACCACAACTCCTGCACTTGCCTCATGATCTCCTCTTGTTGAGCTTGAGAAACTTGATAAGGAGGCTTGTTAGGTAGTGAGCTTCCTGAAAGGAGCTCAATGTGATTGTCATCATCCCCTCGTTTTGGAGGTAAGTCCATAGGGATATCATCGATGAACACATCTTGGAACCCTTTTAGAGAATTAGACAAGTCTAACTCTTCTCGATTCCTACCATTTACATTTGACAAAACATTGGAATCTTTTAGGGACTCTTTGACAAAAATCATGTATGCAGAAATTGAGCTCTTCATTGATTTATCAAAGGTAGGAGGATTTACAAGTGGTATAGTACAACCATACTCACTAGCATCTATATACATGTTCTTTCCCCTATAGGTGAAGTAGATTCTCCTTTTACGGAACTTAGGTTGGCAGCCATGCGATCAAACCATGGCGTCTCTAGGATAGCATCCTCATGTTGGAGAGGAGAGATAGAAAATTCTTCTTTGTCGAAATAGCTTTGGACATGGAGAATCAACTTCCCAATCAAGGGAGTAACAAAGGCTCCTTGTCCCTTGAAAGCAGTGTCGGCCGTTACAACATCTCACATCTCAAAAAGCTTGAATGCCCAACTTGGTGGCCAACTTCATTGATATGAAGTTGTGAGTAGAGCCATGGTCAAACAAGATGAAGGCATCATGCTCTCTTACCTTTCCCCAAGCATAAGAGAGAGCTGCAACTTCGCAATGAGCATCCTCTTATGGAGCTTTGATGATAAAAGCTCTAGGAGTCTCATTGTGGACATTCTTCTTGGGGCAAGAATGCGCAATAACCATGTCCTTGCTCCCCACACTTTGTTGGATGAAGGCCAACACTTTGTCTATGGCACCTAAGGTGCCATCATAGGTGAAAAAAGAGATACTCTTTCCTCCCTCTTTGAACTTCTTTAGCTTTTATGACCTTCGCCATGTAGGGTATGATTTGCGATGTCCTCCCCTCCTGTATTCTCTAGGAGAATAGGCATAGCTTTCGTCGGAAGAGGAGGAAGGTGAAGAAGAAGGAGAAGAGGGTGACCTCTTTATTTCCCTTTTCTTCCTTTGTTTCCTCTCTTTCCTTTCAAAATGACAAGGAGAAGGATTGTGTGTTGATCTTTTCCTCTTGGGAGGAGTTGGTGATCGTCTAGACCGCCATCTTCGTGGAGCCACACCTTCAGAGGAATTTCTTGCTCTTTGGATTCCTCCTCTCGTATGGGAGAGAGTCTTCTTTTGGGGGTCACTTCAAGAGGCCTCCTAAGCTCTCTCTCCTCTTGGAGAGGAATGGAAATCCCATAAGCTTAAAGTTGTTGAGTAATTGCGGCTTGCAAAGCAGGGTTGTCCATAGCTTGTTGCAACCTAGTAACGAGATAATTGACAATAATGGGGGCATCATCATTGGCACCTTCATGTGAAAAATCAAATCTATCAATCTTCATTCTACTCTCTTGGTTATTGTTAGCCATGTTAACAAAATTTGTGTACGTACTTAGTGTATGCTTTGGCAATTCAAACCCTTAGTTTCCACTCCTCTTAGCCTTTTAAAATTGGCTCTTAAGTATCTACATCCACGGCTTGAAGTGGTTAATTATAGAGAGTAGTGGAGTGGGTCTAATATTGCAGAATTGTCAAGGGCTAGCTCCTTTTGAACTTCTTATGGCTCAATGATGGTAAAGCCGTAGGAAAGTCTAAAAAGACTCCATTATTAAGTCCAAAGCTCCTGAGGTGTGCACCATATCCAACATAGTGGGCTCAACAAAACCAATAATAGATCTCAGTCCCACTTACCCTAATATAATTAACAAAATCAACCATTTATAGGCTACTTAAGGACCTCTCTTCTTAAGCAAGAAAAGAGAAACTAAATGCTCTAATACCAATGTAATGGAATTGGCTTATTAACTTGAGAGTAGCAGAAATTAGAGAGAGTACTTTTGTGAAATTACTTTGTGAGCATAGTGGGTGAACATAATTGATGGCAGTAGCATAAACATAGCATTTAGCTAACTTGGCATGAGCAATACTTTTGCAAGAGAAAGAATTTAGAGAATATGACAATAGTTGAGGATCACATATACGTGGAGCCTGTCCCCCCTCCAATAGGCATTGTATTATAGTTTCTCCCATCAAGAGAGACTTGTTACAATACAAACTTGTGTTCCTTGTGAGCTAGGTGATGCAATGAAGATGGAAAGATTCATGCATCACAAGCATAACATAAACTTTGTGGAAAGAATTAACTATCCCAAGCCTCAGTCCCAAGACCTCAAACACCTTCGAAAGTGGAGAGAGCTAGTAGGGAATGAGGGTAGGGAAGAGGAAGAAGAAGCATTTCATAGGAGAAAGAATTAGTTCGTCACTTATCATCACTCTTCTTGCTAGCATGCATAATAGCATAGTATTGAAGATGGAGAAGATGGCAAGCTTAAACATTGAAGCGTGGCTCTTGGGTGGATTTGCATTTCATCGCCAAGAGTGTTGGTGTAGGCTCTCAACCTCTCTACTTGCTTGGAGAAGGAGAGAGAGCTCTTGCACTTTGCACTTCACACAATGAGGATGTGTGTGTGTGTGTGTGTGTGTGTGTGGGGGGGGGGGGGGGGGGTATACCCCCAAGAATGCCCCTAGCTTCCTTGGTCGACCCTCCCTTGTAGTTCATGCTTAAAGCTCATTGGACCCCTCCAGACCTAGCCAATCACAAGCACGAGACATTACAAGCAACAAGGGTAGTCTTGGGACAAGTGTCCCCCTTTCCCCTTTGAGAGAGAGGACTTGATAAATGCAAAAATAATTAATTAAATCTTCTAAATGATCATTGGACCCTTGGGTGGCCAACCAATAGGCTTTAGGCACACCATGAGAGCAACATGAGGAGGAACTTGACAAGTGTCCCTTTTGCTTTCTTTGTACGAGGCTTGCCTTGTGTGAGTGTGTGAGTGTGTCTGTTCTCTCTCATCCACCCTCTTGTAGGAATTGATGATTGACTTTTTGACACCTCAAGTCCCTCAAGCTTAGGCCTGGCTCCCACCACAAGCTTGGCCCTTAAGCTCCTCAAGCTTGGGCCAGGTTCCCACCTCAAGTACAACCCTAGCATCTCAAGCATGACAATCACCTCAAGCATCTCAGTCATTAAGCACGACAAGCACCTTAAGCTTGGGCCTGGTTCCCACCTCAAGCACATCCCTAGCTTAACTAAGGTCAAAGGACTTTTAACACTAACTATTGGAGGTCTTCAATGAAACTAATCCTAAGGTCTTTAAGCTCCCTCGGTTAGCCTTGCTCTTTGACAGACCATCTCTCATTTGGGCCCCTTTACCATTGGCCCCGTGGTTAGATAGATCTATAAGCACATGTCTATATTCTAACCCTTGTTCCCGTTTATTCTCCCACATTAATGATCAGTTTAATATCACAAAATCATTTGAGTTGGTTAGATATTAGTTTTTATGACATCAAAGATATCAAAGAGCAATGTATTTCTGTAGGTTTCAAACTTTTGCTTTAACTTTGAGGCTTATTGAATAGGGCAATGATGCTATATAGTTTTTAATGGGTTGGTCAGTTTGATGTTACGAGGGTCTATGTCAAGGGGAAATTTGCTAAGAAATGTGCTTTTGATTAAGTTTTTGTTACTACAAAAGGAAGAGGTAGTAATAATTGTGCTGCTACTTCCAATGCTCTTTCTTTAGGTGGCAAACCATCCGTGCATTCGCCTTCAATAATAGCGATCCATTTGGTAAATCTTCTAAGAAAGGAAAGAAAGACTTACATTGTAGCTACCATAGAATTTCTATCCATTTGATAAATCAATGTCCCTCAGCTAACAACTAAAGAGGCACTCAAGAAAAAAAGTGAATCTTCTTCAAATGAATCCATTGCAAAATTTCATTGCAAATTCTATTGTTGATGCAGAGTGGGCTTTTAGTGTGCATTGTCAATATGACCCTTATGTCCATGATGCATGTGAGATTGAGGCTATAGATTCACACAATTGATAGTGGTGCAACAAAGCACATTACACCTCATTATGCCTTGTTTACCTCTCTTGATATTGTCCCTAATGAAAATACAGTCACTTGCGCCAACAATGCTTCTTATCTAGTTTAGGCAGTCAAAAAGATTGCACTCATTGCAATTAATGGTAGTTCCTTCACACTTTCTGATGTATTTTTTGTGACTGGGATTAAGAAGAATCTATTATTTGTTTGTGCATTAGCAAGCCTTGGTCTTGTTGTAAGTTTTGTGGATGACTAACGCACCGTTCATGATCTTACTTTAGGTGATACTATTGTGGCATCATGTACCTGCTTTTTATGGGATGTACAAGCTCAATTTTTATGACAAGTGTGTGGAGAATTTTGCAAATGCAATTATACCTTCTAAAGTTGTTGTTGATGCTCAACTCTAGCATGCACATTTTGGGCATCTAAATTTTTCCAATTTGATGTGTTTGTAGAAATTTGATATGCTTGTCTTGTCTTGTTTAAAGGCACCATCTAAGCATGTTTGTGAAGACTTTATTTTAGGGAAAGTCCAACCTTCTAATTTTTTGAAAGATGTTTGTTGCGGGCTACTTGCAAGTTGCAGTTTGTTCACAGTGATGTTTGTGGCCTGGTGTACACTCCTTGTCTATGTGCTTCGAATAGTTTTTTTTGTTGATTGAAAATGTCTCCGGTTGATTGTGGGTGCTCTTTGCTCTAATCAAGGGTGGGAGTATATGTCAAAATAAATTGATGCATTTTTTGATGGCGGTGAGATAAAAGATCAATGTACAATGCCTTACACACCTCAACAAAATGGTGTTGCTAAGAGGAAACACGCGTCACTTATGGAGATGATACAACGTATGGTCAAAAGCCAAGCTCTGTGTAAGGACATGGGCCCTAATGGCACGGCCCCGAACAATGTGTATGCTAGGGGGAGGCTATAAGATAGCATGGTTGGGTGGAGACTAGCACACAACATTACTCTCGTCCTTTCAGTGGTATCCTTCAAGAAAGGGGAAAAGCGGGTTGCATGTGCATGCGACACACATCTCTTCTCCCACGATTCGTAGGCAATAGGCAAGGAAAGACGACTTCATCCACAGTGTAGCAAAAGGGAAGACATGCATAGGATTCTATACGTAGCACAAGGGAATAGAGAGCAAGCAATAGCCACCCCATGTACGCCCTCCATAGCGGGCGACCAAGGCAAAGTCAGCCAGCAACTCTACAATACCGAGGCTTCGCTGGATCCATTGGGGCTACGTGCACGGGAAGGCCCTCTAAACCCTTGCATGAAGGAGGGTTGAACTCACCCCATGAGGGTAAGCTGCTAACTCCCTACCATCCAAGCTATTGAGTCCTCTTGTATACAATAAGCAAAGATAGCATACTGGAGTTGACAAAGAAAGATAGAAGGAAAGGAAAGCTACAAACTTCAAAGAAGTAGTTTCACCCTTCCTTTTCACTCCTTAAAGAAAGTCAAGTTTTCTTCCAAAATTCATTTTTCTTCAAGAAAGAAGCTTCACAATAGAACAAAAGCCTTCACAAAAACGACAAGTTTTTAAAAACTACAAGTTTTTGTGAAGAATCAACGAAGGTGTTCTTATGAAGAACAAGACATGAATCGCTATAAATTTGCAAGGCGAGGATCGCATTACAACACAAAAGTTGCTGAGCAAAAAAAAAAAACTTCAAGCTTTACAAGGCACAAGTTGACGTTTTTTCTCTCTCTACATTAGATTGTGTTTACCATGGCCGGCGAAGACATCCACCTACACACACTTTTGATTTTAAGCACGCACATCAAAATCTGACCACCACGGGTGCTGCCAACATGAATATGCATAACGATGATGATCTAGGTGATCATGGTCTTGTAGATATGGCTGCTTTCAAGACTTTGGAAAATCACCAAAGCGTACTTGAACGCAACCTCTTTGCACTAAATGCAAATGTTACAAATCTTACTGAGCTACTTCTGAAATTTATGAATTCACAAACGGCTCAAGGAGCCTCATCTGGCACGGTTCAAGGAACCAAAGGTCGCACAACTCTAGGAGTCCATGAGGCAAGTGCTTCAAAAGATGCAGAAGGTAGCAATGCATTACTTAAGAATATCACCATTCATGAGTTTCATGGTGAAGAGCTTATCGCAATAAGAATGCCGTCAATACGTTCTTACATAAATGGAATGATACTCATAGGTTGAGCCACACCCTGAATATTAAGACAAATGTGGAAACAAGTCTATCTCTTAAATACAAGGCCTATAAGTGGTGGATGACATTTCCAATAGATGCTCATCCTCAGTCTTGGGCTGCTGTTTTTAAGCTTCTTTCTCCAAAGAGTTTTTGGACTCCAATGAAGAAGATAAGAATTGGTTAGCATGGGATGCATGCCGCATGTCTGGCCTCTCTCTCACTCACTCAGTATCTTTCTAAGTATCGGAAAATCATATTAAAACTAGAATGTCTAGATGAATTCCAAAAAATATGGGGTTTCAATAGGGGTCTTGACAAAGACTACCGTCTTCATGTCAAGACCCAACATCCAAAAACTTTGGAAGAAGCCATCAATCATGCCCAAAGGTATGATGATGACCAAGAGAGGAAGCAAAATGTTTCCTACTCTAAGAATACTTTTGCTAAGAGCAATTCGACTAAGAGCCAATGGCGAGGTAGATCTCCCACACATCCCAAGAAAAACAAGAGACGATCTACCTCTCCACACCCACAAGAGGCTAAGAAGCCTAAGCAATCACGAGATACTCCACATGGGTCTCTCAGCACTGCTAATTTTGAGCATGCAAAGGAGCAAAAGCACAAGTGTTGTGTGCCTACTTCAATGCAGCAGCCCACCTTTGACCCCCATGAGTTGATTCGCATGTATGGCACTACTTACGGACAACGTGTTCGTATTTTAGTGGATGATGGTGCAACTCATAACTTCCTAAACTATAAGCTAGTCAAGAATTGAAGTTTACACAGACTCCTTGCTCCCACAAGTATATGGTAAAGAGAAGTCTGGAAATGATAAAGAAGTATGGGACACGTTAGTTCAAGGGGTTGAGCTTATTTTTCAAGATCATACGATGACCCTTGACTTTCAAATTATAAACATGGACCGTGTTGATGTAGTTTTAGGACGGGAGTGGCTACATGGTTTAGGAAACACATTGCACACTAGTTATGAACACAACTCCTTATTTCATTTATGGCCAATGATAAACATGTGCTTTTGCTTGGTGAGAAAAATATACCATTTTCACCTCTTATATGTACAACCGAGCTTTCTATTTTATAGAAAGTAGATTTAAATGATGAATTTTCATGGTGTTATTTCTTGTCTCCAAGTCTTGTGAATTCTCAAGAGCAAAGTGTTGTGGATTCTAGTTATGGTATGTAAAGTGCAATGAATTTTGATGAGAAGCAAAGTGCTAACAATTCTAAACATCACAATGCTCTCAGTTCTAAAAATATTGAGCAACGTGCAACTGTTGTAAAACAAAAACATTAAAGGAATTACAAGATTCTCCATCTCAGCATAACTCTAGTTTACTTTCTTCTTTTGCACAGTGAAACCTAACTCACTTACTCATGGATTATAGTGATGTATTCTCAAGTGATTTACCGTCGGGTATACCCCCTACACTTGATGTGCAGCATGGCATAGATGTCCTGTCGGCCGCTAAACCGGTGAGTAAACCACCTTATTGTATGAGTGCTAGTGATTCCAAGGAGGTTGAGAGTTAGTTGGCTGACTACCTCGCTCGTGGTTTCATTAGACCTAGCACTTTGCCTTGGGCATCGCCAATTTCATTGGTAAAAAAGAAAGATGGTACTATGCGCATGTGCGTAGATTATCGCGGATTAAATGCCATAACCATCAAGAACAAGTATCCTCTACCTCGACTGTAAGAGTTGTTTAATCAACTCCATGGGTCAAGATACTATACAAAGATATATCTTTATTCATGATACCACCAAGTGCGTATCCTTTTGAAAGAAATCTCAACCCGGTTCGTGCATTTTTAATTTTTGGTTATGCCTTTTGGTTTAATCAAAGCTCCAGTTACATTTATGATACTCACCAAAAGGTAAGAACTTTTCTTGGGAAGAAGCCCAACAATGTAGTTTTCAACAGCTCAAGTTATATGTAGCCATTGCTCCCATCCTATCATTGACCCACTTAACCCATTTGTGGTGGAGACTAATGCTAGTGATAAATTAATTTGGTGTGGTACTTCTCCAGGAGGGAAGACCTATAGACTTTGAAAGTAAAAATTTGGATAGAGCTCAACAGAATTATTTTGTCTATAAGAGGGAGCTCTATGCCATAGTTCATGCTTTACAAAAGTGGCAACACTATTTATATGGTGCCAAGTTTGAAGTAGTTTTTAACCATGAGAGTGTAAAATGGTGAATGATTCTTTTTCCTCTTCCCTATCCTCATTCCCCACTAGCTCTCTCCACCATTGAAGGTGTTTGAGGCCTTGGGATTGAGGCTTGGGATAGTTAAAGCTTTTTGCAAAGTTTATGTTATGCTCATGATGCATGAAGCTTTCCATCTTCAATGCATAACCTAGGTCACAAGGAACACAAAGATTGTATTGTACCAAGTCTCTCTTGATGGGGGAATCTATAATACAAACGCCTTTTGAAGGGGGGACCGGCTCCAAGTAAATTCCGCTCCTCAACTATTGTCATATTCTCTAATACTCTCGCTTGCAAAAGTATTGTTCATGCCAAATTAATTAAGTTCTATGTTTATGTTGCTATCATCAATTAAGTTCACCCTATATGTTCTCAAAGTAATCTCACAAAAATGCTCTCTCTAATTATCTTAATTCCGCTATTCTCAAAGTTCATAGGCCATTTTCATTACATTGGTATTAGAGCATTTGGTTTCTCTTTTCTTGCTTGAGCAGAAAGGTCCTTAAGTAGCCTATTAATGGTTGATTTGGTTAATTATATTAGGGTAAGTGGGACTAGGATCTTGTTACCATATACATGTGGTAGTGATGTGTGTGAACACACTAGGACCGCTGGGGCATTTTTTCCCTCTTTAGGAGGTGTTTTCCCCCCGTGCATTGTATATATGCCCATCACTCTAGGGCTATCTATCTTTCCATTGCACACTAAGTAACACACTTCTATTGTGTGCCTTAAGCTTCCTTCGTCTTCTCCAAGCTGTGTGCATTTCTCTACAACCCTAATTCCAACAATTGGTATCAGAGCAGGTTGTGTCCTCCCGGGCTTAGTCGCCAACTGCTCCAGTTCACGCCTGCTCACTTTCTCGGATTTCAGGGAGCTTTGGAAAGCGTTCGCAGGTCGAAAAATACTTCGGGCAGGCTCGTAGAGCTAGGTCTGCTCAGATTTTCGATTTGGGCTCATTTCGGCCTCCGTTTCCACTACAGGCAGGTGTAGACAGGCAATTTCGTCATTTTGTGCAAAATTTATGTCAGTGCCGTTTTCTGCATAATAGGTGCCTTATAGTCTTCTACGGTTTGTGCTATATAACAGGTGTTGTTCCCGCTCCGTTTCTCCTATTTTTGCGTAGTTTTCACATCAGGTGCAGCATTTACCATGGCTGACAACAACAACACAGATGTGTTCAAAATGTTTGCTACTGAGGACAGGTTGGATGGGGACAACTACCCTATGTGGGCTTATATGATGCAACATGTTCTTGTGTCAAAGGGCGTCTGGAACATTGTGCAGGGCATTGATGTACATCCTGGTTCTGAAGATGTAGGCGATGTTGAGGATGTTGCAGGTCTTGCTGCAAGGATTGCAGCTGTTAGAGTTGTTTTGCCTACGGCAGAACAAGTTCGTTGGGATGTTAAGGATGCGCAGGCTCATGCACTGATTGCATTGTCTGTGAAGTGCACCATTGTTCCTCACATCCGTTCAGCAAAATCTGCAAAACAGGCTTGGGATATTCCAGCAAGTCTTTATGCAAGCCGCAATGAGGCTAAAATTGCTTTGCTGCTTAAAGAGCTGGAGTCGAAGATTATGCATGAGGAAGATGATATGGACACTTTACTTGCTAGTGTCAAGGATATCAATGAGCAGCTTATTTCTGTAGGTGAAGTCATTTTAAACAGTTCCCTTGTGCAGACTGTTCTTGATGCCTTACCAGATTCCTACCAGACTTTTTCTAGTACTTGGAGACTTATGGCCCAAGGAAATCCAGAAGTTGTCAAGTTTGATGCATTATGCACATTGCTATTGCAAGAGTCACTTTCTAGAAAAAACAGGACTAGGCAGCGTGCAGTTGAACAGGCTTTTATTGCTTCTCAAAGAAAGGGTGGAAACAACAATGCAGCCACTTCTTATGGTTCTGCTACGAGTGGCAAAAATTCTGTTCCTAATGCTTCTTCTGGCAGCACTTCGTCTAGCAATTCTGGTGATAAGGGCAAAAAGAAGATGCGTTGCCATTATTGCAAGGCTAATGATCACTTGATCAAGTCGTGTCCTAAGTTGAAGGCCAAAGAGGCTAAGAAGAAAGAGGGTGGTTCTACTGCAAATGCAGGTTCCACTACAAATGCAGCCATTGTTGATTCTTCTGTGAAAGGAGATTGTAATGCTGATGTTTATGCAGAATGGGCTTTTAGTGCAGAGTGCAGTTACAATCCTGCTGTCCATGATGCATGCTTGTCAGTTTGCTGCAGATTCACATGTGTGGTATTTCGACAGTGGTGCTACAAAGCACATTACCTCACATCGTGAATTGTTTACCTCTCTCGAGTCTGTCCCTCATGGGAATTCAGTCACTTGTGCCAACAATGCCTCTTATCCAGTTCAGGGAGTTGGAAAGATTGTGCTCATTGCTGCTAATGGCAGTTCCTTCACACTTGTTGATGCACTTTATGTACCTGGGATCAAGAAGAATCTCTTGTCTGTATCCGCACTTGCTAGACTTGGACTTGTAGTCAAATTTGTGGATGACAGATGTACAGTTCATGATCTCAGTTTTGGTGATGAAATTGTTGTATCTGGCCTTTTGTGTCGTGGGCTGTATAAGCTCACTTTGTATGACAAGTGTGGACAAAATTTTGCAAATGTTGTTGCAGATTCAAGGGCTATTTCAGATGCAAAACTTTGGCATGCATGTTTTGGTCATCTGAATTTTGCCAGTTTGCTACGTTTGCAAAAATCTGATATGGTTGCTTCTTTGCCACCTCTTGAAGCACCTGTCAAACATGTTTGTGAAGGCTGTATTTTGGGTAAGATGCAGCGTTCTAAGTTTCCAAAGGATGGTTCATTTCGGGCCACATGCAGGTTGCAACTTGGGCATAGTGATGTTTGTGGCCCATGCAAACTCCGTCCTTGGGCAATTACCTGTACTTCATGACTTTCATTGATGATTAATCTAGGCATGCATGGGTATTTCCGCTTAAAGAAAAGTCCGAAGGTTTTATGTGCTTCAAACAATTTCTGGCTATGGCTGAAAATGTCTCGAAATGTACTATGGGCGCCCTCCGTTCCGATCGAGGGGGGAGTTATATGTCTCATGAATTTAATGCATTTCTGGCTAGTCGTGGGATAAAAAAACCAATGTACAATGCCTTATACACCTCATCAAAATGGTGTTGCTGAGAGGAAAAACGGGTCACTTACGGAAATGGCACGATGTATGGTCAAAAGTCAAGCTTTGCCGCATTCTTTTTGGCTTGAGGCCATCATGTGTGCCACTTATGTACTTAACAGGTGTCCTGTAAGAAACTAGGCAACTAGGTCCTCCTGGATCCTCCTCCCAACCTCCCTTTATAGGTGGGTTCCTAGCCCCTTGTCCTAGACGGATCCCCTGTCCACACTGCCTAGCCCGGCCCTTGGCCGTAGTCCTTGCCTAGCCTAGTTCTTAGGGTACAGGACCCGTGTCCTGACATTACTTCCCCCTTAAGGAAGAGTTTTCATCCTCGAAAACACAAGTAGTAACATCTTCTGAAGAATACTGGTGTTCTCTTTATTGATGTCCCATAAGTGAGCCAGTTGTCTGTATGACCGATATTTGGTGCAGTGAGGAGGTTCAATGAAACCAAGATGAATATCTTGATTTTCAACATTGTTGTCCGTTTGCAACCACTTGGGTCTAAATGGTAACTCCATTTATAACTCGCTTGAGTGTTGTAAAGGAGTAACCACAACTAAGAGTCACTTGGGTTTAAATGGTAACTCCATTTATAACTCACTTGAGTACTGTAAAGGAGGAACCACAACTAAGAGTTGTCCAAAGGCATAACCAGTTTTCAAATCTTCTGAAGGTACTGGAATAATGCAAGGAAACCGTGGCGTAACTTCTCATGCAGTTGTGAGCCAGATTTCCTTTTCGCCTGAGTATCTTGAACAGTCCGTTACATGTTCATCCCTAACGAAGGTTACTTGCCAACATGCTCTGTTAGCACACCTGGTAAGTCCTTGACGTATGAATGTATTGACACAATCTCCAACCCCACCACAAGAGGTGTTCAAAGTCGAAAATCGTACTTAAGCAAATTCTAGAATAGGGATAAAATCATCTATTTAGAAATGCGTTGTGTTAACGTATGCTCTTAGCAGATCCTTTAGCACAAGATTACTCTTTGTAATCTTTGTAATCTGCCTATCCCCTCGGATAAGTCACAGTATTGAGGTGTGTTTTCCTCATGGTTTACAGACCGTCTTCCCAGATGACTGGTAAACGGGAAATCACAATAGTGTTTAACATTGGTGAAGAATCAACAATGTCTGAAATAACCATCGTGGTTAACATGAAAAAAAATCCAGAAACGCCCAAACCGAGCCATGACCTCTATTGGTGATTTATAGACTCAAAGGTAATCTCATAGAGATAGTGCACATAAAGTACAAAATGCTTCATAAGCAACAAATTGAGGAATATGCATGCCGTTCCAAATCAGCCTTTGCTAAACACTAGGGCCCATAACACCTAGTGTGCACGCATTTAGCAAAAAACAAATCCGAACCTGTATATCCATGGTGATCCTTGCCTTCAACTTGTGGCAAATGTGATGCACCTAGCACACATAAAAGAGGATTGTAAATGGTTCTGAAAAGAAAGTAAATACTTTCAGTCGCAATCTTTTGCAAGCCTTGCTGAAATGTTTGAACCATATTAGAAGGTGAAACATTGATCACATCTAGGTACAAACAATGAAACTTTTTCATTTGCTATATGTATAAACAACCATCTGTAATGTTGTTTAGCAATACTTGTACCTTAACAAGTCATTCTAAGTATCCGACAATTTTTGGCCACGAAATTGCTCCTGATACGTCGTGCTAAAAATGGTCTAGAAAACAGATGTGACCAGCACTTAGGGACTTTGTCATGACACAAAAATGAAATAGGGGCGCCAGTGTCAGTCCCAGAGACTCATATTCGCCACATGTGGAATATGTCTCAACTAAGGATGTCTGAAAAAGAACATCCTACAAGTACAAGATGTACTTGTGTGTGGAGGTAGCTCTAAACACTTTACGACAGGAGTGAGAGGGACACTCATTCATTGCTCCACACTGGCTAAACCGAACTCCTTGAGTTCCTAGACCATGTTGTATCCCATGTGACAACATGTGCCAAATTGAACCCTACAAGTAGGTTCGTAACAGCATAAGGCAGAAAGATAGATTGGCTACTTGGACCAAAATACTTTGTGCCGACATGCCCTTGGCATGACTCTGTAACATTCAAGCGTACTTATACATCTTGAAAAACCAATCAAAGCATACTAAAAATGGAATAACACCAAATCAATAGATGCATACCTGAAGATTTGAACGTAATGTTCACTTACCCCCGTATTCAAATGGAGAGCAGCACGTCCCCTACCTGAAAAAACAAACAACATTGCACTGGGAAGCCTGGGTGTTGCCTTTGCAATCCAAGCTCTTGGATTAGAAACTAAGTAGTCAAATCCCTTGGTAAGGCTCTTTGTAGAAATTGCTCATCTAGCAGATAACGGTAACCAACATAGTCAATCGTGTACAGAATGATTGGAATCAACTTGAAAAGTGTGTCCGTCCGCTACTGCGTATGGTAGATTGCTGAATTATTTCCTTGAAAATATAACTGGGAGAGATCAACTTTGATCCTCAATGCAGATCAAACTGTGATCCTTAATGCCTATGGGGTGATGTAGCAATCACCCGCCGGGTCTTACCCCAAAAAGTATGTCCAATAGACACTCTGTAATGCTATAGAGAGAGCAGGAGATCCACACAAGTGAACTGCCAAGCTCTTATGAATAGCTATCGCAACTGATTGCTACATCTAGACTTTCTTGTAGAGATCAGCTGCGATGGAGTTGAAGATTATCAAAAACTCAACTTGAGTGTCGCGCTGAAAACAAGTAGTGCAGAAATGACACCCTACACATCTGTAATGACAAGACTCTTGCTTGTCCATTAACGTCGATGTGTACTTCTGGGGGTATATCTTGAAAATAATCACCCAAAGAATGCCAGTAGTTGGGTCTTACCCTTGTCGTGACATCGGCGCTTAGCCTGTTTGACTCATAGCCCTTATGCAAAATAGTGTTTAATCGACGAACCGATGAAGACTAATTTGAGTAGCATCTTAAGCATGTGCTAGCTGTGAGTTAGAGCACCTTGCCGAAGTTGACTCACGAGCAGAATATGTATCAAAAGCTTGTTATATTAATCCCTTAACGAGAGAGAGAGAGAGAGAGAGAGAGAAGAAGAGCATGCTGGGCTAAGGAACTTTCCTTAAGGTTGTAGAGTGTGTACCCAAGCTGTGTGCCCTGACGCATCTTATGCCTGACTTACAGCATATCGTATAAGCAATCCACAATTTTATGGTATGACTCTCTCATCGAGAGAGGTAATAGAAGAACCTAAAACTCATTCCGACCCACCTACCTTGTAGGGGTCGTGATTGTATGAGGATGACTTGGCATTGGTACTTTGCCTGGAAATCAAGTCCAAAGTTTTGGTTCTTTTTAGTGTTGTTGTGTGTTGATAGCAACCCCTTGCACAATTTAGACTCGTAGGGATTCTATGAGTTGCAATCCCCTATTTTGCCAGTTCCTTGAAGCCGGTCTTCCTATAAAATTGCCAAAGCACTTTGCTTTGCACAATGACAGTAATTGCCAAGTAAAGTGTAAACAGGAAGAAACAGGAAAAACTTAAACTTGGCTAACCTGGTCATTGTTGTTGCAACCAGTTGTCATGAAAGTTGGGAGAAAAACGCATTCCAAAACGGCCCATAGCCGTATCTGCACAGACGCCCTCGTATGTCCTATACACCCGTCTCGTACATAAGGCCATATCCTGCAAATTTGAATCCACCTGCAAACACCTTGCCTATTTCTTCCCCATTGTGTATGCTCATAGCATATGCCAAACGTTAGAAGCCGCGATGCCAAATTCCAAAAGGGAAGCCTTGCTTCACATAAGTACTCATGCACTCTTATGGTGCTCATAGCGAACACATACTCTTGCCAATTGACAAAGGCATAAAAAGAGAAAGTCGACCTTGTCAAGTGTTCATAAATAATCAACCTCGTCGAGTTATGCAATGTGTTGAAAAATAGAAAAATACTTGCAATAGATGTGCCCCGTACCTGCTGGACTTGATTACGTAGACAGAACCTTGCTCCACTGATGTCTTGATCCTATCGTTGTTTGATTGCTTCAGTGAGAGACAACTAGCCTAGAAGTCAAGCCCGAGCAACCTACTTGACAGCTTCTTGGAATTGCAGTGAAGGGTCGGCCTTGCCGAGTACCTATGCCTCCTTCATCAAGGCTAGCAACAAGTCGTGCCAATCGTCATGAGAATTTCAAGCACTACCATGCCATGACCTTTGTAATGCAGGAGAACAATCCTTGCTTGGAAACAAAAGCATTTCTCACTCAAGCCTTGCTTGACTAGGAGTGATTATTGCACAACATGTGATCAAAAACAAAAATACCATGTTTTTGGTAATATTACCAAGCTTTGCTATAGCTTAGCACAAATCGTGCTTGTCTCAAATGATGTGTCAACATATCATATATGCATAAGCCATAAGTTCGTGCAATTCCAAACAAAAATGAAATATGTTGCTTACCTCCTAAATGCCCTCGAGAAACTTGTCGTGTCAGCCTTGTGGCTTGTCCTTTCGCACAGCCATTAGAAGCCATGCATCATACGTCAAGCTACTTCAATTCTCCCTCGACGACACCTTTTCTTGATGAGATTATGCTTCCATAGCTTTGCATGATATGCATGCTTGCCTACATGCCCTTGCATGGCATAGTTATGGTGGTCTTGCATGCCTGTGGTCTTATGCTTTCACTCCAGCCATACCGTAATTTTCTGCCATCGCAGGATCGTGCCCGTTGTACCCCATGCCTTGGAAGGCCACGGTTGAATGCAGCCTCTGCTGCTGCTGGCGCGTGATTCATGCAACTCAGAAACTCAACGGCCGCGGATCTCCGAGCTTGGATAAGTGAGATCTTAAGGGGTGTCTGCCCGGGGTGGGCATGCACCCTTGCTTAGGGTTTTTTTTTTTTAACCCAAGGCTAGGCGCCCATGTATGAAAAAGGACCTCTAAAACGAGCTATGGCGGCTGTTGTTGCGCTGACAGAGAGAGCGAGAGCAAGAGAGCAAGGTGATGCGCACCAGGTGTCGAGCATGTGTCGGAAATTGCTCCAGAGAGCCCTGCAAACCCAGCAAGCCAAGGCGCGATCGATTTCATGCAGGTCATCTTCGATCCTCACCTCGGCTAAGCCCGCCTTCCCGCGGTCTTCTCCTCCAGTGTCGGCTCTGCAGGGGCGGTGTCCCATGACCCGTCTTGCATGACTTGACCTACTCTCCTCCTTCTCCTCCTTAGGACGCGTGCCCACGGCCTTTTTGTTGTCGTCATGTCGACCTCGACCTCATTTGCCGTTGAGCACACATAGCATGCAAGCACGGTCTCCTCCTTCGTCCAGGCCTGAGAGAGAGAAAACTCGCATGAGAGAAGAGAGAAGCCATGCAAATCTCCTTCCTCTCCATGGCTTCTCTCCCCTGAGCTCGTTTACCAGTGTAAGAAACTAGGAAACTAGGTCCTCCTGGATCCTCCTCCCAACCTCCCTTTATAGGTGGGCTCCTAGCCCCTTGCCCTAGACGGATCCCCTGTCCACACTGCCTAGCCCGGCCCTTGGCCGTAGTCCTTGCTTAGCCTAGTTCTTAGGGTACAGGACCCGTGTCCTGACATGTACTACGAAATCTTTGCACTCTATTACTCCATATGAAGCATGGCATGATAGAAAGCCTTCTATTGAGCATATGCGTGTTTTTGGCTGTTTTGCATATGCTTTGGTGCCACAAGTGCAGCGCACAAAACTGGATGATAAGGCCGTCAAATGTATTTTTGTTGGTTACAGTGCTGAAAGCAAAGGTTACAGGTTGTATCATCCGCAAACAAAACGTATTCTGGTTTCACGGGATGTAGTGTTTGTAGAAGATACTGTTCAGCCCTTGCTGTCATGTACTAGAGACAGTAATGTAAGCTCACGGGACATTTATGACACTTTGTTGCCTCTTTTCAGTGGTGGAAAACGAATGTAAGTTCCAAGCAGGCAAATGTATAGCCTATGTGGGTTTCTGAAAATGTTTTAGATCAGCCTATTACTCATGCAAATGTACATGATGTACTTGATGAGGAAAGGGCTGAAAATGAGCAGGCTAGAGGTATGCCAAAATGGCTGGTGCACACTTTGCGTGACAGTAAATTGGATGCACCTTTGTCTAGTCGTACTCGTTCAGGCTCTCGCCATGCATCTTATGCATCAAATTGTTATGTTTTGGTTGTGTCTAGCTTACATGATGTTGAGGAGCCTCTGTCTTTTGATGAAGCACAGAATTTAGAAAATTGGATGGCTGCCATGCAATCAGAATAGGATGCACTCATAGAAAATGACACATGGACTTTATGTGATTTGCCTCCTGGCAAAAAGGCCATTGGTATGAAGTGGGTATACAAGTTGAAACGCAAGCCGGATGGTGAGATTGATCGCCATAAGGCTCGACCTGTTGCAAAGGGTTATGCACAACAAAAAGGCATAGATTATGAAGAGACTTTTGCTCCCACTTGTCGTATGACTACTGTGCGTTTTCTATGTACATTGGCAGCTCATTTTGGTTGGGATGTACGTCAATCAGACATTGTTACTGCTTTCTTGAATGGTGACATATTTGAGGAAGTTTATGTAACGCAGCCTCGCGGTTTTGTCATAAAAGGACAAGAGGACAAAGTGTGCAAATGTAACAAGGCTTTGTATGGGTTGAAGCAGTCTCCTCGTGCTCGGTATGAGAAAGCTGACACTCGTTTGGTCAAACAAGGCTTTTGTAACAGTCCAACAGAAAGCACACTGTATGTAAAGTGTCAGGGTGATGTACTTCTCATTGTGGTTCTTTATGTTGATGATTTGCTAATCAATGGACCAAATGAGAGACATATTGCTGAATTTAAGGCTGATTTGAATGCTACTTTCAAGATGAAAGATTTGGGGTTGTTGCATCATTACTTGGGTATACAGTTTAAGCAATGTGATGGTGGTATTGCCTTGTGTCAGAAAAGTTACATAGAGACATTGCTATGTAAGTTTGGACTTGAGGATTGCAAACCTATTGCCACTCCCATGGAAATAGGTTTGAAGTTGAGTCTACATGATGCTGGCGATCCTCCAAATGTCACTCTTTACCAAACTGCTGTTGGATGCCTCATTTATGTATGCAACACGAGGCCAGATATTCAGTTTGCAGTTTCACAGGTCAGCAGATTCATGCATAGCCCAGGGTCTAAGCATTGGCAAGCTGTCAAGAGGGTTTTCCGCAACCTTAGTGGCACTTTACATCTTGGCTTGTTTTATCCCAAGGGGGGATCATTGCCCCCAGACTTACATGCTTTTTCGGACTCAGATTGGGTTGGTTGTTTTGACACGCAAGTGTCCACAAGTGGTTTTTGTTTCATGCTTGGCAATTCATGTATATCATGGTTGAGCAAGAAGCAACCTACTGTGGCCACTTCGATTTATGAGGCTGAGAACAGGGCAGTCTTCACAGCTACGGTTGAGTGTGTATGGCTCAGACGCCTTATGGATGATTTGGATGTTGGACAGGACACTGCCAACACTATCTACACTGACAGTCAGAGTGCATTGGCAGTTGCAAGGAACCCAGTTTTTCATGCTCGCACACAGCACATTGAGGTGCATTACCATTATGTCAGGGAGAGGCTCTCAGAAGGAGAGATCAGCTTGGCTTATGTGCCAACACAAGACAACCTTGCAGATCTTTTCACAAAGGCATTGTCTCGTGAGAAGCTTGAAGCTTTCCGCAAAGCTTTGGGCTTACTCTCCTTTGTGGACTGATCATGTCCTCAGGGCATGGCACTTCCCTTTACTCATGTGCCAGCTCTCGTTCACCGCATCACTCCAGGGGGGATTTGTTACCATATACATGTGGTAGTGATGTGTGTGAACACACTAGGACCTCCGGGGCATTTTTTCCCTCTTTAGGAGGTTTTTTCCCCCGTGCATTGTATATACGCCCATGACTCTAGGGCTATCTATCTTTCCATTGCACACTAACTAACACACTTCTATTGTGTGCCTTAAGCTTCCTTCGTCTTCTCCAAGCTGTGTGTGTTTCTCTACAACCCTAATTCCAACGGATCTATTATCGGTTTTGTTGAGCGCACTACGTGGGATATGGTGCACACCTCGGGAGCTTTGGTCTTAATAATGGATCTTTTTAGACTTTCCTATAGCTTTATCATTATTGAGCCATAAGAAGTCGGAAAAGAGCTAGCCCTTGGCAATTCTACAATATTAGACCCACTCTACTACTCTCTATAATTAACCAATTTGATTCGTGGGTGTAGATACTTATTGATTTTCAAAGGCTAAGTGGAGTAGCAACTAAGGTTTGGAACTGCCAAATAATACACTAAGTAAACACATAAGTATAATTAGCATGGCTAACAATTAGCAACAGAACATCAATAACTTTGATTTTGCACATGAAGGTGCTAATGATGATGCCCCCATGTTTATCAATTATCTTGTTACTAGGTTACAGGAAGCTATGGGCAACCCTGCTTTGCAAGCCAAAATTACTCAACAACTTTGTGCTTATGGGATTTCCATTCCTCTCCAAGAGGGGAGAGAGAGAGAGCTTAGGAGGCCTTTTGATGAGACCCCCAAAAGAAGACGCTCTCCCATACAAGAGGGGAAATCCAAAGAATAAGAAAGTAATAAATCCCTAAGTTCCTTTAAAGATGTGGCTCCATGAAGACGACGGTCTAGACGATCGCCAAATTCTCGGTCAACACACAGTCTTTCTCCTCGTCACTCCAAGAGGGAAGAGAGGAAATAAAGGAAGAAAATGTCAAGAAAGAGGTCACCCTCTTCTCCTTCTCCTTCACCTTCCTCGTCTTTCGATGAAAGCTATGGCTATTCTCCTATAGAATACAATAAGCAAGGACATCGAAATCATACCCTGCACGGCAAAGGTCACAAAAGCTCAAGAATCTCAAAGAGGGAGGAAAGAGTATCTCTTTTCTCACCTATGATGGCACCTTTGGTGCCACCGACAAAGTATTGGCCTTCATCCAACAATTTGATGCGTCCTTTGGAGACGAGGGCTTCACGGAGTCCTCCAAGCTACACCATGTAGTTATGCACTTCCAGAAACTGGCTTGTCAATGGTGGGCTAGCCTTTGTGGCAATGGTGAAGTCCCAAAGACATAGAAAACTCTATGAGTTTCCATCATGAAGCAATTCCTTGCAAGCAATGCAAAGGACAAAGTACTTACCGAATGGCGCAGTTTGAAGCTTCTCTCCCATGAGTCTATTCACAAATATGTGGACAAGTTTTGGGATTTACATCTCAAGGCTATTGTATTCGAAAAGATAGACTTTGCCAAGCAAAAGTAATAATTTTGTGTGGGATTACCTGAAGAAATGGCCGAGTATGTCAAGTTCCAACGGCCTGGTTCTATCACCGAAGTCATCCACATCAAGTTTCAACAAGGGGCTAGACAGAATTTCAAGCCCATGGAAAACAAAGACAAAAGTGATGCAAAGGGGAAAACCAACACCCAAACTTCTTCCCAAGGTAATTCCAATACCAACAACAACAACAATCGGTCCAAGGAGAAGGGAGTTTACAAAGGGAAAAACAAAATCTCTCACGAAGACCTTTGAAGCTTTTCACAAGGACCATAAGTGTTTTAAGTGTGGGAAGCAAGGGCATGGCTATCGTTCTTGCCCCAAGAGAAATGCCCGCAATGAGACTCCTAGAGCTTCCACCATCGAAGCTCCAAAAGAGGATGCTCATTGCAAAGGATCACCTCTCTCCTATGCTTGGGAAAGGTAAGGGAACATGATTCCTTCATCTTATTTGACCCTGGATCTACTCACAAATTCATATCAACGGAGTTGGCCACCAAGTTGGGCATTCAAACTTTTAAGATGGGAGATACTGTAACTGTTGACACAGCTTTCAAGGGGCACCAAGCCTCTAATACTCCCTTGATTGGGAAGTTGATGCTTCATGTCCAAAGCTATGTCGACAAAGAAGACTTTTTCATCTCTCCTCTCCAACATGAGGATGCTATCCTAGGGGCACCATGGTTCAACCACATGGCTACCAACATGAAGTTTCCTGAAAGGAGAGTCTACTTCACCTACAAGGGAAAGCATGTGTATAAATTCTAATGAGTTTGGTCGTACTATACCACTTGTAAATCCACTGGCTTTTGATAATTCAATGAAAAGTTCGATTTCTCCGTACATGATTTTTGTCAAAGAATCCACTAATGACACTAATGATTTATCAAATGAAAATGGTAGGAATCAAGAAGAGTTAGACTTGTCTACTTTTTTACATGTATTCCAAGATGTTTTTATCGATGATATCCCTATGGACTTACCTCCACAATGAGGGGATGATGACCATCAAATTGAGCTTCTACCAGGAAGCTAAAAACATACTATGGTCCTTTTCAAATCTTGAAGCCAATCAATGACATGGCTTATCAAATCAAGTTGCCCAACCATTGGCTCATTCACGATGCTTTTCATGTGAGCCCACTTAAGCCCTACAAAGGAGAGCCACCAAGAGAACCAATTATTGAAGGCCCTCCAGAAATCGAAGACCAAGAAGAGGTACTATAACCCAAAGCTATCCTTCGGCATGAAGACAAGGTACTACGAGATGGTAAGATTATCCGACGGTATCTTATTAAATTCAAAAGTTATCCTTTTGAAGATGCTAGATGGATGCAAGGAATACAGCTTAAGGATAGTATGAACCTTGTCAATGCTTACCATGCTACACTAGAGTAAGCAAAAGTAAATGATTTCTAAATGAACAATGTTTTTGTCTTATAAGACTAATCTTTTTTTGTGCACAAATTTAAATAGTATGCATGCTTAGAATCATGCTTGTGATGACGATGTCACTCAAACACCAAGTAGAATTTGTCACTCTACTTCGGGAGTATGATATGAACTAAAGAGCGGACATGCTTGCGGCAGCTACGTCTCTCCCAAGCACCAAATGGACTAGTCATCCATTATGGAATGATGTCGTAGGGTGAAAAGGGATCCTCTACCCGCTAAGAAACGTAGACTAATGACTAGAATTTATCTCTTCTACCTCATAATTGAGGACGACTATGATTCCAAAAGAGAGGTAATGTCATAAAATCTAATATCTAACCAACCCAAATTATTTTCTCATATTAAACTGATCATTTGATGTGGGAGAATAAACGGGAACAAGAGTTAGAATATAGACATGTGCTTATGGATCTGTCTCAACATGGGGCCAAGGTTAAAGGGGTCTAAATGAGAGATGGCATGTTAAAGAGTAATGTTACCTAATGGAGCTTAAAGACCTCCAAAAGTTAGTTTTAAAAAATCCTTTGAGCTTAGGCAACAAGCTAGGGCTGACCTTGAGGTGGGAATCCTACCCAAGCATGAGGTACTTGTCATGCTTGCTAACTAAGGTGCTTAAGGTGTTTGTGGGAACCTTCCCCAAGCTTAAGGTGCTTCTCATGCTTAAATAACTAAGGTTCTTGAAGTGTTCAATTCAAACATGATCTCTCAAGAGGCATAATAAATTTCATGCTTAATTGACTAAGGTGTTTGAAGTGTTCAATTCAAACACGATATCTTAAGAAGCATAACAGACACAAGATCCTCCCCATGTGGCTCTCATGATGTGCTTGAATTTAAAGGGGTCAATTTAGATGCATAAAAATAAATAATAAAATTATTTCTCTCAAAGAGGAAAAAGAGGACACATGTCCAAATGATATAATTAAATAATACAAAAGAGAGAGGGTGGACCAAGAATGAGAGGAGGTATACTCTCCCCCCCCCCCCCCCCCCCCCCCCCCCCACAACACTCTCTCTCTCTCTCTCTCTCTCTCTCTCTCTCTCTCTCTCTCTCTCTCTCTCTCTCTCTCTCTCTCTCTCTCTCTCTGTGGAAAGTCCAAAGTGCAAGCGCTTCAGGTCCTTCTCCAAGCTTGTTGAGAAGTTGAGAGCCTACACCAACACTCTTGGCTATGGAATGTAAATCCAATCAAGAAACATCCGTTAATGCTTAAGCTTGCCATCTTCTTCATCTTTATTACTATGCTATTATGCTATGCTAAGCAAGAAGAGTGATGATAAGTGAGAAACTATTTCTTTCTGCTATGAATGATTCTTCCTCCTCTTCCCTACCCTCATTCCCCACTAGCTCTCTCCACCTTCGAAGGTGTTTGAGGCCTTGGGACTAAGGCTTGGGATAGTTAATGCTTTTTGAAAATTTTATGTCATGCTCTGGATGCATGAAGCTTTCCATCTTCATTGCATCACCTAAGTCACAAGGAAATGATGCAATGTGGATACATACTCCTAGCTCCACAATGCAACCCTAAGTCACAAGGAAATAATGAAATTTGGATACATACTCCTAGCTCCCCAATGCAATCCATTCGCCTAGAAGGTGGCATGGATCCTGTGGTGCAGTATAGTTCTTTGTCAATGGAAACCAATCCTCAACTAGATCAGCCTACTCCACCTGGTGAGTCAGATGAAGATCTGCTGGAGTGGTTGGAAGCTACCAAGTCTATGCCTTGTTATGGGGTCTCTCTTCAGTCTCTACCTAAAGAGTCATTCTCCTCCAAAGTTTCTCCTGTAACTGAGACTAGTAAGTCCCCCTGAGCTAGCAGCAACAAGTGTGCCACCCGACCTAGCCGTCAGTTTAGAGATCATAGATGCCATAAAAGCCTTCACCTTAGCCTCCTCGGTGTCTGACTCTCCGACCAAGTTAAACTTATCTTGTGTGTCTGCTATCTACCTTCCACCAAACCTATAGTGCAATCCTCAGCAGTGCCCTATCAACACCCCATAAAGAGTAGTTAATCACAATTGCTACGGTCTGTGTCATAGCATATAAGATTAGACTCATTAGCAGATGGTTTTGAAAGCGTTGGGTGTCCAAATTCTGGGAAGTCAAGTATGTGTACAACTATCTTTTACTCAGTCTATATTCTGCTCAGTCTGGCATTGGTATACCACAAAAAGTATTTCTTCCCCACACTAGACAATTTCAATATCAGCTTTCGCTTCTCCACCACAAGCCCTATGCTTTATGTGCACCCTTGGTAGTACCTTCCCCAATCATGACCTCGCTTCTCGTCACCTTCTCTACCCCTACACCTAGCCCCTACTCTCCCCCTCGCCCCTACCCCCCCCCCCCCCCCCCCCTCTCTCTCGCCCCTATCTACGTCCCGCTTGTCCCTAACCACCCTTTGCTCCCCTCGCCCTATCTTTTCCTCCCTTGCCCCTACCCACCTTCACCCCCCTCTATTCGCCCCTCACTACCCTTCACCCCCACCTAGTAGCCTCGCCCCTACCCACCCCCTCTCTCTCCCTTGCCCCTACCCACCCCCCCTCTCTCCCTCACCTCTACCCCACCCCCTACTCGCCCCTACCCACCCCCTACTCCTAGCCCTCACCCCTACCCACCCCCTACTCCGAACCCTCGCCCCTACCTACCCCCTAGCCCCTAACCATCCCTCTCTCTCCCCAAGCCCTTCACCGCAACCCCTCTGTCCTACCCTCTTCCCTCCCTCCCTTGTTCTTGAGTATAGCTATGCAGATTTTTTGGATTTTTTGTTAGCAAAAGTGGCAGCCTTAAAATTCTATCACTAGCAATGTTGCTTCATGGCAGCTTTTTGAATGTGACAGCTCTAGTGTCATGCTTTCTCACGTATAAAGATTCACACTATTGCCTTCTCCTCTGTGAAGAACACTCTTGGTAGCCACGGGACCCTCCTCCTCATCTTTTCACTGCAATTACCCTAGCTTTTGTGACTTCCTAGGATTTTGTTTAGGCTTGGGCCTTCTTCAGTTTTTTGCCTCCTGTATAGTTTATCTCATTGTGGCAGAGTTCATTATATTCTGCATTGGTTTCTTCCTCCTTGAAATTTAGTATCTTCGTTCAACTTCAACCTCTTCAGACGGATTGCATTGTATTTTTCTGCTAGTTTCAGAGTTTGTCTCATCAAGACGGCGAGTGGTTTTGTGGCAGGAAACCTGTAGCAAGGCTACAATTTCACAGGCACTAGACTAACAATTAGTTGCAATTGGGATTGAGTTTACATTAAGAGGACTCGCTTAGGAAGTGACATGTGGCAAGTGTTACAGATGGTGGTTCAGTGGACACAGTGGCCATATCACCACCACCTCAGTTAGGAGATAGGCTTACCTAGATTGGGATATCTGCCAGTTGTTGGTGGTTCTTTAGGAGAGACATATGAGTGATTGGTTCTAGTGGTCGGGGCATCATCTATCTATCCATCCCTACACTGTTGAGCCTCGACACCCCCACTGTACCTATGAGATCTAAGCCGGAGTTGAGTGTGCTGCCATGACAGAGTCTGTATCAGTTTCTTTGAGTTTGTCGATGTTCATGTTTAGGTTTTGCTGAGTCGTACCATTGTTGCTCTATTGTTCTTTGTCTTCTGTGTTTGCATTTTGTGGAGTGAGATATCACGCACGTTGCATTGAGGAGAACCCACTATAGAGGGCAGGACACATTATCTCCGCTACAGTGGGGCACCTTTGATAAGACTCTATTCCGATCTCCATAGACTAAGAGAGAACCAATGGACATTGTTCTTTCTACACTTGTAGCTTTAGGAATGAACTAGTAGTCAAGGGTCGGTCTCATCTCGCATTGGAAAAGCTAAGGGAAAACATAATCCAATCAAACAATTCTACTTTCTAACTCTACATAGCCACCATAGATTTGTCAGTCTCATCATCGTAGATCCTCAAGCAAGAGAAATCGATTGTTGAACTTCTCTATTGCCTACAACATTACACACCTTAAATAGAATTCAACCTATAAAGTGAATACTTCAGGGTAGCTAACCTTAATGCATTTTACTCCATATCTTTTAGAGGCACAAGCGTCAAGTTTCACTGGTCCCTAAGACATAACAGAGGCAAAACGGAATAATTATCATTGAAAGATACCCGATTGATTGAAGTCTACCCATCCATAGAATGTTACCATCATGGCTTTTTTCTCCCACTTTCCGCACCATGCTTAGACCATTGTTCTTTCTGTTTTCTAATTACTACCACAATGTGTAAAACATTCAAATTCTTGTTAATTTATCTCACACGTTTGTTCCATCAACCTTTCAAATAATATTGAAGACATTTTTTTTAAAACAAAGAAGTAAATTAGTTCTCTCCAAAGGCACTCTTGGAACAGGTTTATCTTAGAAATTTGATTTTCATAATCACAATAGATCTGTAGATACATTGTTCATACCGAAACCCTTTCCATTCTTGAGTGTCCCATACCACTCAATAAGTAACTCAATGAGCCAACTGAGGCACAATCCCGCCACAACAACATCAGTGCCAACATGGATGTTGTCTCACACCATGAAACAACAAGAACGCCACAATATTCCACTAGGACAACCTGGGTGTACTCTCGTCATGGCGACAATGATGCACCCCTGCGCGTCATATCACGCCATGACAACTACCACGTGATATCAATACTAGTAAGTAGAGAGTCTAAGAGAAACAATACCAAAAGGTTTGGAAAACCTTAGTTCCTAATCAATCAATCTATCTAAACATTTCTTTCCTAGTTTATGACCAAATCCTGTGTTTCCAAGAATAAACCCCATGTTTTGGTTTGTGCTTTTCTTAAGATGGGTTTTTCTATTGATTCTCTAGGGTCACGTATGCAATGTACACATAACTTGAATGACATTGCTAACATGTGCAACATCCACATTAGGTATGGTTGGTATCACCTCTTCGTGCTACAATGGTGTCACAAAGTTGTTGCGATCACCCTCATGATCAATCGCCACTTGATCTCAACTCTTTTGTTAGTTTCTATAGCTACTACACTTAGATTACTTTATTAGTCTCTTTTATTTTTTAAGGGTAGCCAAGAATGCACTAGGGCTGTTAGATGCATTCTCATAAGCTTATTTAATTTTCTCTATTTAATTCCTTAATTCTATAGCTAGCTTTAGCATAAATACTTGACTTATAGATTCCTATGAGTTAAATAGGATCTCCAATAATAACATAGGTAGATATATCTAAGATCTACCTACCATAATTAACTAAAATAAACTTACAATTTTTCTATCCAATTTATATGGAAAAACAGACAATTTTGCTAATCATAATTAGAAAATTAGAGTTCAAGATTATCCTAATTATATATGGTTATTCAATAGAGATTTGCCATATCTATATTATTGATATTTTTTAAACTTTTGATTTGGTTTATAAGTCTAATTTTAGTATTATTTTAGCTAAAAATGGCCAAACTTTATAGTAAATAACCTTTAAAACTTTTGCAAAATTTAAAAGATTCCTAAGGTCAAATATACCTCTATGTTGTATCAATAATTAATGCAATTTTCTATATCCTAAGAATTTTAAAATTAACTACAAAAAAGTTAAAAATCAAGGAGCACAATGGTACAAGGATTTAAAAATGTACATTCAATTTATTTTTTTGCGAAAATAAATTTTCATATATTTCAATAGGTCAAAAATAAGGTATGCGGTTAAAATTTGGAAATTTTTTAACCGCATACCTTAATCATGCAATAGAGAATCCAATTCTACCTTTCATTTTTCTAATTAGACTATAGTTTAGTTAATTTTGCAATTATTGAGACCAAGGAGACTTCCCTTCCAATGGTACCCATGGTCTGAAGCATAGTGGGGGACCATTAATAGTGGATGGCCACATGTATACCCAAGGACCTTTGATAGACTCTCGCAACACTCTTTGGGGAGGCTCCAAGGTAGTGTAATTGAAGGAAAGTAGTAGGAGGAGTGTTAGCGTATCGTCGCAATGGATTTCTATAGCAAATCTATCATGCATTAACACACTCTATGTCAATATTCAGAGAAGCAAATAGGATGGGGCACAAAGACACATTGAATTTTTCAAACCGAACAGAGTTACTGTGACTAAAAAAGCACTACAGTGAAATCATGGAATCGGCTCAGAAAGTCTACCACTAACAGAAGCTTGATCCTCACTCTCCTACCAACAAATTGATAATTTTCTCAGTCAAACAAGCTCAACACGCTAGAAAACTCCAGGAAACTATGGAGATGGACTAATAGAACCTATTTGGACCTTGTAACTCATTTTTGGGAGGTACATACATCACAATTCTTGGATTTTTATGTGTGCAAAACACGAAGAGAAGTAGCCTAATAGCATCACTTATGCCCTAGGTCTAGTTTGCCATCAAAAAATCAGCATTTACACTTGATTATACAATCAAAACAGCAAGTTTATGATCACACAATGTAGTCCCGAACTTAAATGAAACTAACAATGCATATACTCAAGTGAAAGTGTAAGAGGAGAGAAACAAGACACATAACTTAGAACTTGATTATCAATGAAGGAGATATGTTGAGTACAAGCTTGCACAAAGTAGTCCTCTTCTTGTACAATGCTATCTTCTAAAAACGAGCCCCTCTTCTCTTTTATAAAATTTCCTTTGTACCTAGGGTTACTCAAAAATGGATTTAATTTCCATCCCATGGAATACAACTTCTCAAAAATGAGCGTTGGCTTCTACATAAGATTACAAACTATAAATGGGCTTTGGTAATTTTGATAATACAATGTGGCTTTTACAAGTAATTTAAATTTTGAAGGGGTATCCATGACCTCATCTCCAAACACTCCCCCCCCTTTTCTTGGATGATGCTCACCCTCATCGTTTGATCGAGGCTTTGGTATTTATAAGCATTGAATGCATTGAGAGCTCTGTTATACCTTCCCACACTTGCTTTGGCTTCAACTACATGTGCGATGTATTTCAAGGGGTTTTAAACTACTAGATTCTGATAGGTGATATGCCTTGGTTGACATTTTGTTACATCATGTTTAGAGCAAGAAATAACTAATGCAAGGATTGAAGAAAACTTGAACAGATATCATTGAATTGTTACATGTGCTACCCAAAAGACAAAGTTATGCTTGATGAAGCTTTTGAGATGAGTTGAGGATGGATTAAGAAAAGAAACACTTCTTTAACTCTGCACAATTAGGTCAATTCTTTTCTTCTTACGTCCAAATACATCAACTGGTCATGTCTTAGCATCTGTGAAGGCCTCCACAATCACCTCCCTACTATCTATTAAAATCTAGGAAGGAGATACTGTCAAATTTGCTACACCACATTTGGAATTATTTTTGAACAAGCATTTTATTCCATAGTATTCCTTTTAGGAGGCTTTGGGGCACAAAATGGATTCCCACATACTAGTGATTTGCTCATATACTTCTCAATTTGTAAAACATAACCAAAATCATTACTCCCGCTCATGAGTGCATGTTTTACATCTAAACAAAAAAGTTGATGCCCATGCGTCCACGTGTGTGCACATAGCTTCTTGCCACCTTGCTAGTGTCACCTTTCTCCTCTTGCCATCTACGTTGCCCTTGTTTGTGTCACTTTCCACCTACACACCTCTTGTCTTGCCCTTCACCACGTCACCTCACACGCATCGCACACACAACCTTGTGTTTCCTACTTTTATCTCCTCGACCTTAATTTTGCATTAAAGTGAGACGAAATCACACGAGACTTCCCTAAAAACAAAACACCTCCAATGTACCCACCTAGTTGGACAAAACGAGAATGCAAAACCTTTTTCGGCTTGCTAAAGGTCTTAGTATCCATATGGGTGAAGGTCATTCAATTCTAGAAGTTTTGACATGTGTCCCTCAAGAAAGCTTAAAAGTTTAGAAGAAAAAAAAAATACTACCTTTATTTCCCAACGCTATATTCATTTTTTTGGCATGTTTTTTTGTTCAAAACTCACAATTGTGAGCGGCTGTATTATAAATTCATCAAAGAATATACAAATCAATCTCAAGCTCAAGCCAAACCTTAAGGGATAGAGGGTTACATCCGAGCTTAGTTACAAGCACCTAGTAGCTTACTATTACGAACATCCTAAATCCTTCACAAAGTAGGGTGCGATCGTAGGGCGAGGGTTGCCCTAAGCCAATCATTTGAGCTGTTCTTCATGACCTCTACCCATCGAGCCTCCGACCATTGCATCTTCCATTGCTTGCTTAAAGGGGCAAACCAATCAGCCTCATGAATTTGAATTAACACTTGGTAGATGCCCTTAGTGTGGGGTTTAGAGAATCGGCTACTCATGGGCCATTTCCAAGATTTCCATTCAAAAGTAGATTCAAGGATCGGAATCAGACCATGGTCCAGGCCTTCTACAGCCTTGTTGACAAGTATCTTCCCAATTCCATTGAGTTGAACTTGGGCAATCACCTGGTCAGAGGATTTCCAACACTTGCTATTTCTATCCCAAAAGTGGCACAGCCGTTAGAGTCCTTTATTGTTCATCCTTCTTGCAATTTATCTCCAATAAGAGTTCATGATAACCCCAGCAGCTTAAGACAGCCAAGGGGACCAATGCGAGATAGAGTTCTAGGAGTATCTTGTTAATTTATCCCATTCTAGTGCCCATGTTGCTCTATTGACTTTCCCACCAGTTCTTTCGTGTTGCCACTTAGTCTTAAGCAATCCCAACCCGGGGCTAAAAGCTTGTCGTGCCCCTCGATCCCTTTCCACTGACCACCTTCAGAGAAATTTTTTCCTTGGCAATCATATCCTTGGTCATGATATCCCAAGACTGGTCCTGATTTGCGATTGAGACCACAAACTTGGTACACACGGCCTCAACATGAACAACAGGGTTGAGAATTCCAAGGCCACCTTGGACCAACAATCGAGCAATACCTTCCCATTTTGCCCATTGCCACGATGCCGAGGCTTTAGTGTTGTTCCTTCATAAGAATCTTTTAACTGGTTTCAAAAAGTCCTTCCAATTACATTTGGCTATCTTGAGGAGCGGGTTGGTGAAGGCACTATAAGGAAGCATAAATAAATTGATCACTCTGACCCAACTCTGGAAGGGAAGCAACACATATTTCCACCTTCTCATTTTCCTGTGAATCTTCTCAAGGACCCACTGGAACCTTTGCTTGTGGGTAACATCCACCCCTAAGGGGGCCCCTAGCTGCCTAAAAATCTTACCTTTAAACACAATCTCCCCTGACCAGACCGATGGGTCAAATGAGTCATTTTCCATCAGGGAGATCATTGTAGACTTCTCAATACTACACTTTGACCTAGAAGCCATAGAAAATGTCTACACAATCTCAAGGGCCTTCCTGAGCACCTAACGGCAGGCTTTCAAGAAGAGGAGGGAGTCATCCATAAACATCTTGGTCAAGAGCTGGTTATTACCAGGCAAAGTTAACCCTTGTATTTTCCCTCGCTCGGCAGCAGCTTCGAGCATCATTATCAGAGGATGTGACCCAATAGCAAAGAGAAGAGGGAGCAGGGGGCATCCTTACTTGATCAATATTTTGGCTTCAAAAGATCCCACAATCCTATCATTGAATAAGAGCTCAGATTGGCTACCCACACCCAGAGTGTGTACAAGCTGACAAAGGTGCGGCCCAGAGTCCAGTGATTTCATGACATCCTCAATGAAGGACCACACAATCCTATCATAGGCCTTGTCCAGATCTAGCTAAAGTAGAATGCACTCTTGCTTTGTGAAGGCAGCATACTCAATACCAACCATTGTTGTCAGGATGTTATTGTATATTGACCTTCCTTTGATAAACCCGTGATGATGAGGGGAGATGACTCTTTCAAGGAGGGGGGGGCATTCTAAGAGAGACTTCGTTTGCAATGATTTTGTATGCCACTGACATCATAGTTATGGGACGCTGGTGCTTAAGCTGCGAGCAATAAACCTATTTTGGCATAGTCTTGATAAGCTCTCTTTTCACACTGAGATTCAAGGACCCCTTGACCAAAGCCTGGTTAGCCATACACATGACCGGGACCTTGAGGTCCTCCCAAAACTCCCTAAAGAATTTAGTGGTCGGACCATTTGAACCATGGGATTTCTCCTTGCCAAGAGCTTGCAATGCAAGCGAGCATTCATCTTCAGAGAAGGCCCTCTCAAGACAATTGGCTTAAGGTTGAGCAACTTTCTTGTTGACAATCTCAAGCAAGGTCGCTCTAGATTCATCCATTTCTTAAGAGCAGGTCTCTGGTTGGCCAATGATTTGGCTAAGGTGATCGAGCATCATCCTAGATTACATCTTGATCTTCTGTAGCATTCACATTCTCATCTGTGAGCGAATGGATGAAGCCACGGCTCTTCTTGATTTCTAGGGCCCTAAAAAAATACGCTTGATTAGCGGCCTCTGGCTAGAGGAAGGTCTTTCTGGATATTAGTCTTGCCCTCTTGACCTCCTCAAGTTGCTACTCAGCTAGGTTGGCTTTCACTTCCAGCCACCTTTTGTGACTTCTTTGGAGGCCAACCCATAAGCTTTTTTGGAAGTTAGACTAGAAACCTCCTCTTCAAGATCTCCCAATGCTCTTTTCGAGCCTTTTTTATTCAAGGGCATGAGCTTTTGATTGCTTTTTGAGTAATTCGAGCAAAGAGGTCCCAAGCTTTAGGTTTTTCAAGATTAACATCTTTATTGAGTTTGCTCAAAGCTTTCTTGGTAAGACTTCTAAATAGAGGCCCTTGAACAGGCGTGCCCCAGTAACAAGAAGCTTCTTACTACCCTTGGGGGTTTGCCCCTTCCCATTGCTTTCCTTAGTTCTAGGTGTAACAGTATATGGTTTGATATTCTCTTTGTAGGTAGGTAGCACCTTCATCTCAAGTAGCAACGAGATCCAATCAGCCTAGTGGGAGTAGTACAACATGTGAATGTAGAAAGCCGTGCGGGCATATTGTAGGCTTAGGTACGTGAAGCCCGGCATGATGTTCCAAGGACCCACCTGCCATAGTTCCATCAAATCCCATTTCTCACAGAGATCGAGCCATTTAGCTTTTTCAAAACCTGCCAACAAACTGGCTAAGCATGTTCTATCCTTGCTCTTCTCCACCATATTAAAGTCACCAATCAGTTAGCCACTCTCCTTCAATAGGGGAATCCCTAAGGTGCATCCACAATTTGGCTCTATCCTTCGCATTACAAGGGCCATATATGTTGACTAAAGTGATAGGCTGATCGACCCAAATAATTCTCACTCCTAGGGCTCTCCTAGAGGGGTGTGATTAAGGACCACTTTGGGCTTCAGGTCCTTGTCCACAATAGACAGGACTCCACTAAACCTGTCCGCTCCCTCTCCATAGAACACCAACTTCTTTCCCAATGCGTGTTTTCTTTAACTGCGAGCATCTAGATGATGTTCTTGGATGGCCCAACAATTAAATTCCTTCTCTTTTCTAACTTTCTCCCAGACGAGGGTATGCTTCTTACGGATCTTTAATCCTTTCATTTTCCATGATTGAATAGCCAAGGCTTCTATCATTGCGAGAGGGGAACAAACGCTTCCACATCTGACCCTACCCGGAATCTACATTTGTGGTCCGAGGAGAATATGGGGGTTCCTCCGGGTCAGGGGAGTTCTTTTCTTGCAGCACTTCAAAGGGGTTGTCGAGCAGGAAGGCACCAGTCGCCCCTTTCATTTGGACGGTGGGTGCAGAGAAGACTATCCCTTTCGGTTACTTTTCGATGATATGTATTCTCTTGCGGTGGCCTTCACCCTTTTGGCCCTCTTTAGTCCTGAGAACTTCACAACCGAGGTAGTTGTTACTGTCAGAAGCTTAGGTGTAGTTGCAAGAAAGACAAACAGATTATCTTTGTGGGGTTGTTCGAGGCTTTGCACTATGAAGCTCTGTACCTCAACAATCATCTCTTGCAATTTGGTGACTTTATTGTCACAAATCATAGCCTCTTTTTCCTCCCCTATTCTTGTCCCTTTGCAACTCTTTACATATTTATCACCCTCTTCCACTATTGTTTCCTTATCAGGGACATGATTAATATTCCCTGAATTGGGGCCCTGGGTTGTAGGCTCGGAGTTTGCTTTAGTCCTCATGGGGCAATCCTTGGCAAAGTGCCCAAATTTGTTACACTTGAAGCACGCCCCAAAGTAAGTCTTGAAGTTGAGCGGAATAGTAACAAGACCGGCTCCAACATTGATCACCATGCTTTTAGTGGTGTCTTAGACCCTTTCCGTCCTATTAGGAACAAACAAGGGGGTGCCTAATTGGCTGGCAAGCAACCTGATATTATCCCAAAGCCAACTAGGCAGCCCCGCAAACTCAACCCAGATAGGATGAATCCCCTCAAGGGACTCTGTCGAGTCGAACATTAGCTCCCATGGTAAAACGCAGACCATTGTCCTGTTAAATGTAAGGGGACACTTACCAAGGAGCTTTGAAATGTTGGGTACCTCCTTCAATCTAACTGAGCAAAACCCCTTGGCTAGGTAAGGAGTATTTTCAATTGCTACTCCATGCCCAAGGATTTGCGGCCTTGGATCCATTGTATCAGCTCATACATGTTTGGGATTCTCCCATTGAAGCCAAACACAAGCGTTAGCTGGGGTTGCCTGGCTAGCTGTTTCTTAATCAAGGCTGGTGAAATTGTGATATTGACAACCTCTGCGACCTCCACTTGTTGTAGAAATGACTTCTTTAGAGCACAAAAGGCTCGATCCGCCAGGACGTCTTCGACTACCCCACTGCATTCCGCCTGTGAGCAAGTTCTTTTGTTACCATTTGGGTCGGTATCTAGCTTCTTGTTAACTTCCTTAAGCTCTTGTTCCACCCAAGTCTTAACATTCTTCAGGTTTTCTTGGCTTGTAACACCTGCAGTCTGAGCAGTTGCGACATCGGCACAAACCTTAGAGTCGGGACCTTTCAAGATGCTTGCAAAAGATACTCTTGTTCTGAGAGCTACAAAACCCATTGCCACCTTGTTTTTATCTACACAGATCATGCCTTGCGTCTCACCTACCTCGAGGGTATTCACCTCAAAGTTGTATCCTTGATCATTTTGGTCAACCATGCTTCCTTTTTCTTCAACACAATGAGCCTTTTCAATTAACCCCACTAGATTAGCCAACGGAGGCATGCCCCTTGTCAAAGCCCCACCTCCTGTCAAGGCTCCACTCGAGGGTCGTGATGTTGGCCCGTTGCCTTCATCCATTAGAATGCTTACTTCATTCAGTAGGAGCTTCCCAGCCGCGAGTACTCCTCCATAGGAAGTGTGTCCACCTCCATTGTAAACACCAGCATGAAGTGCGAATAGCTCGACAGAAGTCGTGCCCAACACGGGAACAAAAAGGCGGTGGGGAGGCAAGGGCTCGAAACCTCGAGGGAAAGGGGGACTAGAATCCCGGGGGAACAACCCCTGATTGTAGGATATACAAGCTCAAAGGTCAAACATTGCATTGAAGATATTTTTTTTTAACGCGCTTAGGATCTTCGGCATTTTTTTGGCATGTTATAAAAGCTTTAGAGAACAAAAGATTGAAAAGTATTCATAGAGAATGTACAACCGTAGCTTAGGTTGAGGGAGGATTATATAGTTTTCTTGGATAGAATTTTTTTTTCATCAAACACATGGCGTGGATTAAGTGACGGTCAAAGTGTCCCATTAACAACGACATAGCTAAGCCTCCTGATTATTCAACACCCCCACCTATCAGATGGGATCAATGGCCCCTATTAATTGGGGGCAACGGAACTGGTTTTGCGACGTTCAATGCTAGATTAATCTCCAAGTGATAACCATGTGATCCCAATTAAAGTCAACCCCAAGTAAACTCAACGGGAGCACCAAGTGACGATCAAGTGATCCCCATGTGAATTCCAATTGGGATGTGATCACCTTGTGAATCCATCTATTCCAAAGTAATCCCTGTCTGATCCCATCCATCCATCACCATGCGATCCCCGCCCCGTCATTTTTTTTATATTATTGCAAGTTTTCACCACCATTTCAAAAGATGTGATATAGCTTAATGGTAGAGTCGATGTGGCACGTGGTGTGTTCAAGTGTCGAAGGCACGATCGGCCATAATTTTTTTATTCTTGAGAATAAATGGATGGTCCACATCATCCAAAGATCGTGGACGGCTGATCCCACGTGAAAATGTGGTTGTCAAATAATCCTAAGCATAGCTAAGGGAAGATTTGCAGATTTTGGTTGATCCTTTCGACATTGATGAAGCAAACTTTTGGTATGTGAAGGTAAGAATCAAAAGTGAAATACTTGACATGCTCTCTCTTTGACAAAGGAATTCCTTACTATAGATCCCAATGATTGGAATTTGGCATACCTATGAACTCTCCCATGCACCACTACATTTGGTGTTATATCACTACTCTTTGTAGGTTTCTCAGTCATTTTTCATGTTTGAAGAGGCAATCTAGATGTTGTCAATGTGCATTTTCAAGTTACTCAAAATGTATAAATCTCCCTCTCTCTCTCTCTCTCTCTCTCTCTCTCTCTCTCTCTCTCACACACACACACACACACACACAAGCAATCAAAATGTTTTTTTTTCAAGGGTTTGTCATGTTGGTTTTGAATTGGTAGGGCGAATGTTGCATTTTGTCTATGTGTTCTATGTGGGTGCACCTACGTTTGCCTCTATGTCAATGCTATTCACTCCTTGTCCAATTTATACTATCCAACTGGCATTGAACCCTTATAGTCTTTGGTCACTTTGGGGCACAATAAAAGTACTTAGTTCTTTGAAGAATCTTCATCTTAGCTTCCACACAGTAACTCTTATAAGGCAAAGACTACTTTGGCCTTTGATAATAAATCCTTTGTTCAATTCCCCCCTTGCTTCCCACCCTTTGCTACTACAGTGCCTATGACAACACCATTGCTGCCAGAGGCGATGGAAGTATCGACTCTGAGCCGTGAGCCATATTATGATTAAGGGGTGTGAGATTGTGGTCTAGTCTGTTTTAAACAGCCAAAAATTAGCATTTGGGGAGGCAACTTAGAACAACTTTAGGTTAACGGTCTAATTTGAAAATTGTATGGCCTTAGCTTTTTGGCCTACATAAGATCTTAGCAAAGCATAGAATTCTTGGGAGCAATTGTGGGGTGTTGGATAAAGCCTGTCCAACCAACAATGCTGTATGGCACGTTAATGATGGCAAAATAGGGGCATTAACTAAAGCATCATCTTATGTACATTTAAGCCCATGTGAGAGATAGTAAGTTGAATTAAGTTTGAAGTGGTAAGCTTAGGCTATGTCCAAGCAAGAAGAGAAATTTTTGCTTCTTAGGAACAATCCCAAGAGACTTCAAGACCCAATCTACCACAATTGACAAAAAGGATAGAGACCACCAATCTTGGAACCACCAAAGAAGGATCCTTGTGAATAGTGACAAGATTCACTAAGGATCACCACTCAGACTAAGAGTTGCCTTGATCGCCGCATCAGTGTTAGTTTCTCCATTGCATCCAGGTATAGATATGTTGATTTTTTTATTGGCATTAAAATATACAGAGAGTCTTAGAGGCAGCCACCATCCAAATGGTTGGGAGAACTATACTTTATCACCCCATTCAGTGTTCACCAAAAACCAATGTCTAATGTACTTTTAACTGGCTAAAATTGCAAATTCTCAACTAAATTCCGAGCCTTGCCTTGAAGATGACCAGTAAAAATTAGTGTAAATACCGACATGCAGCCAAAAAAACTCGAAGGAGAAAAGGTTAAATCTTTGTTTTGCCAACCACTTTCTATACCAAGAACTCTCAGCCACAAAGCAATTCATATCTTTTACCATTGAAGAAATAAACCAGGATTCCCTTTCATGCTATTGATAATTTATGATAACAAAGCCAAAGTTACATGGTCCTTGATTGTTGTTTTATATAGATATACTAGCTTCCATGGGTGCTTTTCTATCGGGTTATGTAGAGTGGTAGTGCAGAAGTTCAGCAGTATTAATTAGACAACTTCTGTGAAGGCTGTGGAGTACTATCTCAACTGCTGGCATCCACCATGGGGGTTAACCTAAGGATGCTAAAAATGTTGAGATCAGTTGGTTTACCAAAATGTCACTACACTAACTGCAACCTTTAAGAGAGGCAAGAGCATTCTTCTATATCATGCCCAGCTCAAGACATGCAGCAATATCCTCCATCCATGTATTATTCCAGTAAAGCATATTTCAGACGCGTTTTGGCCTCCATTTTGGAGTTGGGAGTGCGTTCGCATGAAATAGCTTGTTGTAATCACATTCAGGAACTCCACCCACTTCTTGAGACAACCTACCTGCAGACACAGCAAGCTTCCACATCCTTGAGTGCGTCCTCCGTTACCTCATCTATCAAGCTGTTGAAGATTATGGTCTCCATATTTGCTGCTACTATTTCCACTTCATCACCATATTTGAGCCACCTTGCCATACCTGAATTGATTTCCACCGTCATCATGTCATCGAGATTCATGCTCAAGGCCAACCCCTTCCACTCACCCAGGTGTTTATGTACTGCCTTCTGTAAATAAGCTGGTGAGAAGTGCAAGAAAGGGAGAAGAAATCCATAAGACTGCATTGCAAGCTCCAGACTCAACCCCAGAGCCACCTCGATGCAGTCAAAATAAAGCTTCCTTTGTTGTGGAGTACCCTCTTTGCACCAAGCAGCAAAGGTTGTACCATAGCAATGGTCCCTTTCATGGTCAAACTCTTCGCATACACTTGTGGACATTCTTGCTCCCTGTGTATGTTTGTGACTCTCCTCAAGCTCGTAATAAATTAGTGGATCAATCAAAGGGCCAGACAGTGCTAGCCTTTCCCAAACTGCCAACTCAGCAGAATGAAGCACAGTGCCTAAGATCTTCTTCATGTACTTTTCCTCATACTCTGTGATTGGCTTATTTTTGGCATCGACATCAGAGCTTCGGGAGTCTATAGAATGTAATTGAGACATTTGTGTCAAAATGCCAGGACTTTCCACATGATTTTCCACAGTGCTCAAGTAATCTAAGTTTTCATTCTCCACGGCCTCCCAAAGTTGAAATCCTGCACACAGTTGTTCCAGTTAGAGATAACATTAAACCATCAGGACTTATGCCGTTACCTACAAGAAAGATAAACATAGTGAGGTGAAATTCTAAATAGAATAACCTCTGACTTCATCCTTTGAAAAGACAATGCAAGTTGCAACCTCGAGCTTAATCACATACCTGGACTACATACCCATCAGCTTAATCATGGTATGAATTGAATAAACATAATGACATCCCCGATAAGGCCATCAATTCTTAATATCGCACATTATAAATGCCCTATTGTGGGCAACAAGTACACACATACATAGGTCTACCTAGTTAATTTTAGTCTAGCTCCAAAAAAAAAGAGCTAATGGAAGAAAGAGTATTAAATAGTGGAAATTTTTGAAACAAACAAAAGCCTACTTCATAAGGGTGTGCATCACCAAAGATTGAGAACTCGGAACAACATCCAATAGTGGCAACTTGAACGAAACTTCACAATAAGAACCAAATGGGTTAAGACAATTACCCAATGTGAACCCAAGAGCATGGGTGGACTCATGATGAGAAAGAGTGTGCAAGTTACATTGGCGTGATCATCCACAACACTACATGCCCACCAGCTTAACCATACATTATATTGACTGACTAAAGCAACATTCATCACGGTGGTCATCCATAGCACTAGTTACCCATCAACTTCATCATAGAAAGTATTAACTGAATATCCCAGGAGGTATTGACCTAGGTACTAATATCTGTTTACACACATATCCGCACAAATATACACAACTGCACCACACTTCAAACATAGGTCTGTGATATTTACAATCGATAAGCAACACTACATATGATGGAGAAACAACTACCTTGAGGTCCCTCAAAGCTGTCAGAGCTGCATGAGGCAGAGTCATGAAAAGGAGAGTCAAGGATGGATATTGGACTCGGCTGCTCACATTCTTCTGCACAAAGTGAGCCAGAAATAGACTCACTATCTTGAGCACAACTATCTTCTTTGAGTGGAGTACTGCTGTCATTACTTGATTGCTGCCAAAAAAAAAAAGCATATGTAAGACTCTCTCTCTCTCTCTCTCTCTCTCTCTCTCTCTCTCTCTCTCTCTCTCTCTGTGGAGATCCAGACGGCCACGATTGAGGAGAGGGGCTACACAGCATCGACGGAGACTACGGCAGAGGATTCGAGCCATACTCTCTCGACATCCAGAGTGCAGATGAGCATGGATTCTAGTAGTAGTATCTTTGTTCTAGTTCTTTTGTACCCAGACATGGTATTAGATTCACCATTTTGTAACAGATTAGTCTCATAGATCATTTTGGCCTTTTTGAAGACGTTAATATAACATTTCGTTTCTCTCTCTCTCTCTCTCTCTCTCTCTCTCTCTCTCTCTCTCTCTCTCTCTCTCTCGATCCAGACGGCCATGATTGAGGAGAGGGGCTCTCTCTCTCTCTCTCTCTCTCTCTCTCTCTCTCTCTCTCTCTCTCTCTCTCTCTCTCTCTCTCTCTCTCATGATTCTCTCTCTCTCTCTCTCTCTCTCTCTCTCTCTCTCTCTCTCTCTCTCTCTCTCTCTCTCTCTCTCTCTATCCAGACGGCCATGATTGAGGAGAGGGGCTACACAGCATCGACTCTCTCTCTCTCTCTCTCTCTCTCTCTCTCTCTCTCTCTCTCTCTCTCTCTCTCGATCCAAACGGCCATGATTGAGGAGAGGGGCTCTCTCTCTCTCTCTCTCTCTCTCTCTCTCTCTCTCTCTCTCTCTCTCTCTCTCTCTCGATCCAGACGGCCATGATTGAGGAGAGGGGCTCTCTCTCTCTCTCTCTCTCTCTCTCTCTCTCTCTCTCTCTCTCTCTCTCTCTCTCTCTCTCTCTCTATCCAGACGGCCATGATTGAGGAGAGGGGCTACACAGCATCGACTCTCTCTCTCTCTCTCTCTCTCTCTCTCTCTCTCTCTCTCTCTCTCTCTCTCTCTCTCTCTCTCTCTCTCTCTCTCTCTCTCTCTCTCTCTCTATCTGTCTATCTATCTATCTATCTATCTATCTATCTAGACGGCCATGATTGAGGAGAGGGGCTACACAACATCGACGGAGACTACGGCAGAGGATTCGAGCCATACTCTCTCGACATCCAGAGTGCAGATGAGCATGGATTCTAGTAGTAGTATCTTTGTTCTAGTTCTTTTGTACCACTACCAGGAAGCTTTGCTGAATATGCTTTGAATTGGCCAATGTAGCAAGCCTTTTGTAAACAAGTCAGGAAGGAAAGGGTAGAAAGTCAAACTCCTTGTGCCCAAATGGAAGCAACCGTCATGAGATGCATAACCATGTCATGCATTAAAATGAGGAGGCACTGTCAAACATTTATAGCAACCTCAAGCTCTCTATCCTCCAACCTAAAGCGTTTTAATAAATGTCAATTGTTTTGTTCAATTTAATGAATTAAGAGTCTGCAGTCTTAGTACAAGCCAAAAAACACATACCTGTTTAACACCTCCAAGATAACCGTCGATCTTGCTAGAGCAAACATTAAGGTCTCTTGATTCTTTGTTGTGCAGAGTGCTACAGTAATTCATTGCCTCTGATCCATCATTGCAAAACAAATTGTGTTCATTTGTACCAAACTGTGAACACCAGGACCGCGATGTAGGTGCATTCAAAGACAAAAAAGGCCCATGCAGAAGGCCCACTGATGCTATGTCAGCCTCCAAAGCACTATCCCCTCTGCGATTGTTGCCAACTGAGCTAGAGGTGGATTGCGAAACATTACAACTAATACGGCTCATTGTTAAACTTTTTTTTCTTTCATCTGTGACCTCCCATTTGGCCCTCACACGAGTCCGGCCCTTGGAGTCCGCTTCAATGCTGCTGGTCATATTGCACCCATCATAACATACGTCCGGAACGTTGGAGTCACTTTGAGGTGACACACTTTGCTTTTCAAGTGCAAGCATCTTGATCCTCCTCTCGTTTTCGATAGTCTGCAACGTGAGGTCTCCCACAACAGCTCTTGCAACATCGGACAAGAGAGCAGATTTTGGAGATAACCTGCTTGCTTTTCTTTTTGAGGAAGACCCGCTGCATGATGACTCCCTCTTCGACTGAACCTCATTTGTCCTGCTAGGAGCACCTGTGCTACTAGTTTTACCCAAGATTGTAGACTTACTGTCATTTGCAAACCTAGCTTTGAAATTGTTCCTGCTACCTTCCTGAATCGTATTCTTTGCGAGCTTATCCAATGGACAAGTTAATCGTTGAGATCTTTCAAACCTTAACGGCTGAACATTCATACCGTGATTTGCGTCTTTAGCTGATCCTGCTCCATGTGAAGCAATACTCATATGAGGCCCTTGCACACTAGACATGCCTCCTTCTGTCACGAGCGTGTTCTCCTGTTTGTTACCCATTTGGGTGGAATTGGCAGAAGTTTTATTGCTTGTACTTGAGGTTCTCAAACTGCAGCCGCCACTAGTGGAATCATTTGCTTCTAATTTACAGGAATCGGTAACCAGGGACTGTTTTTTGCCGGAGACAATCTTATGCGGCCGCTTTTCATGTTTGACATAAGGAAGAGTCTTTCTCACTCCTTCCCTGGCATTAGGATGCCTATTTCTGGTAGCGTGATTTGGAGAAAGCTGTCTGATCTTCTCAGGACTAGGGTTTAGATATTTGCTTGTAACTTGGCCCTTACAATCTGTAAACGGTGCATTTGCTTGCACTAATCTTTTTGATGCTATCAAGGTTGAGTTTCGCTTTTTGTTGTCCTCATCACAATTGCCATGTGATGCACTATTGGCATTGTGGAGAGAAAAACCGAGTTGTCTAGCAGGTCGCAAATTTGGCTCAAGGACTTTAACTGCAGCCCCAAATAAGCGAGCTGCACTTCTTGAAGATAAAGGACTCTTGATAGGTGAAAGCACTTTATTTGAGGTCCTTGAGGGTGAGAGTATCGATCTCAACTGAGACTCTATTTGAATAGTAGGCAGAGAAAACTTGGTGAAAATAAAAGTTCTTGAATCTTCCCCTTTTCTAGAGTTCATCTGTGTTATTGTTGCAGAAGACCTTGACTTCACAATCAATTTAGACCTCACTGAAGGATGTTTCAATCCATCAGTAACAGGAGTAGAACCTGTAAGTTTCAGTCCGCAAAGATGATCTGTGTGAGAAGGTTTTGTTGCTCGCTTTGTAGACTGCATTCTTATGTCCATTGCCTTGGTATTTCTCTGTACTCTCTTGCCAGGTACCTTTTTCTTTTGCAAAGGTTTTCTTGCAGACAGGGCTTCAGCTTCATCTTTCAGAACTCTTGCTTGTTTCCTCTCTCTGGAAATCTTGGAAGAAGGCATTGTTTCCAAGCCCATGAGCTTTGCAACAACACTTACATGCATCTCTCTCCGTCCTTCATGATTCTCATTCCCCTCAATGAGTTCATCAGAGAGAGTTTCCTTTTCTTTCTTTGAAGCCGCAATTCTTTTCTCATCTGCAATCTGCCACAAATAAGCAATGGGCTTAAGCCATATAATTCCCTCATGCCTAAGTTACCTAGCAACTCTCTCTAATGTGTACCACATGTCCACACCTTGCTGATATGCTGCAAGAATTCTTAAACAAAGAGTGTTTCTCAAAGTACAAAGCCCAACACCTACATTCTGATACACCATATATCTGCAAGCTTCTAAGCAATATCAAGCATGCACAGGTTTGTGCATGACAACACAACTTTTTATTGAGCACGCCCAAGTGGCTGCTACAAGTAATATTAGACAAAGTCACACCCTAATTTGCCTAGCACACTTTCAAATTAAACAATGAAGCGACGTTAGCATGCACCATGAAAAAGTACACACTCTCAGGGATATGATGCAGCATGTAATCAACCCCAAAGCCCTAAACAAAGATGCATGTGCATTAATTGAAATGGGTGAAGGCATACCAACAATAATTTGGCCATAGGTAGTTTCTCTTCTGTGTGACTGATGGTGATGTGCTTGGATCTTTCTGCAGATTTATGACAAAAATGAGGTCGAGATAAAGAAACATCAACAAAGGGCTTCTCAAATCAGCCAAGTTTTATACCTGAGGGCAAAAGCTTGTGTGGAAGGAATTTCCTGCCATTAAAGCGATCGAAGAGCTGAAAGAAGACACCAGCACAGCCACCTACCTTGGAAGTATCACCCTTCTTTTCATTTGAGGAAGTAAAGCTGGAGAGAACCTTCCCCGGGCTGTCGGCCATTGAGTTACACAGAGATTGTGTTGAAAGCAGCGGGAGTCTATGGTTACATCAGAGAGGTGCATAAAGCTCTGTTACAAAAAAAAGAAAACAGGCTCCTGATAACTTTTAAGAGGGCTTCTTTGGCCTACATTGTTATGAATAGGCCACCAAGTGAGCGCATTCACCTCTCAGATCCAGCAAAAGCATGTGAAAGGGTTCTCGCCCTGCTTATATGGCCGTAGCTCACACTGCAAGTGTTGTAAATTGCAAACGCCTGTTTGCTTTCAGCTACGTACGCTGACTATAGAGAGCACTGCGAGATTCCTAGGCAGTTGAGGGAAAGGCTCTTCAGCTCAGCGCCTTGCTTCTTCCCGTTGGAACAGGATGTAGCTATGAGAGAAAGATGAAGCAGTTTGCGATGACTAATTTCTAAAGAAACAGAAGAAAGGTGGGAAATCTGCAACACAACAAAGTCCTACGGTACCTTGTGACATGCAGAGGCAAAGAACCGTGTTGCCCAGGCTCTGGCTATGGAAAGGTCAAGTTTTTACTGCGAAGGCACGACCAAGCTTTTCTTTTGAAAGCAAGGGGGGGATGGAAGACGCGACGCGACTGACTCTCTCTTTCTCTCTCTCCGGATTGGGACAAAGGGGGAGGTCTGGCTATGGCCAGATAGGAACGACGCGCTGGTAGAGTAGGTGCTGCTCGCACGCAGTACCCATTTTCTGAAGCCGAGTTCAAATTTCAAATGACGAGACATTGAGCTTAATTTTGGAAGGCCAGAAATATTATTTTTGTCTACAAAAATTATTATATATATTGCGGTCGGACTGGTGAGTCGTGACTGATGTAGACTGACGCGAAATATTGTGCGATCTTCGTTGTCAGAGCCGGGCCACCAGCCACCGGCCACTGCATAAGACGAGTCAAAAAGCTGTACCTACTACTCTGCTACGGTAAATACTTTTCATGTGATCACCTACCCTTAGACTCTACTAGGTTAGAATTCCATGTTTCAACCATAGTAAACCATTCAATGGTATAGTCCCAGTATGTCCCTCTAATTTTCGCAGCAGGTCCAAGCGATGTGAATATGTGGAGATGCTGGGGAGGAAAACAAAAAGATTTATCGATGTGGCACGACACAGGCCACGGGCATGTCGGGATTGTCGACATATGTTCTCTTGGGACCTGTTTGTGGGTTATATTTCATGGTATCTCTATTGGCGATGTTTTGTGTGCGATGCTCCCGAGCAACCCGCAGCAGTGCTTACTGTAAGTTCTGATTGTGTGTGTACGTTGTGTACGTTACCTCTTCCTGTTGCTACTCTGTTGTGAGTGTGCTGGGTTCTCTGTGTCTGTATGTCATGGTTTTGCCTAAAGTCTGAAGCTCGTGCTAGGGGAGAAGCAGAGCCGTCAAATGTTTCAAAGAAAAGAAAACGTGTTGATGCACAACCAGCAAAGGGTAGACCATCAAGAACAGTCAGTAAAATGATGGAGGTTAGTGTGACTATCTCCATAGGGGGTGGGGATGTAGACATAGGGTTGTTGCAGCAAATGGGACGATTTCTTCAAAATGAGCCTTAGTTGGGTTGTGTGCGGTTCAGAGGGGAGGTGTTCTTTTTCACTTGCATTTACAAATGGTGGTCCGGCTGTGGGTGACATCACTTATTGCTATCAACAAGAAAGTCAAAGAATATCTAGGATGGGACAAAGCATTGCCTGCGGGTGGCATGGTATTGTGTCGGGGACTCAAGCAACGCAAAATACACACTTTTGAGGGGATTATAGGGTATTGTTTGAAGGAGAGTGGTGAGCTGTATTTTCAAAAACCATGCATAATATAAGTGTTGATGATGTGAATAGGGGCATAGAATTGTATAGCTTATATGAGGTGAAAAACAATGTTTGTTTGACGCCGGGGAATATTTTCGATAGGGCGTTGATGTTTTGGAAGTATAGGTTGCAACACCCTGTAGGTAACGATTTCTTGTCAACTTTACATAGAATGGTTAAAAGCGGCAAATATTATCCATCTTCGTCATGGATAACTCCACACCAAGGGCGAGGGATGGAACTAGGTAAAATAAAGGCCCTTTGGAGGTGCATGGTGCATCCAACAATTGCTTCTTACCAAGATATCACTAATATCTTTGTGAACAATGATACATATAGCACGACGCACCCACGGTCAGATTGGTTTCTATCGCACTGGCAAGAAAGAGGAAGGTAAGCCACCAGCTTCATTGACATAATGGTTAGCAAGCAGAACTCTTTTTGATGGTCAGTATGTTTGGCAGCCCAATTGTTCCTCCTCCTGATAATGCCAACGTGCATGTGAGAGATGCTGATAATGACGATATGGATGTATATGTGAGAGATGCACAAATAGCGGATGAATACATCCCACTTGTCCATGAAATCGGTGTAACGACGATCGCTTAGTGTAGTGATTCTGGTTGTTTGTATCCTAGTATTTGTTTATTTTTTATTGAGAGAATGGAACTAACAGTATTATGTTGATACTATCAGCCATGCAATGGACGACCAAAATCAGAATCAGTTGCTTGCGTTGGAGGAGACACAAGGAGATGACTCATTTACTCAAGTAGAAGATGGACGAATTGAGAGGATTGAGGATGTCTTGGTGGACATTTTGAAGGAATTCCTTGGTGACCAGACGAGGAGTCAGTCCTCGCTACACTCAGAACTTCTTGAAGCAATTTCTAGCATAAAAAACGTAGTCGACAATTATGATGTTAATGTCGCTGATGTGCAAGTTACAAAGTTGGAAGAGCAAATTTTGGTGTTGCAGAGAGAATTTGGAATGTTGAAAACGCAGTTAAACCGCCTACATGCAATAGCATGTAGGTTTTCCAATCTACTTGGAAGGATCAGTATTTGAAATATGGTTGCACAGAAGATGATCACCTGCTGATGTACAGTTATCTATGTCCTCATGTACGAATGAAGTAGATTGGAAGGATCAGTATTTGAAATATGGCTGCATAGAATCTCATTTTGTCTGCCCGAAGATGATCACCTGCTAATCTACAGTTATCTATGTCGTCATGTACGAATGATATGCTTTGGTCTTGAAAGAATCAAGCAATACATTTGTTTTGTAGAACTGAGCGTTCCAGAAATAGCTATGAAATCTCTGCTGTTATTTCTTTCCTTTCATCTATGAAATTTTTGTGTTGACTGTAGTCTCTTTCTCGCACTGTGTCTGTGCATCGCAAACACGTCTGACCCCCAGACAATGCAGCCTTTGTTCTGTGACGATCAGCGAAAAAAAGCTGCGACCGCGGCAGAAGTGACGCAGGTAGTCCACTAAAAAACTGCGGCCACGTGACAGCTGACGCAGGCACAACGACGAAACTTTTCTTTTCCGAGAGCAGTGTGTATCGAATATTCGCCATTAATTAATTAATGGCGTGACGAAAAGACCCAATATGTACCCAGTGGGCCATACACCGCTAAAAATATCACCTCTACAAAGAGGGCCTCCTTTTTTTTTCTTTTTTCCTTTTTATAACCGTTCGAAGCTTCGCTTCACGGGATTGTGGCCACTCACCCACACCCGCATGCCTCAAGGGTTGAACCATAGTGGGTGCGCTTAGAGCCCCGGCGAACACCCCTTGACAACAAAGAGGGCCTTCTTACACAACAGCCCTTAGAGAGCAGCCTTATACCCCAAGTATGTCTTTTCAATTTTGAACGCATTAGTTTGAGGCGAATGTAGCGAGATGCCTTGATTGTTGAGACGAAAAAAAGGAAGCGAAAGCCAAGGAAGTGTAGAGCATCGCCAGATGGGGGACAAAGCTAGACGCCATGATGACCACGTGACACATGCAAGCAGGACCCGCCAAACTGGCGGCTGAAGGTGGTGAAGTCAAGGCGGTATCAGGGGGTTCTCACGGGCGGAACAACAGGACGATGTGAGCGTGCTCACAGCTAGAGCATCAAACAAGGGGGGAGGCATGGTTGGTTTTTTATTTGAATTGTAAAATCGCATGTTGAAGGCAGTAAACTGGCGCAATTGAGTGGCTTAGCTCAATTGTCATAAAGCATTCAATTGCTCCACATGGGTTCAATGCATGTGGTTGCATGGGGGGGCTGCTAACTCGGCTCTAATGATCTCGTGTGGCACGGAGGCCTTGGTTCTAATTAGCCCAAGGGCCTCTCAATACCTCTCCACACATCCTGACCCACAGAGGGTCCCCAAACCTGAACCCCATAGAGTGTAGCTGAATCTACCAAGGTATCAAAGAGCTAGAGCTTTGTCCTAGTTTCTTGGAACTGAACCTGCGAGAACATCCTCTCCAGTCCTCCCAAGGCCGCATATGCTCTGGTCAATCTAGTCTCTATTGCTCTCTTCAAAGAAAACTTTGGCCCATTGAAGAGATCTCTTTTCTTTTTTATATTACCCTACAATGGTGTTTATTTGTAAGGCAAGTGTTCTTTCACCTTCATGCATCTTGTTGCACATTTTTCCTTTCTCTCTGCCTTTCTTGTTGTGAGCTAGGGCTTCAGATCTATGTGCGAGCGCACAACGCAATGGTGAGCTAGGGCTTCTAGGTTTTGCAAGCAGGTGGAGAGCTTGTATTTCTATAGCAAGAAGGAGTATCGAGTTTTGCAATGTGCCTATTGTCGCTGGGTGAGTAGCTGGTGTGGTGGAGTCGTAAGCCGAGTTACAGGAGTTAGTGTGCTCCTCATCTCCTGCTTGGGTTCTGAGCTGCTTGCAATTCTCTCTCTGGCTTGCAATCCCTCCAGCTCCCTCTAGGTTCCCTCCTTGCCCACGGCAGTGGAGGGAGTCCATGAGCATGCTTATTATCCTTTTTTTAGCGTGTTTCGGATTGTGCTCTCTCCTTGGAAAAAAGTGCGCTTATTATCTATTTATTAAGCACTTAGTTCTCTCTTTTTCATGGTTCCTTGGGGCCTAGGGACCATTTTCACTTAATCTACCCAACTTGTGCTTGGCCATGAAGGTCATGACAAAACCCTCATATGTTAAAGCACTTTCGGGGTCCCTTGGGCTAACACCTCTAGCCTGAGTAGGCTTTGAAAGGACCAGAGGGCACTTCTCCCCCTCACATCGGGAGCGGTAAGACTCCGAGCGGCATTTCGGGGTCCCCTGGGCTGACAAAGGACCTCTTGCCTGAGTAGGCTTTGAAAGGACCAAAGGGCACTTCTCCCCCTCACATCGAGAGCGATGAGACTCGCAAGCGGCGTTGCCGAATTAAACAAGGACAAACTAAGAGGGCGCAAGGCACTGATAGAGAAGCAGCTTGCCGAGATCCTCGACGCTTTGTCTCTAAACAAAAGGATGCTAGAGGAAACAAAAGGACGCTAGAGGAAGCGGAGTCTCCCTCTGAATCACTGGGTGTTACCAAGGGAGACAGAGCCTTCCTAGCTCTCGAGAGAACACTTTTGCAAAGGGTTGAAATTGAAGATGGAGTCATAGTAGTTGTTCCATCGGCTATCATTAATAAACAATTGGCTGAGCTGGCAAGCTTGATTCTATTCTTCAGGTTTATGGGCAGGGTACCTGCCAAAGCCGAGCCAATCAACTGGTTGTATAGCACCAATGCCCTGAATCAGTGTGGATTAGTTGTGATGGTCCAGTATCTCACCAAAGGCTTCTTCTTGTGCAATTCAACAACAAAGTTACAATGAATAAAATTCTAACTAAAAGACCATTTTTCTTTTATTGGTCGCCAGTGTGTGTGCTCCCATGGGATCGTCTTTTGAATTCATTGATGCATTCAAGGACATATGCCCCATATGGGTGGAGTTTGTAAACCTCCCATTGTGGTTGAGAAGAAGTCTAAAAGATCTAGCAGCCTCCCTCAGTGCCACTTTGTTTGTGCCATCTGGTAAAGCCTTAGGTTTTGCAACAAATAAGGTATGCATTTGGTGCGATTTGAGAAAGGCCTAGTCCAAGAACCTGTGGTGAACGTGGGGTCGGGTCTAAAGGCCATTCAATTGAGCTTTGACACCTTTTTTGGTGCGTGCTTTTAAATGTAACAAATTTGGGCACTTTGCGAGGGCTTGCCCCATGATCTTGGCCATGTCAACAAGTTCAAATGAGGGGGGAAAGGGAGATCCATCAATGCCTCAGGGAGTTATCGATGAAGGGACTGCACCGAAGCAGGTTGTCGAACAAATAGGAAATGACATGCAATCAAAGGAAAATACAACTACTCACGAGAATGTTGCGACGCCACATAAGGTCTAGAATGCAATGGAAAGGACTCCTGTGGTATTGTTTCACATCCTCAGCCAGCTAAAAACAACAACCTCTATGATTTAGAATATTGTGCTTTGACTTGATTATAGGAAGATAGAGGAAGGCTAGAAACGGGTTTCTAACATCTCTTGTAAGTGTTTCAAATCTCAAGCAAGAGCGGCTGGGCTCTTGAAGCAGACCTTCCGGATCATCTTGAAACCCCTCTCATGTACGACAATATCTTTGAGGTGTTGCGAGACGCCAACCCTGAGGGTTTCATTATAACTTAGTTGCCAAGCTCACAGACTGTGATTGGGAATGGTCAAATAAAGGAAGACATTGGAATGAGGGCATGAAGGAAGAGTTCCTTGAGGTTGAGGAGTCGATACCCCTTTCTCAATAATGGAAGAGCTCACTATCCAGACTTGGAATTTGAAAGGTATTAAGACTCGAGAGAAAGGTTCCCTGTTCCAGGAGGAGATCAAGAAAGGTAAGGATATCAACTATTGAGCCCTTCACGAGCACCCCCTAGATGCTTCTAGCAAAAGAAGGCAAGCAATGGAAAAAAAAAACTAGTCTTGTATGGAGAGGAATCACATGGAATCAGTGGTGTCCTAACAATCATGGACAAAGACCTAGAGACTAAGGTGGTTTTCAATCATACTTATGGAAGAGTTTTGGGAGTGCAAGTCAAGTGGGATTACCAACCTCTCACCATTATCAACATCTATTGTCCCTGCATCGTGAAGGATAGAACTAAGTTCTGGGAGCACTTGAAGGACATCCCTGTTACAGGGGAATGGTTCCTTATCCGAGACTTTGATATGGCGGAGAAGGGAAAGGTTAGAACTGAGTCTTCCAGTATGCTAATTGGATCTGAAAAATCCAAATGGAAAAGCCTTTGTGAGAAGTGGTGTGGGAGATTGGTCTGTGGAATAGCACGTCATGCTTTGCATATACCAACCTGCAGTATGCCAAGACAACCTCTTGGCTTGACAAGTGCCATTGCTCGCATCATGCAGACTAGATTCCACCGCTAATAGATATGAAAGTGGTAACCTCACATGCCTTATCAGATCACCTGCCCCTTTACATCAAATTGAGGAAATCCAAAGGAGAAGATCAACACCCCAAAGGGCCTTAGAGGATGTTGCCTTTCGAAGTGCATGTATTCAAAGACCCCGTTTTTAAGCACTTAACCAAAAATCTTTGATCAAGCTTAGTAAAGATGTCTTCTCAGACAACCCCAAAGCTTGGGACTCATTTACCCGAAGCATGCAAAAAAGGATTAAAACTGCAAGCCCTAGATTGAAGAAGACTCGCAACAAGGACCGTCCGATGCATCTGAGAGATGAAAGTAGAGTGACTGACAGCTAAAAGCGATGAAGGGACTACGTTCAAAACTGAGCACAAAAGGTGGCTTGAAGCTAAAATTGACCTCGCCGATCACTATATAGAGGAAGTAAAAAAGGGCCAGGTTGTTGTCTAGGGAAACCTACCTCCAGTCGGAGGTGGCCAATCAAAGAGCACTTCTTCGCAGTCTTAAGAGTCAGAAAAGGTCAAGGCCTTGTCCACTCTCTAAAAAATGGGGAGGGGAATGATTTGAATGACCAAGATGACATGGCTAAGGTGATGCTTGATCACCTTTGCCAGATCATAGGTCAACATGAGATCCATTCAGCGGAAGCGGATGAAGCCAATATTAATCTTTTGAGGAGCATCATGGTAACAATATCGCAATCAAAAGCCACTTTCCTAGAGAAGTACTTTACTAAGGAGGAATGCTTCTACACACTCAAGGCTTTAGGTAGAGAAGTCCCCTAGGTGGGACGTGTTGACTACAAAAAAATTTATTCAATTATGGGGACGATCTCAAGTCCCCCATTACGCAAATGGCCAACCAAGCGTTGAGTAATGGAACCCTTGTTACCATATACATGTGGTAGTGATGTGTGTGAACACACTTAGGACTGCCAGGGCATTTTTTTCCTCTTTAGTAGGTTTTTTCTCCCATGCATTGTATATACGCCCATTCATTCTAGGGCTATATATCTTTCCATTGCACACTCAGTAATACACTCTCTCTTGTGTGCCTTGAGCTTACTTCCTTCGTCTTCTGCACGCTGTGTGCGTTTTCTTGCAACCCTAAAATTAACAATTGGTATCAGAGCAGGTTGCATCCTCCCGAGCTTAATCGCTAGCAACTCCAGTACATGCCTACTCACTTTGTCCAATTTCAATGAGCTTTGGCGAGCGTTCGCAGGTTGACAAAATTTTTGGGTAAGGTCGTAGAGCTTAGTCTGCTCAGATTTCTGATTCGGGCTCATTTCGGCCTCCATTTCCACTACAGACAATATTGCACAGGCTATTTTGTCATTTTGTGCAAAATTTCTGCCAATGCCATTTTTTGCATAACAGGTGTCTTACAGTCTTCTACAGTTTGTGTTATATAGCACGTGTTGTTCCCGCTTTGTTTCTCCTCTTTTCGGGCAGTTTTCACATCAAGTGCAACATTTACCATGGTTGACAACAACACAGATGTGTTCAAGATGTTTGCTGCTGAGGACAGATTGGACGGGGACAATTACCCTATGTGGGCTTACATGATGCAACATGTTCTTATGTCAAAGGGCGTCTGGAATATTATGCAGGGCATCGATGTACATCCTGGTTCTGAGGATGTAGGCAGTGTTGAGGATGTTGTAGGTCTTGCTGCATGTTTTGCATACGGCAGAACAAGCTCGTTGGGATGTAAAGGATGCGCACGCTCATGCATTCATTGGATTGTCTGTGAAGCAGACCATTACTCGTCACATTCGTTCAGCAAAATCTGCAAAACGGGCTTGGGATATTCTAGCTGGTCTTTATGCAAGCCGCAATGAGGCAAAAATTGCATTGTTGTGTAAATAGCTAGAGTCGAAGATTATGCATGAGGAAGATGATATGGACACTTTTCCTTGCTGGTGTCAAGGATATCGATGAGCAACTTATTTCCGTAGGTGAAGTCATTTCAGATAGTTCCCTTGTGCAGACTGTTCTTGATGCCTTGCTAGACTCTTACCAGACTTTTGCTAGTACTTGGAGACTAATGATCCAAGGAAATCCTAAAGTTGTCAAGTTTGATGCATTGTGCACATTGCTATTGCAAGAGTCGCTTTCCAAAAAAAACAGGACTAGACAGCGTGCAGTTGAACAGGCTTTTATTGCTGCTCAAAGAAAGGGTGGTAACAATAATGCAGCCACTTCTTATGGTTCTTATATGAGTGGAAAATCATTTGTTCCTAATGCTTCTGCTGGCAGCAATTCGTCTGGAAATTCTGGTGATAAGGGCAAAAAGAAGATGCGTTGCCATTATTGTAAAGCTAATGATCACTTGATCAAGCAGTGTCCTAAGTTGAAGGCCAAAGAGGCTAAGAAGAAAGAGGGTGGTTCCACTGCAACTGTTGGTTCCACTACAGATGCAACCATTGTTCAGTCTTCTGTGAAAGGAGACTGTGAAGTTGATGTTGATGCAGAATGGGCTTTTAGTGCAGAGTGCACTTACAATCCTGTTGTCCATGATGCATGCATGTCAGTTCCTGCAGATTCACATGTGTGGTATTTCGACAGTGGTGCTACAAAGCACATTACCTCACATCGTGAATTGTTCACCTCTCTCAAGTCTGTCCCTCATGGGAATTCAGTTACTTGTGCCAACAATGCCTCTTATCCGGTTCAGGGAGTTGGAAAGATTGTGCTTACTGCTGCAAATGGTAGTTCTTTCACACTTGTTGATGCACTTTATGTACTTGGGATCAAGAAGAATCTTTTGTCTGTATCTGCACTTGCTAGACTTGGACTTGTAGTCAAATTTGTGGATGACAGATGTACAATTCATGATCTCAGTTTTGGTGATGAAATTGTTGCATCCGGCCTTTTGTGCCGTGGGCTGTATAAGCTCACTTTGTACAACAAGTGTGGATAAAATTTTGCAAAAGTAGTTGCAGATTCAAGGGCTGTTTCAGATGCAAAACTATGGCATGCATGTTTTGGGCATCTGAATTTTTCCAGTTTGTTGCATTTGCAGAAATCTGATATGGTTGCTTCTTTGTCGCGTCTTGACGCACTTGTTAAACATGTTTGTGAGGGCTTTGTTTTGGGTACAATGCAGTGTTCTAAGTTTCCAAAGGATGGTTCAGTTAGGGCCATTCAGTTAGGGCCATATGCAGCTTGCAGCTTGTGCATAGTGATGTTTGTGGGCCCATGCAAACTCCGTCCTTGGGAAATTACCTTTACTTCGTGAATTTCATTGATGATTACTCCAGGCATGCATGGGTATTTCTGCTTAAAGCGAAGTTCGAAGTTTTTATGTGCTTCAAACAATTTCTAGCTATGGCTGAAAATGTCTCGAAATGTACTATGGGCACCCTCCGTTTTGATCGAGGGGGGGAGTATATGTCTCATGAATTTAATGCATTTCTGGCTAGTCATGGGATAAAACACCACTGTACAATGCCTTATACACCTCAGCAAAATGGTGTTGCTGAGAGGAAAAACATGTCACTTACAAAAATGGCACGATGTATGGTCAAAAGTCAAGCTTTGCCGCATTCTTTTTCGCTTGAGGCCATCATGTGTGCCACTTATGTACTAAACAATTGTCCTACAAAAGCTTTGTAGTATGTTACTCCATATGAAGCATGGCATGATAGAAAGCCTTCTATTGAGCACATGGGTGTTTTTGGCTGTTTGGCATATGCTTTGGTGCCACAAACACAGCCAGAAAATTGGGATGATAAGGTTGTCAAATGTATTTTTGTTGGTTATATTGCTGAAAGCAAAGGTTACGGGTTGTATCGTCCACAAACAAAGCGTATTCTGGTTTCACGGGATGTTGTGTTTGTGAAAGATTCTACTCAGCCCTTGCTGTCATGTACTAGAGACATTAATGTAAGCTCACATGACATTTATGACACTTTGTTGCCTCTTTTCAATGGTGAAAATATGAATGTAAATTCCAATGAGGCAAATGTACAACCTATGGGGGTTTTTGAAAATGTTAGATCAGCCTATTACTGATGCAGATGTACATGATGTACTTGATGAGGAAAGGCCTGAAAATGAGCAGGCTAGAGGTATGCCAAAATGGTTGGTGCATACTTTGCGTGACAGTAAATTGGATGCACCTTTGTCTAGTCGTACTCGTTCAGGTTCTCGTCATGCATCTTATGCATTGGATTGTTATGCCTTGGTTGTGTCTGGCCTACATGATGTTGAGGAACCTCTGTCTTTTGATGAAGCACATAATTCAAAAAATTGGATGGCTGCCATGCAATCATAATATGATGCACTTATAAAAAATGACACATGGACTTTATGTGATCTACCTCCTGGAAAAAAGGCCATTGGTACAAAGTGGGTTTAGTTTACAAGTTGAAACGCAAGCCGGATGGTGAGGTTGATCCCCATAAGGCTCGACTTGTTGCAAAAGGCTATGCGCAACAAAAAGGCATAGATTATGAAGAAAATTTTTCTTCCACTTGACTACTGTTCGTTTTCTATGTGCATTGGCATCTCATTTTGGTTGGGATATAGATCAATCAGACATTGCTACTGCGTTCTTGAATGGTGACATATCTGAGGAAGTTTATGTAACGCAGCCTCACGATTTTGTCAAGAAAGGACAAGAGGACAAAGTGTGCAGATGTAAGAAATATTTGTATGGGTTGAAGCAATCTCCTCGTGCTTGGTATGAGAAAGTTGACACTCATTTGGTCAAACGAGGCTTTCGTAACAGTCCAACAGAAAGCGCATTGTATGTCAAGCGTGAGGGTGATGTACTTCTCATTGCTGTTCTTTTTGTGGATGATTTGCCGATCATTGGTCCCAATGAGGCACATATTTCTGAATTTAAGGCTTATTTGAATGATACTTTCAAGATGAAAGATTTGGGGATGTTGCATCATTACTTGGGCATACATTTTAAGCAATGTGATGGTGGTATTGCCTTGTGTCAAAAAACTTACATAGAGACATTGTTATGTAAGTTTGGACTTGAGGATTGCAAACCTATTGCCACTCCCATGAAACAAGTTTAAAGTTGAGGCTACATGATGCTGGTGATCTTGCTAATGTCACTCTTTATCAAACTATTGTTGGTTGCCTCATTTTTGTATGCAACACGAGGTGTGATATTCAGTTTGCAGTCTCATAGGTCAGCAGATTTATGCATAGCCCAGGGTCTAAGCATTGGCACCTTGTCAAGAGGATTTTTCGCTACGTGAGTGGCACTACATCTCTACTTGTCCCAAGGGGGGATCATTGCTGCCAAACTTACATGCTTTTACGGACTCAGATTGAGCTAGTTGTTTTGACACGCGAGTGTCCGCAAGTGGTTTCATGCTTGGCAGTTCATGTATATCATGGTTGAGCAAGAAGCAACCTACTGTGGCCACTTGTAGTTGTGAGGCTGAGTACAGGGCAATCTTCACAGCTACGATTGAATGTGTATGGCTCAGACGTCTTATGGCTGATTTTGGTGTTGGATAGGACACTGCCAACACTATCTACACTGATAGTCAGAGCACATTGGCAATTGCAAGGAACACGGTTTTTCATGCTCGCACAAAGCACATTGAGGTGCTTTACCACTATGTTAGAAAGAGGCTCTCAGCAAGAGAGATCAGCTTGGCTTAGGTGCCAACACAGGACAACCTTGCAGATCTTTTCACAAAGGCATTGTCTCGTGAGAAGTTTGAAGCTTTTTGCAAAGCTTTCGGCTTACTCCCCTTTGTGGACTTATCATTTCCTTAGGGCATGGCACTTCCCTTTACTCATGTGCCAACTCTCGTTCCCTGCATCACTCTGTGGGGGATTTGTTACCATACATATGTGGTAGTGATGTGTGTGAACACACTTAGGACCACCGGGGCATTTTTTCCCTCTTTAAGAGGGTTTTTCCCCCATGCATTGTATATACGCCGATTCATTATAGGGCTATCTATCTTTCCATTGCACACTAAGTAATACACTCTCTGTCGTGTGCCTTTAGATTCCTTCGTCTTCTCCAAGCTGTGTGTGTTTTCCTGCAACCCTAATTCCAACAACCCTTGTTCAAGTATTAAAAGGAGCCTCATTAAATTGATTCCAAAGAAAATCTGTTGCTCTCAACTAAAACATTGGTGGCCTATAACCATGATGTCAGTGGCTTACAAGATTATCGGTGTCATAAAATCTAATATCTAACCAACCTAAATGATTTTCTCATATTAAACTGATCATTTAATGTGGGAAAATAAACAGGAACAAGGGTTATAATATAGACACGTGCTTATGGATACGTCTCAACAACAGGGGGGCCAAGGTTAAAGGGGTCCAGATGAGAGACGGTCTGTTAAAGAGCAATGCTACCTAATGGAGCTTAAAGACCTTAGGGTTAGCTTCATTAAAGACCTCCAAAAGTTAGTGTTAAAAAGTCCTTTGACCTTAGGCAAGCTAGACTGACCTTGAGGTGGAAATCCTAACCAAGCATGAGGTGCTTATCGTGCTTGCTAACTAAGGTGCTTAAGGTGTTTGTGGGAACCTTGCCCAAGCTTGAGGTGCTTCTCATGCTTAAATGACTAAGGTTCTTGAAGTGTTTAATTAAAACACGATCTCTCAAGCGACATAAAAGATTTTCAGTCTTAAATGACTAAGGTGCTTTAAGTGTTCAATTCAAATATGATATCTTAAGCCGCATACAAGACACATGCCAAGGTCTTCCCCATTTGGCCCTCATGATGTGCTTGAATCGTATTGGATAGGCTTCAAAGGGGTCCAATGAGAATTTAGATGCATAAAAATAAATAAAGTTCTTTCTCTCAAAGAGGAAAAAGAGGACACATGTCCAAATGATAGAATTAAATAATAAGAGAGAGAGAGAGAGAGAGAGAGAGAGAGAGAGAGAGAGAGAGAGAGAGAGAGAGAGAATATGGACAAAGCATGAAAGGGTGTATACTCTTCCACACACACACACACACACACACACACACTCTCTCTCTCTCTCTCATTGTGTGAAGTGCAAAGTGCAAGAGCTCCATCTCCTTCTCCAAGCTTGTCGAGAAGTTGAGAGCCTACACCAACACTCTTGGCTATGGAATGCAAATCCAACCAAGAGCCATGCTTCAATGCTTAAGTTTTCCATCTTCTTCATCTTCATTACTATGCTATTATGCTATTCTAAGCAATAATAGTGATGATAAGTGATGAACTATTTCTTTCTCCTATGAATGATTCTTCTTCCTCTTCCCTATCCTCATTCCCCGCTAGCTCTCTCCAACTCTGAAGGTGTTTGAGGCCTTGGGACCGAGGCTTGAGATAGTTAATGCTTTTTTCAAAGTTTATGTTATGCTTGTGATGCATGAAGATTTCCATCTTCACTGCATCACCTAGATCACAAGGAACACAAAGATTGTATTGTACGAAGTCTCTCTTGATGGGAGAATCTATACTAACGTCTTTTGGAGGGGGGACCGGCTCCAAGTAAATCCGGTACTCAAATATTGTTATGTTCTCTAATACTCTCTCTTGCAAAATTATTTTTCATGCCAAGTTAATTAAGTACCGTGTTTACGTTGCTACAAGAAATTAAGTTAACCCTTATGTTCTCAAAGAAAACTCACAAAAATGCTCACTCTAATTCTCTTAATTCCACTATTCTCAAAGGTCATAGGCCATTTCCATTACATTGGTATCAGAGCATTTGGTTTCTCTTTTCTTGCTTAAGCAGAGAGGTCCTTAAGTAGCCTATTAATGGTCGATTTTTTAAATTATATTGGGTAAGTGGGACTGGGATCTACTATCGATTTTGTTGAGCCCACTATGTGGGATATGGTGCACACCTCGGAAGCTTTGGTCTTAATAATGGGGTATTTTTAGACTTGCCTACGGCTTTACCATTATTGAGCCATAAGAATTTCGAAAGGAGCTAGCCCTCAACAATTCTACAATATCAAACCCACTCCACTACTCTCTATAATTAACCAATTGGAGCCGTGGGTGTAGATACTTAAGCGTTGATTTTCAAAGGCTAAGAGGAGTAGCAACTAAGGTTTTAAATTTCCAAAGAATACACTAACACATAAGTATAATTAGCATGGATGACAATAACTAAGAGAGTAGAATGAACATTGATAACTTTGATTTTGCGCATGAAGGTGCTAATGATGATGCCCCCATATTTGTCAATTATCTTGTTACTAGGTTGCAACAAGCTATGGGCAACGCTGCTGCGTGTTTATGGGATTTCCCTTCCTCTCCAAGAGGAGAGGGAGCTTAGGAGGCCTCTTGGTGAGACCCCCAAAAGAAGACTCTCTCCCTTACGAGAGGAGGAATCCAAAGAAAAAGTAAGTAATGAATCCCTAAGTTCCTCTGAAGATGTGGCTCCATGAAGACGGCGGTCTAGACAATCGCCAACTCCTCCCAAGAGGAAACGGTCAACACATAGTCCTTCTCCTTGTCACTCCAAAAGGGAAGAGAGGAAACAAAGGAAGAAAGGTCAAGAAAGAGGTCACCCTCTTCTCCTTCTTCTTCATCTTCCTCCTCTTTCAACGAAAGCTATGGCTATTCTCCTAGAGAATACAAGAGGGGAGGACATCGCAAATAATACTTTGCATGACGAAGGTTACAAAAGCTCAAGAAGTTCAAAGAGGAGGAAAGAGTATCTCTTTTCTCACCTATGATGGCACCTTTGGTGCCATCGAAAAAGTATTGACCTTCATCCAGCAATTTAATCTGGCCTTTGGAGACGAGGGCTTCACGGAGTCCTCCAAGCTACACCATGTAGCTAAGCACTTCCAAAAATCGGCTTGTCAATGGTGGGCTAGCCTTTGTGGCAACAACGAAGCCCCAAAGACATGGAAACCTCTATGAGTTTCCATCATGAAGCAATTCCTTGGAAGCGATGCAAAGGACAAAGTACTTATCAAATACCGCAGTTTGAAGCTTCTCTCCCATGAGTCTATTCACAAATTTGTGGACAAGTTTTGGGATTTACATCTCAAGGCTACTCTCTTCCAAAAGATAGACTTCACCGAGCAAAAACAACAATTTTGTGCGGGATTACAACTCCCAACGGCCTGGTTCTATCACCGAAGTAATCCACCACACCATGGTTGCTTCCCGCATCAATTTCCAACAAGGGGCTAGACGGAATGTCAAGCCCATGGAAAACAAAGACAAAAGTGATACAAAGGGGAAAACCAATTCCCAAAATTCTTCTCAAGGCAATTCCAATAACAACAACAACAACAACAATTAGTCCAAGGAGAAGGAAGTTTACAAAGGTAAAAACAAACTCTCTCCTGAAGAGCTTGAAGCTTTTCGCAAGGACCATAAGTGTTCTAAGTGTGGGGAGCAAGGACATGGCTATTGTTCTTGCCCCAAGAGAAATGTCCGCAGTCAGACTCCTAGAGCTTCCACCATCGAAGATCCAAAAGAGGATGCTCATTGCAAAGGATCACCTCTCTCCTATGCATGGGAAGAGGTAAGGGAACATGATGCCTTCATCTTGTTTGACACTGGCTCTACTCACGACTTCATATCAACGGAGTTGGCCACCAAGCTGGGCATTCAAGACTTTGAGATGGGAGATATTGTAACTGCTTACATAGCTTTCAAGGGACAGCAAGCCTCCGTTACTCCCTTGATTGGGAAGTTGAGGCTTCATGTCCAAAGCTATGTCGACAAAGAAGAATTTTTCATCTCTCCTCTCCAGCATGAGGATGGTATCCTAGGGGCACCATGGTTCAACCGCATGGCTACCAACATGAAGTTCCCTCAAAGGAGAATCTACTTCACCTATAGGGGAAAGAGCATATATATAGATGATAATGATTATGGTCGTACTATACCACTTGTAAATTCACTGGCTTTTGATAAGTCAATGAAAAGCTCGGTTTTTGCAAACATGATTTTTTTTTTCAAAGAATCCACTAATGACGCTAACGATTTATCAAATGAAAATGGTAGGAATCAAGAAGATTAAGACTTGTCTACTTTTCTAAATGGATTCCAAAATGTTTTTATCGATGATATCCCTATGGCCTTACCTCCAAAATGAGGGGATGATGACCTTCGAATTGAGCTCCTACCAGGAAGCTCACTGCCTAACAAGCCTCCTTATCGAGTTTCCCAAGCTCAACAAGAGGAGATCATGAGGCAAGTACAAGAATTGGTAGACAAAGGGATGGTGAGACCTAGCTCCTCTCCCTTTTGTTCTCCTATCCTTTTAGTGCAAAAGGAAGATGGTACATACTGTATGTGTGTGGACTATCAAGCACTAAACCATATCACTATCAAAAATAGATTTCCCGTGCCTCGGGTAGAAGATATGTTTGATAAGCTACAAGGCTCTACCTACTTCAGTAGGATTGACCTTAAAGTTGGCTTCATCAAATAAGGATAGTGGATGAAGGTATCCTAAAGTTGCGTTTCGTACAATGTTTGGTCTTTATGAATATCTAGTCATGCCTTTTGGCTTGATCGATGCACCAGTCACATTCAATCGTTTGATGGAGAAATTATTAAGACCCTACCGCAAGTTCACTGGAGTGTTCTTTGATGATATGATCATCTACTCCAAGTCCTTGGAGGAACACAAGCAACAACTCCAAGTGATTTTTCAAGCATTGAGGGAGAACAAGATTTTTATCAATCAAAAGAAAAGCGAATTTTTCCTTCAAGAGATTCAATACTTAGGTCATATTATCTCTCAAGATGGTATCCATATATATCCATTGAAGTTAGAGGTAATAAAAGCATGGCCTAATCCAAGGAGTCTACATGAGCTAAGAAGCTTTATTGGTACGTGTGCATACTATAGACGCTTCATAGAAAAATTTTCTCAAATAACAGGACCATTACATGACTTAACAAAGAAGAACGTTAAGTATTCATGGACTGCTAAGGAGAAAAATGCTTTTGACAAGCTCAAAGAGAAGCTTACCTCTCAACCAGTCCTCATGATTTTGGATCTCTCAAAGCCATTTGAGGTCCAATGTGATGCTTGTGGTGATTGCCTTAGAGTAGTCTTGCTTCAAGAAGGGCATGCCATAGCATATGAGAGTCGAAGGCTCAATATGGATGAACGGGTCTTGGGCATTTATGAGAAAGAGATTTTAGGTGTTCTACATGTCCTAGACACATGGAAGCACTATTTATTGGGGACTCCATTCATTTTACAAACATACCACCAAAGTCTCAAGTACTTCATGATGCAAACCAAGCTTTCCAACATACAAATGAGGTGGGTAAATTTTTTTTCGCAATTTTATTTTCATATTGCTCACATTGCTGGTAAGCACAATCAAATAGCCGATGCACTTTCACGAGATGACCAAAAGTTAATGCGGTGTCTATAGCAACTCACAATGATCCATCTTCTATGATAGATGAGTATGCTAATGACCCTGACTTTAAAGATGTAATGTTAGCCCTTGCTTTGGGGAAGAAAGAGGAATCATTCACCTTGCAGGATGGTTATCTTCTCCATGGCAATAGGCTATGTGTTACCCACTCCCTTCATGAGAAAGTCATGTATGAATCCCATGCTCCTCCCTATGTGGGGCATAGAGGCAATCAGCTTACTCTTTGAGGAGTAGAGACATACTTCTATTGGCCTACCATGAGAGTGGACATACAAGAGTATGTTTCCAAATGTGTGGTATGCCAAAAGACCTAGTATGATAGAGGAAAGAAACCTGGATTACTCCAGCCATTGACAATCCCTAATTCACCGTGGGAGAGTATATCCATGGATTTTATCTTTGGATTACCCAATTCTATCCATGGGAATACGGGAATATGGACAATAGTCAACAAGTTTAGCAAGCAAGCACACTTTATTCCTGTCAAAAAGACTATTAAGGCACACCAATTGGAAACCCTCTTTATATCTCATATTTTCAAACACCATGGATTACCAACATCCATCTATCAGATAGAGATCCTAGAATAACCATTAATTTTTGGAAAGGTCTCTTTGAAAATCTAGGTACAAGATTGAATTTCTCTTTGGCCTGTCACCCACAAACGGATGGCCAAAGTGAGATAGTCAATCTTACGATACTCGATCTACTAAAGACTTATGTTACAATAGTAAATCAATGCTCACAAAATGAAAGAAGTACTTACCCCTTGTAGAGTGTGCGTACAATAATAATGTCCATACTATTACGGGAAAAACACCTTTTGAGATCATAGAGGGAAGGCCTAAAAGTCCCTTGCTACTTAAAGTACATGGGAAGGTCTTTTCTGTTGATGAGTATAGCCATGACCTACAAGAATCTTTTCAAAATGTTAAGGAGGCTATATCCATCCCTCAACAAAGGCAAGAAGCTGCTGCTGACAAGCACAGAAGGACCTTAACATTCAAAGAAAATGATTGGGTCTCACTTAAGTTTCCCAAGGCTCAATTGAGGCGAACGAGTGCAAAAATCCTATGAGCCATCAAAAGTATTATGATGGACTAGCAAAAAGATACTATGGTCCTTTTCACATCTTGAAACTAATCAATGACATGGCTTATCAACTCAAGTTGCCCAACCATTGGATCATACACAATGCTTTTCATGTGAGCCTACTTAAGCCCTAGAAAGGAGAGCCACCAAGAGAACCAATTATTAAAGACCCTCCAAAAATCAAAGACCAAGAAGAGGTGCTACAACCCGAAGCTATCCTTCGGCATGAAGACAAGGTACCATGACATGGTAAGTTTATCCGATGGTATCTTATCTAGTTCAAAAATTATCCTTTTGAAGATTCTACATTAGGGCCAAAAACGACTCAAAAAGGGCTGTTTGTTAATCTAAGGATTAAGGAATAGTCCAATAGTTATTTGACACGTATACAAAAGTATGGCACTCTTGTCTCCTCTATTGTGGGTTTTGGTGGTCCTATTTTGACGGAGAGCCGCTAAATGTCTTGATCATAAGGCTGAAACTGCTATATTTGGGTGCTTTCGGCGATAGAGCTCATTAAATTTGCGGCTCAAAGCAATAAAGTCTCGTCTTTTATTCTATTTTATATTTCACAAAAGCGTTGTCAAAAGATACGAAATCTATGTCAGAAGGCTCTCAAAACAAGAGCATTAATGAAAAATCACCTACTTTTTTCAAACGTATACCTTTCTCGCTCTCTAGTTTGTGAGAGGTTTTAAGTCTTTCCGTCTATACTTTCTTTCTTCTCTAATCTCTGAGTTTCCATGGCGTCTTTTGCATGTCGCCCTTCACATAACATAACTTCTTGTGACTTTCATAACGTTAGAGAGGATGGTCTTTGGAAGTCCATATCTTTTCGTGTGAATGACTGGGTAACAATGCTTCCTTCATGCAAAGGTGTACACAGAGTGAAGAGAACTAAACGCGATAAAGTAAAAAACCATTGGAAAGGTCGTGTTCTTGCTTTCAAAGTGACATACAATGGTTGGCTAGCTAAGTTTCAACATGTGTACATGGCCAAGGATATGGTGTTAGACTGGGAAGAACATCCCACACTGCATTCTTACTGTAAGTACAAAAAAAACTATTTGATACAGTGCATTTTTTTCATTATCCCATTGTTTTTCTCATTTTTTGATTCCATTCCAGATATATTTCCTTCAACAGCTGTGGAATGGCAGCCTGTGGAGAGTCTAAGTGGGACGTTCAAAGCAATGCATAAAGGGATTTCAGATGCTATGTATGCTGACATCCACCTTCCTTTTACAAAACAATGGATTTGTTTGTCTATTTTGCAGAATACAAAGTTCCATCACGAGAAGGTGCATATGGAGAACTACATCAGTTACCCATTCCCACCATAAGTTCACTTGACTGGGAAGCTCCTGATGCATGTACTATATCAAGCTTCAAATCCAAGATCAAAGAAGACATCCTTAAAGCTATGTCTCCGGGCAGGATATCAAGAAGGATTAAAGTTCAATGGTTCTTGCCTATACATGAATTTGTGGCATGTTTCAAAACAATGGATTTGCAGAGGACAGAGACGATGTGGCTTAATAGAAGACTTTCTATGACTGAACTGGATAATGTTCTTGGAGACAGATGGAGCACCAAAGAAACTTTCCATATTGGTGACAATATTAGTTGTAGAGTAAGCCCAAATTCTATGTCTATCTCATATCAACTATGTCGTCAATCATTAGTTCTGGGCTATGAATATAGGAGATGGAGAAGCAAATTAGGTAGCTAGGTTCCTCTCGACTCTGAGGAAAATTGTCCAGAGTTTGAACTAAAGGTCACAGTCCATCCACACACCGAGTATAGAAGCCTGATAGTAACAACAAATTGGAGACTAAATGATGTTAGAGAATCTCTTGAGTTTCTTGATAAAACATCTCCTGAGTATAGATTCAAAGTGGATGAAATTGTGGTGAGCACAAGGATGGAGAATTCAACCTCTTGCATCACATGCCTTCCCCCAAAAAGAGTTGTATTTGAGCCACTTGCAAGGACTTGAAAAAACAAGTTCAATATTGTAATCATTTTGCAAATATATTTATCTTTTCTCTACTTATGTTGTTTTAAACTTACAGGACATCATGATACACATTTAAGAATCGATAGTTGGTATTAAGTATTTGAAGTACAAAATTATGAATCACCAAAGGGTATATATATATATATGTTCATATGGACAAAATAAACAAAAGTGTACATAGCTTTTGTGGACTATTCAATCATGAAATTCCACTTTTCTTTTTGCCTGAGAGGATTCTGCATCCTTAGAGACCCTTTTCCTTTTGTGTTCAGAAGGAGGTGAAAGTTCAGGTGTGGGTGGTGGTGGTGACTTGGCAGGGGTTGGTGCTTTGGACCCCTTAGGGCTTGGCACGGGTGACTTGGCAGGGGTTGGTGCTTTGGTCTCCTGAGGACTGGCTGGCTTGGGTGATTTGGCAACTTTCTTTGGCAACATGAATGGTAACTTGAAAGGTAAGCTAGGTGCCTCCCCCTTATTGTTCTTAAGTGTACGACGCTTTTGAACCTTGAATTTCAATGGTGAGTGGAATGGATGGCCCTTTGTATCTGCTCTTTTTTTTGCAGGGCTCTTACTGGGACTCTTTCCCTTGGCAGTCTTCTTAGTGGGACTCTTCCCCTTGGCAGGGATCTTCTTTTTGGTAGGACTCTTCCCCTTGGAAGGGATCTTCTTCTTTGTGGGACTCTTCCCCTTGGCAGGACTCTTCTTGTGATCCTTTTTCTTTGTATGATCTTCTTTGCATGACTTTTCTTCTTTTGATCCATTTTCTTTGCATCCAAACCTTTGGTGGCTCTACCTTTCTTTGGTGGAAAAGGAGAATCTGGATCATTTGGATTTATTGATCTTTCCAAAACCATAGAAACAACCTTCTCTCTCACCCACGTGACCCAAGACTCTAGATAGTCATGCAACTGAAAAAAATAGAAAAAGGAACTAAAGGACATGAGAACATACATACATAAAACATCAAAATAAATACATGAACCACACTTACAGTGAGTGTAGTCATCCGGCACCTTGACTCAAGATATCTCCATGCATTTGCAAGCACCCTCCATCCACAAGATGTTGAGTCTGTCTGTAAAGGCACTTTTTGATTGTAGTACTTGAAAGCTTCTATATTGTAATCCTTATTTGTGGTACTCAGGTGACCAACAATAAGTTTGGCAGCACTGCAAGAAGACCTGAATCAAAAAGCTACTAATAGAAAACAATGGGCCATCATCAAGCATAGATTATGCTTCATACTTACAGTTTACTTTTCCCATGGATACTTGACAATGAATTCATAAATATAATATCTTTCTCCAAAAGATTGAAGATAATAAGACTCCAATGTCCTCTACAAAATAAAAAACAATTAGCTAAGAATACCACAAAATGTTAAAAATAACATGTAAGGAGTTAAGAATTACCCTTCAACATAGGGGTATAATATGTAATTGTAGGTCAGCATGTTAAAATCATCAAAAAAACTTGAAAGGGTTCCTTGCTTGTTAAAAAAGGCAGTGTGTCACTAGAGGGTCAAGTATGGCAATTTGCATAGCTAGATCCTCTGGAAGATCCCTCATAAGACACCTGGAAAAGGAAACACAAGCCCCAATGACCCCCTTGTGCCTGTCTGCGTTGCACATGCACTAATAATTAGCAAAGCAACACATACCTGAGACAGATATAGAGCACAGTGTCACCAAGCTCAATGTTGGGATTTACAAGCATACTTGTGTCTTGAGGGAATATGTCCAAATATGCCTCAGTATCTCCAAACAAGGAGACATCCACCACCATTTGGCCTGTGACTTTTTCATAAAGAAGAGAGTTGGATGCTCTTAAAATTTCAGCTTGCTCTTTAAGGATAGCATCCTCTGATATCATGTCTTGCTCCCTCTCAACTTCATTTCCTGCTTTGATATCCTGGGACTTTCTTGTCTTGTACTCATGTGTAACATCCTCAATGACAACCCCAGAATCTTTTTGCTGCCTGGAAGGAGGGATGTTTAAAATTTGGAAGGCTCTAAGATACTCACTAGGAATGAGCTCAAGAGCCTTATCAAACTTGTACCTTAGCCTTGACACAAGCACAAAATCTTTGCTCATAAGTGTGACCCTGTGAGCAAATGCAGCTGCAATGTAGCTATCATTCATAAAGTCTATGAGAAAATCCTCAGCAGCTTCCTGAAGGCACATCATAGCTTGAGATTGCCACCTTACTGAGACAAAAGTTTTGATATTCATCATGCTTACAAGTTTATCAGATATCTCTTTGACAACTCTCATGAAAGAGAGCTTTGGAATCAGTAGACAAGTAGACTTTTGTGCTTTTCTTATTTCTCTTAGGGATTTCACATGATAATTCAATCTTTTTCTGGCATTGGGCCTCTGACGAGGTAGTGGAGGGGGTGCTTTCTCTGCACCTTTCTCAACATCATCTGTTTCTGGATCAGTTGGGGCTTGGTAGACCTTCCTTGCAGTTTGCTTAGTCCTCGCCATTTGGGTAAAAGAACACACCACACGACAGACGCGTCACCCACAACCTTCAAGATGTTTCTATCGGGCCGTGTGTGAAGAGAAGGGTGGCAACAACACGATGCGATAGAAGGATGACCCAGGCTCTAGAATACGTCCGTATCGCGTCGTATGTGAGCATCGGAACCTCCAAAGAAAATCTCACAAAATGCCCTGTACGACGCGATACAGGGCGCACCCACACCCTAGAACATTAAGTAAGCCGAGTAGAAACCCCCGCACAACGCGATGAGAGCCTCACCTGACCGTTGCAACATGCGCCTATCGCGTCGTATGGGATGCCATGAGTATTTCAAAAAACAAGACCTTCACAATGCGATAGAGGGCACACAAACACCTTAGAACATCGTATAGAGCGTCGTATGCGAGTTCTGAAAACTTTTAGTAAGCCAAGCAGAAACCCCCGTACGACGCGATGAGAGGCTCACCTAGACTTTGCAACTTGCGCCTATCGTGTCGTATGGGATGCTAAGAGTATGGGAAGTGGTAGAAGGTGCGCCCACATGCCCAACACATCCCGGTCGCGTCGTTTGAGAAGAAGCTTGGCTTGGCTTAGTGGACGGATGACTCGAAGTGCGGGTAGTTGAGGAGGACACAACGCGAATGTCGAGTATGGGAGAAAGCAAAAAATGAGCACGTGACAAGGCTTTATATACATAAGACCGTCCGTACGACAATCGTTGTGCGCAGGCCACGTGGCATGTGTGCATGGTTGACACGTGTCACTAACGGTCATATTTCTGATCTTATATAAAGCTTGGTCTCGAATGTTACGAATGTTGCACGTTCACTTGTCGCATACGACGCGAGATATTATTCATTTTTGTGTACTAATCCTCTCGTCCCACACGATCTCATCCGTTGCAATTGCACATCGGTGGTCCCTCCCCTATCGCGTCTTTCGGGGCCCATATCACGTCTTTCGAGGTTCTTGTTTGCTTTGTTGTGGCTTTGTCTCGCACGACGCGTAGGGAAGCAGTTCCAAAGTCTGGGTCCAACGCGTATCGCGTGGTTCGGGGTTGTTGTCTGTTTTGGTGTGGCTTTGTCCCGCACGACGCGCAGGAAGGCAGTTCCAAAGCCCGGGTCCAGCGCGTATTGCGTGGTTCGGGGTTGTTGTTCGTTTTGCTGTGGCTTTGTCCCGCACAACGCGCAAGGAGAAAATTCCAAAGCTTGGGTCCAGCGCGTATTGCATGGTTCGGGTTTTTCATTGGCACTAGTACATTTGCAAACGTTGGGTTTATTTCTGTACCTTGTACCTAGCTTCACCTGTCGACTTTTCGTCTACCATGATTGAAGGCCGGGAGGAGATTTTGGAGGAGAGTCCAAGTGAGAAACTATTGGTGGCTGTGATGGATGGTGGTGACACGGAGGTGTACACCAAAGCATATGAAATATTCAACCCTGTGTTTGATCTTGCAGCTTTGTTAGACCATTTGAAAGACTTCTTGGCATAAGAATTCAAAGAGTTTGAGGATGCAGTTGAAGGCAATTGTTTGGTTTTAGATGGGAAGGCTTATTGTCATCTAACCGAATATACTACAAACTCAATTGAGAAGAGCAAAGTAACAAGGAGGTTTGGAAGATTTTCTAAGAAGACTTCCGTTGTTTGTCCAGCTACCATTTCTTGTCAATTACATTTAAACCCTTGTAACCTTGTTCCAAAAGAAGTTGCTTTTCTTTTCTTTTTGTTCCTTAAAGTTGACATGCAAGGCAAAGCTGATGAAGTGAAAGATACAGATGAGGCAACAAATAAAAATGTTTCCACAGTTTTGCAGCTTGAGAAAAGTGAAATTTTAGAAGAGGAGGAAGTTGATGTTGCATCTGAGGAGCAGGAGAGTGCAAATTTTGATGTTGATCAATTTAGAGCTAGTACTCTCATTGATGAGCCAATAGATGAGGTAGAAGTATCTGAAGCTTTCCTTACTATTCCAAACCTTCCCTACTTCTTTATCAATGGGAAAGAGTATATCCCTCTCCATCATATCCAGTGTCTGCTTAATATGAGGGAGGACTACTGTATTGCAACCATTTCTGAAGCTTCTAAGGTGGCCAAAGATTTTATTGACACAGAAGAAGAGTCAAAAGAGGAGTTTTTGGCACTTGATCTTCATACATCCAATAAAGATTTTTTGCCTGCTCCTGATGCACTTGCTCTATGCATGAGAAGAGTGGAAGAGGAAAAACCTTCCCTCAAAGATGAGGATTTTGAGAAGAGGCTTGTTGAGCTTGGCATCCAATCTTTTGGCAGAGGCTTTAAGCTGGAAAAAAATTGGAAAGGAAGTTGACATAAGAGAGATGACCGGATCATGCAATCTCCTTCAAGAAAAAGTCATTGCCGAAGATGAATTGCAAAAGGTGATCTCCCTACTGAAACCTTTCTTTTTTTTCAAGTTAGTTTTAATTACTCATTGTCTTGTTTTGCAGATTGAACTCCTCGACAAAGAAAATTTTCTTGGGAGAGCTAAAGGCTCGAGAGGGAAAGCAATAGAGGGCTCTTCAAGAAGGGATGCCTCCTCTCTCATGCACTACATGCCTACATTGGATAGTGCCACTTTCTGTGCTTTCCACATGCAGTATTCTGAAGATCCTGAGTTGCCAATGTTTGCACTGAAGATATTGTCACGGTTTTTAGGGTACACTCCCCTTCAAATCATGCAAACAAGATCATGCTACTTGAGAGAGCATCAGCACTTCGAATGTTTGGATATGCTGCAGGATTCAATGCCTCAAGAGCAGGATACTTTCTTTGCTACTCTAGCTATGTAGCAGTAGCTGAGGAGACAAATGTCAACCTTCTTGGGGGCTATAAAAGAAGAAAGTTTTTGAGATATAGGGGTGACATGCCTAGAGATATTAAAAAAAATCAAAAACTGATGTAAATTTGACAATTTTTTGCACCAAAATATCTTTTTTGAATTTGGATCTCTTTAGAAAGATTCAGTACAAAGTTTCAAAGTGAAGCATTAATCTCAGATCTGTGGTTGAGCAGCATGGTTGTTTGATCTCATCCGTTGTAATTGCCTCCTATAGAACCAATTGAATAATTCCTTTAGTGCATTGCTCCTTCTTTGTCCACCTCCCTTTCTCGTACATTTGAAAAAAGAAGTCCTCGCTTGATAGTGAGATTTTTCCATTCCCTGAGTATTCCATGTTGCAAGGGGTCCTTGTTTTGCAAAATATGGTCCATGCAGGTATAGAATATGCTAAAAATAAAATAAAAAGTTAGTTGAACTCAATAGGATGCAAAGTAAAATACTATCCAGACTTTAGAAAGTAATTGAATACTCACCAAGTAATATGTGATGTCTTTTGCTCCCCAAGCATCTGTAATAGCAGTTATTAAAAGCTTTATTGTCTTTTTAAAGTCATCTGCATAAGTAGCAGAGCTAACTTGTTGTCTCAAAACTTTCAAAAAATTGTCGAGCTTCTTCCACACTTCCATGCGTTTGTTGGCTACATCTGGTCTACTTTTGACATTGGTTGTTATAACACAAAGATCATTCCAGCAGTTCCACATAGCATCAACTTGTTTGTTGTCATGGTTACTCAAAAATCTTCTGGCTTTTGCTCCACCCATTGAAATATCTTGCAAAACATCACCGGTTCCTTTTGAAAGAGTGGGATCTTTTCTTAGATGCACTTGACCACCATGAAAACCCATTTGAGAGAGCAAAGCCTCGCATTTTTCTATGCACTCGTCTGCAAGTTTAGTTGGCTTAATAGAATATGCATAGTCGAGATGGAGTCGAAGCAATTTGTCCAAGATTCTAATCTCTGCATGCATTGTGCATGTATGTACATTTTTTAAATCTGTTGTTAGAATTGGATCCCAAATCATAGAAGACGATGGGTAGTCGATGACGTTAACACTATTCCTCGATGGTGCTTTTCCAACCTCGTGTTTCTGCAAGCCATCCTTTTGTTCCAGTGCTTGCCATGCAATATAGACATGGATACTTGGTATTGGCACCTCCACATACACCAAACATGCACTTTAATGCTTTTAGGTCGGCACTCAAGTGCCATTCTACAAAAAAGTCACCCATGCCATCTACACAGAGTTTTTCACCTGCATTTTGGTCCTGTATAATAGAAGGGATATCGGTTTGCAAAAATAGCCATTTCAATGTATCGTGATTTTCTACTGGTATCTGAGCTGCTTCGATCCACCAAAGTTCCATTTCTGATTGAGTTTTGTGGTATGGGGAATCAAGCTTACCCTGGCTATAGTCCATTGCTCTATTCATAAGGGATATGGATACTCTTTCCATTTTTTGACATTTTTGAATTTGAGCTTCATCCAATTTCAGAACAAATATAAGTTTTCCTTCACAATCAACGTCTTGCATATTATAATATCTCACCATAGCAGATTGAACATTTTTTATACTCATCCAAATGTTATTAAAAACATTATACTCAAAATAAGATTTTTTTTTCTGTTTTTCATATGGCATCGTTCCTTGTATATGATAGTACTCTCCAAAATGTTCGGCTATTTCTTAGTTTAATAGAGTCCTAACTTTCCTAACATTATGAGGCCTAGGCAACCCAAAAGCTTTAATCTTGTAATACTTTAAAACCTAAAACCAGGTCTTAGAGATGGCCCTGTAACCCCTTCTACTCACCCCCACTGTGTCACAAACTTCTTGCATTTGAGAAGGTTGGACCAGTTTCAGTAAACTTTGAAATACCAATTTTTTCTGAGTTTAATTTTCAAAAAGTTTCAAAAAGTTTAAGAATATCACTTTTGTTCATTACCTCATTCAAAAATCTCACCCTTTTTTGACCATTGGACATATCAAATCCTAAAAGACTAGTCACATGTTCTCTAGTAATCTTTAATCTTTTTTTTCTTTGTCCAGAACCTTCTGTTAAGTTTACTACATCTCTCATTCGTTTTACTCGTGCTCTTAATCCTATTGGAGTTTCTTTTAAAGTCCAAGTTGGTGATTTTCTTGTTTAGAGATGCTATTTGGTTTTCAAGTTCTAAAATTCTTATTGCATTTGAAGACAAAACAGTTTTGAGATATTGAATGTAATGTGTATGATCAATGTGTAAATGAGATAACCTAGAACTATATCCTAGTAAGCCATCAACCCCATCACCAACAAATCTCATCAAATCATGAGGTGTGTGAAAAGATGGATACCTTCCAGTGCTAGGATCCGGTGGATACAAGCTCCCATCTGTCCATATATCAATGTGTTTCTTTCCCTCGTTGCGAAGTTGTTGTGCTTCATTTGCAGTTGTAACTGGTCTTTGATAGACACTCCGCGTAGTAGCATATTCCTGGCTTAGCTTAATGTTCAAGTGAAACTTGCGATTATCACTAATGAAAGATGTATTAGTCATTGTAAGTAATGAAGGAACAGAAAGTATAATGGAAATAACGTAGCAGCAGAACAAGGTGCATCAGAGAAGAAGAGATAAAGCTCGCGAAAGGTGAGAGAAAAAAGAGAGATTCAAAAGTGGAAACAACTATTTGCCGCCAAGTGAAGTAAATGAAAACAAATTTCGAGGTGAGCCACAAAGGAATGTAAAGTAAACGATATCTTTTTGAATATTTAGAGATATGTACCTAGATACGCTTTAGATTGCGTAGATATGCTTTAAATGACCAAAACGGACAAATTTGGAGCCGTTTTGACCACAAACGGCTCTGCTAATTAGTAATTTAACCAATTCCTTACACAGCCCTTTTTGAGTCGTTTTTGGCCCTAATGAGATGGATGCAAGGAATACAACTTAAGGATAGTACGAACCTTGTCAATGCTTACTATGCTACACTAGAGTAAGCAAATGTAAATGCTTTCTAAATGAACAATGTTTTTGTCTTATAAGACTCATCCTCTTTTGTGCACAAATTTAAATAGTATGCATGCTTCGAATCATGTTTGTGATGACGACATCACTCACCAAGTAGAATTTGTCACTCTACTTTGGGAGTATGATATGGACTAAAAAGCAAACATGCTTGCGGCAGCTACGTCTCCCAAGCACCAAATGGACTAGTCAATGATGTTCTACCCGCTAAGAAATATATACTAATGACTAAGACTTTATCTCTTCTACCTCATAGTCAAGGACGACTATGATTTCAAGAGAGAGGTAAAATCATAAAATCTAATATCTAAATAACCCAAATGATTTTCTCATATTAAACTGATCATTTAATGTGGGAGAATACATGGGAACAAGGGTTAGAATATAGACATGTGCTTATGGATCTGTCTCAACATGGGGCTAAGGTTAAAGGGGTCCAAATGAGAGACGGTCTGTTAAAGAGAAATGCTACCTAATGGAGCTTAAAGACCTTAGGGTTAGCTTCATTAAAGACCTCCAAAAGTTAGTGTTAAAAAGTCCTTTGACCTTAGGCAAAGCTAAGGCCGATGGGAATCCTAACCAAGCATGAGGTTCTCGTCGTGCTTGCTGACTAAGGTGCTTAAGGTGTTTGTGGGAACCTTGCCCAAGCTTGAGGTGCTTCTCATGCTTAAATGACTAAGGTTCTTGAAGTGTTTAATTCAAACATGATCTCTCAAGAAGAGGCATAAACAATTTTCATGCTTAAATGACTAATATGCTTGAAGAGTTCAATTCAAACATGATATCTTAAGCACCATACAAGACACATGTCAAGATCCTCCCCCCATTTGGCCCTCATGATGTGCTTGAATCCTATTGGATAGGCTTTAAAGGGGTCCAATGAGAATTTAGATGTATAAAAATAAATAATTAAATTCTTTCTCTCAAAGAGGAAAAAGAGGACACATGTCCAAATGATATAATTAGAGAGAGAGAGAGAGAGAGAGAGAGAGAGAGAGAGAGAGAGAGAGAGAGAGAGAGAGAGTGGACCAAGCATGAAAGGGGGTATACTCTCCCACACACGCACACACACTCTCTCTCATTGAGTGATGCAAATGTTACCATATACATGTGGTAGTGATGTGTGTGAACACACTAGCGTGCAGTTGAACAGGTTTTTATTGCTTCTCAAAGAAAGGGTGGTAACAGCAATGCAGCCACTTCTTATGGTTCTGCTGTGAGTGGCAAAAATTATGTTCCCAATGCTTCTGCTGGTAGCAATTTGTCTGGACATTCTGGCGATAAGGGCAAGAAGAAGATGCGTTGCCATTATTGTAAAGCTAATGATCACTTGATCAAGTCGTGTCCTAAGTTGAAGGCCAACGAGGCTAAGAAGAAAGAGGGTGGTTCCACTGCAAATGCTAGTTCCACTACAAATGCAGCCATTGTTGAGTCTTTTGTGAAAGGAGATTGTGATGCTGATGTTGATGCGGAATGGGCTTTTAGCGTAGAGTGCACTTACAATCCTGCTGTCCATGATGCATGCTTATCAGTTGCTGCAGATTCACATGTGTGGTATTTCGACAGTGGTGCTACAAAGCACATTACCTCACATCGTGAATTGTTCACCTCTCTCGAGTCTGTCCCTCATGGGAATTCAGTCACTTGTGCCAACAATGCCTCTTATCCGGTTCAGGGAGTTCGAAAGATTGTGCTCACTGCTGCTAATGGCAGTTCCTTCATAGTTGTTGATGCACTTTATGTTCGTGGGATCAAGAAGAATCTCTTGTCTGTATCCGCACTTGCTAGACTTGGACTTGTAGTCAAATTTGTGGATGACAGATGTACAGTTCATGATCTCAGTTTTGGTGATGAAATTGTTGCATCTGGGCTTTTATGCCGTGGGCTGTATAAGCTCACTTTGTATGACAAGTGTGGACAAAATTTTGCAAATACTGTTGCAGATTCAAGGGCTCTTTCAGATGCAAAACTTTGGCATGCACGTTTCGGTCATCTGAATTTTGCCAGTTTGCTGCGTTTGCAAAAATCTGATATGGTTGCTTCTTTGCCGCCTCTTGAAGCACCTGTCAAACATGTTTGTGAAGGCTGTATTTTGGGTAAGATGCAGCGTTCTAAGTTTCCAAAGGATGGTTCAGTTCGGGCCACATGCAAGTTGCAGCTTGTGCATAGTGATGTTTGTGGGCCCATGCAAACTCCGTCCTTGGGCAATTACTTGTACTTCGTGAGTTTCATTGATGGTTACTCCAGGCATGCATGGGTATTTCCGCTTAAAGCAAAGTCCGAAGTCTTTATGTGCTTCAAACAATTTCTGGCTATGGCTGAAAATGTCTCGAAATGTACTATGGGCACCCTCCGTTCAGATCAAGGGGGGGAGTATATGTCTCATGAATTTAATGCATTTCTGGCTAGTCGTGGGATAAAACACCAATGTACAGTGCCTTATACACCTCAGCAAAATGGTGTTGCTGAGAGGAAAAACAGGTCACTTACGAAAATGGCACGATGTATGGTCAAAAGTCAAGCTTTACCGCATTCTTTTTGGCTTGAGGCCATCATGTGTGCCACTTATGTACTTAACAGGTGTCCTACGAAAGCTCTGCAGTCTATTACTCCATATGAAGCATGGCATGATAGAAAGCCTTCTATTGAGCACATGCGTGTTTTTGGCTGTTTGACATATGCTTTGGTGCCACAAGTGCAGCGCAGAAAATTGGATGATAAGGCTGTCAAATGTATTTTTGTTGGTTACAGTGCTGAAAGCAAAGGTTACAGGTTGTATCATCCGCAAACGAAACGTATTCTGGTTTCACGGGATGTAGTGTTTGTGGAAGATTCTGTTCAGCCCTTGCTGTCATGTGCTAGAGACAGTAATGTAAGCTCAAAGGACATTTATGACACTTTGTTGCCTCTTTTCAGTGGTGGAAATACGAATGTAAGTTCCAATGAGAAAAATGTACAGCCTATGGGGGTTTCTGAAAATGTTTTAGATCAGCCTATTACTAATGCAGATGTACATGATGTACTTGATGAGGAAAGGGCTGAAAATGAGCAGGCTAGAGGTATGCCAAAATGGCTGGTGCACACATTTTGCGTGACAGTAAATTGGATGCACCTTTGTCTAGTCGTACTCGTTCAGGCTCTCGCCATGCATCTTATGCATCAGATTGTTATGCTTTGGCTGTGTCTACCTTACATGATGTTGAGGAGCCTCTGACTTTTGATGAAGCACAAAATTCAGAAAATTGGATGGCTGCCATGCAATCAGAATATGATGCACTTATAGAAAATGACACATGGACTTTATGTGATTTGCCTCTTGGCAAAAAGGCCATTGGTACGAAGTGGGTTTACAAGTTGAAACGCAAGCCGGATGGTGACATCCATCACCATAAGGCTCGACTTGTTGCAAAGGGTTATGCACAGCAAAAAGGCATAGATTATGAAGAGACTTTTGCTCCCACTTTTCGTAGGACTACTGTGCGTTTTCTATGTGCATTGGCAACTCATTTTGGTTGGGATGTACATCAATCAGACATTGTTACTGCTTTCTTGAATGGTGACATATTTGAGGAAGTTTATGTAACGCAGCCTCGCGGTTTTGTCATAAAAGGATAAGAGGACAAAGTGTGCAAATGTAACAAGGCTTTGTATGGGTTGAAGCAATCTCCTCGTGCTTGGTATGAGAAAGCTGACACTCATTTGGTCAAACAAGGCTTTCGTAACAGTCCAACAGAAAGCACATTGTATGTAAAGCGTGAGGGTGATGTATTTCTCATCGTGGTTCTTTATGTTGATGATTTGCTGATCACTGGACCAAATGAGAGACATATTGCTGAATTTAAGGCTGATCTGAATGCTACTTTCAAGATGAAAGATTTGGGGCTGTTGCATCATTATTTGGGTATACAGTTTCAGCAGTGTGATGGTGGTATTGCCTTGTGTCAGAAAAGTTACATATAGACATTGCTATGTAAGTTTGGACTTGAGGATTGCAAACCTATTGCCACTCCCATGGAAACAGGTTTGAAGTTGAGTCTACATGATGCTGGTGATCCTGCTGATGTCACTCTTTACCAAACTGCTGTTGGCTGCCTCATTTATGTATGCAACACGAGGCCGGATATTCAGTTTGCAGTCTCACGGGTCAGCAGATTTATGCATAGCCCAGGGTCTAAGCATTGGCAGGCTGTCAAGAGGATTTTCCGCTACCTTAGTGGCACTTTACCTCTTGGCTTGTTTTATCCCAAGGGGGGATCATTGCTGCCAGACTTACATGCTTTTTCGGACCAGATTGGGCTGGTTGTTTTGACACGCGAGTGTCCACAAGTGGTTTTTGTTTCATGCTTGGCAGTTCATGTATATCATGGTTGAGCAAGAAGCAACCTACTGTGGCCACTTCGAGTTGTGAGGCTGAGTACAGGGTAGTCTTCACAGCTACGGTTGAGTGTGTATGGCTCAGACGCCTTATGGCTGATTTGGGTGTTGGACAGGACACTGCCAACACTATCTACACTGACAGTCAGAGTGCATTGGCAGTTGCGAGGAACCCAGTTTTTCATGCTCGCACAAAGCACATTGAGGTGCATTACCACTATGTCAGGGAGAGGCTCTCAGCAGGAGAGATCAGCTTGGCTTATGTGCCAACACAGGACAACCTTGCAGATCTTTTCACAAAGGCATTGTCTCGTGAGAAGCTTGAAGCTTTCGGCAAAGCTTTGGGCTTACTCCCCTTTGTGGACTGATCCTGTCCTCAGGGCATGGCACTTCCCTTTACTCATGTGCCAGCTCTCGTTCACCGCATCACTCCAGGGGGGATTTGTTACCATATACATGTGGTAGTGATGTGTGTGAACACACTAGGACCGCCGGAGCATTTTTTCCCTCTTTAGGAGGTTTTTTCCCCCGTGCATTGTATATATGCCCATTACTCTAGGGCTATCAATCTTTCCATTGCACACTAAGTAACACACTCTCTATTGTGTGCCTTGAGCTTCCTTTGTCTTCTCCAAGCCGTGTGTGTTTCTCTGCAACCCTAATTCCAACAGCAAAGTGCAAGAGCTCCATCTCCTTCTCCAAGCTTGTTGAGAAGTTGAGAGCCTACACCAACACTCTTGGCTATGGAATGCAAATCCAACCAAGAGCCATGCTTCAATGCTTAAGCTTGCCATCTTCTTCATCTTCATTACTATGCTATTATGCTACGCTAAGCAAGAAGAGTGATGATAAGTGATGAACTATTTCTTTCTTTTATGAATGATTTTGCTTCCTCTTCCCTACCCTCATTCCCTGCTAGCTCTCTCCACCTTCGAAGGTGTTTGAGGCCTTGGGACCGAGGGTTGGGATAGTTAATGATTTTTGCAAAGTTTATGTTATGCTCGTGATGCATGAAGATTTCCATTTTCACTGCATCAACTATGTCACAAGGAACACAAAGATTGTATTGTACCAAGTCTCTCTTGATGGGAGAATCTATAATACAAACGCGTTTTGGAGGGGGGACTGGCTCCAAGTACTCAACTATTGTCATGTTCTCTAATACTCTCTTGCAAAATTATTGTTCATGCCAAGTTAATTAAGTACTATGCTTATGTCATTACCATCAATTAAGTTCACCCTTTATGTTCTCAAAGTAATCTCACAAAAATGCTCACTCTAATTCTCTTAATTCCGCTATTCTCAAAGTTCATAGGACATTTCCATTCCATTGGTATCAGAGCATTTGGTTTCTCTTTTCTTGCTTAAGCAGAGAGGTCCTTAAGTAGCCTATTAATGGTTGATTTTGTTAATTATATTAGTGGAAGTAGGATCTACTATCAATTTTGTTGAGCCCACTATGTAAGATATGGTGCACACCTTGGGAGCTTTGGTAGTAATATTGGGGTCTTTTTAGACTTGCCTATGGCTTTACCATTATTGACCCATAAGAAGTCCAAAAGGATCTCGCCCCTCGGTAATTCTGCAATATTAGACCCACTTCACTACTCTCTATAATTAACCAATTCAAGCCGTGGGTGTAGATACTTAAGCGTTGATTTTCAAAGGCTAAGACGAGTAGCAACTGAGGTTTTGAATTTCCAAAGAATACACTAAGTAAACACATAAGTATAATTAGCATGGCTGATAATAACCAAAGAGTAGAATGAACATTGATAACTTTGATATTGCACATGAAGGCTAATGATGATGCCCCCATGTTTGTCAATTATCTTGTTACTAGGTTGCAGCTAGCTATGGGAAACCTTGCTTTGCAAGCCAAAGTTACTCAACAACTTCATGCTTATGGGATTTCCCTTCCTCTCCAAGAGGAGAGAGAGCTTAGGAGGCCTCTTGATGAGACCCCCAAAAGAACTCTCTCTCCCATACAAGAGGAGGAATCCAAGAACAAGTAAGTAATGAATCCCTAAGTTCCTCTGAAGATGTGGCTCCAGGAAGATGGCGGTTTAGACGATCGCCAACTCCTCCCAAGAGGAAATGGTCAACACACAGTCCTTCTCCTCATCACTCCAAAAGGGAAGAGAGGAAACAAAGGAAGGAAAGTTCAAGAAAGAGGTCATTCTCTTCTCCTTCTTCTTCACCTTCCTCCTCTTTCGACGAAAGCTATGGCTATTCTCCTAGAGAATACAAGAGGTGAGGACATCACAAATCATACCTTGCAGCCGAAGGTCACAAAAGCTCAAGAAGTTCAAAGAGGGAGGAAATAGTATCTCCTTTCTCACCTATGATGGCACCTTAGGTGCCACTGACAAAGTGCTGGCCTTCATCCAGCAATTTGATGTGGCCTTTGGAGACGAGGGCTTCACGGAGTCCTCCAAGCTACACTATGTAGCTGTGCACTTCCAGAAATCGGCTCTTCAATGGTGGGTTAGCCTTTGTGGCAATGGTGAAGCCCCAAAGACATAGAAAACTCTACAATTTTCCATCATGAAGCAATTCCTTGCAAGAAATGCAAAGGAAAAAGTACTTACTGAATGGCGCAGTTTGAATCTTCTCTCCCACGAGTCTATTTACAAATATGTGGACAAATTTTGGGATTTACATCTCAAGGCTACTGTGTTCCAAAAGATAGAATTCACCGAGCAAAATAAAAAAATTTGTGTGGGATTACCTAAAGAAATGGCCGAATATGTCAAGTCCCAGCTGCCTGGTTCTATCACCGAAGTAATCCACCACACCATGGTTGCTTCCCACATCAATTTCCAACAAGGGGCTAGATGGAATGTCAAGTCCATGGAAAACAAAGACAAAAGTGATGCAAAGGGGAAAACCAATGCCCAAAATTCTTCCTAAGGCAATTCCAATAACAACAACAACAACAATCAGTTCAAAGAGAAGGGAGTTTATAAAGGTTAAAAAAAAAACTCTCTTGAAGAGCTTGAAGATTTTGCAAGGACCATAAGTGTTTTAAGTGTGGGGATCAAGGACATGGCTATCCTTCTTGCCCCAAGAGAAATGTCTGCAGTGAGAATTTTAGAGCTTCCACCATTGAAGCTCCAAAAGAGGATGCTCATTGCAAAGGATCACCTCTCTCGTATGCTTGGGGAAAGGTAAGGGAACATGATGCCTTAGTCTTGGTGGCCACCAAGTTGGCCACCAAGTTGCTCTCATACTATCTCCAATTCTGGATAAATCCATTACTCCTTATCAACATGGCTTCATCAAAGGAAGGTCAATATATGATAACATCCTGGCTGCCATGGTTGGCATAGAGCACCCAACATTCACCAAACAATAGTGTATCATGTTGCAACTTGTCTTGATAAAGCTTACGAGAAGATTACTTGGTCGTTCATTGAGGAGTTCATGAAATCTCTAGGCTTTGGCCCTTGACGGTATAGGCTAGTTCTCACTCTCAATGACGGTACTCTGATATGCTCTTTAATGATAGAATTGTGGGTGCTTTTGAATTCAAAAGATCAATCAAGCATGGATGCCCGCTTGTCCCCTTGTTGTTTGCCATCGATTTGCATCCGCTAGTTACCATGCTAAGAGATAGTGCCGCGAGAGGGGAGATCCAAGGATTGTCCTTGCCGAACAAGGACCTACACCTAGCAAAGCTCTTTCCCTATGATTCCTTGCTCTTACTCAAAGCCTTCCCATAGAATGTTCAAAGGGCTTTGGAGATTTTGCAAACGTTTGCCTTAGCTTTGAGATCCAAATGTAGTATTGAAAAATCTAGATTGATCTCAATGTTGTCAGAAAACTACTCTTTCAATCCTTCTATGTGGACCACATAAATAGTTTCTAGAGGGAAGGTCTTCTGTCACCTTGGTGCTCCACTGGGGGTTGATGTGCAACATAAGCAATGATCCAATGGGTTATGGACAAGATTAGAAGCAAGATGAGAAGGCACGATTATGTGTTGCTTCCCTTTCCAAGCAGGGTTAAAGTGATTCATTTTTTTGCTGATCCCATAAATAGCCTTCACCTGCCTGCTTCTTAAATTAGCAAAGTGCAATCGAAAGGAGTTCTTGAAACCGGTGAAAAGATTCCTATGAAAAAATAACACCAAAGACGTGATGCCTTGGAAATGGGCATGGTGGGAGACTATCGCAAGGCAAGTGGAGCGAGGAGGCATCGGCATTCTCAATCGTGCTATTCATGCAGAGGCCCAATGTGCCAAGTTCTTGACGTCAATCATGCTACAAGACCATGCATGGCCATTATGGCAAAGGACTTGACTGACAAGGCAAACCTTACTACTTCTAAGGGTGGCCAATGGAAAAAATTATAGGTACATGACAAGTTGCTCGCCCCTTGGTGGTCCAGCTTAAGATTGGGAGGCACAACAGGTGAGATTGTACGAAAGTGTAATAGAGATTTGTAGGTGCTAGACCGGGGAGAGGTGAAAAGGTACTTCCACAACTCCATCACTAATTGGTCCCCTTGGCTTTCTAAGGTGGGAAGTCTTCAACTTAACCCATTATTGACAGAGATTGCTAGAAAGATCAACAAGAAAGGTCTCAGTCATCTTGGCCATTTTTGGGACATCAGTAAACAGGAGCTAGAAAGGTGATGACCACTTGGCTACCCAATTCATCTCCACGAGACCTAAAGACTTCTAATCAAGAGAGTTTTTGGTTGGGTTGGATGATTGTTGTATGTTGAGATGCGAGTCTGCACTCAAATGGAAGGCCTGGTGGTGGCCCAAGGATAGACATTTTTGCACACCTAAGACCAAAGACATCTACCAATCTCTTTTGGTCTCGTCGGATTGGTTATGTCCCCTCAATTGGCAAGGTGTATGGTGGTATCAAATAACATTTGGAAAACACAATGGCCTCTAACAATGAATATCTTTCTCTAAAAAGTGATATGGGGGGACCTTGCCGTCAAGAATGAAGATCTCTGCTAGAGGGATAGGATCTGATAGATGTTTGGGCTACAAAGTGGCTATGAGGAACTTGTGCACCTTGTCATGGAGTGCCTGTTATAAGTGGGATGGCAGGAAAGACATGCAAATGGATGCAAAAGACATGGAAGATAGGGTTCGTCAAGAACGACCTGATCCTAGGCAGGATGGGAATGAAAAGCCAAGTATTAATGATCTGCACATAAATTGTTAGATTCTGCTACTTTAAGAAAGTATGGAAGGCTAGGAATCGTTAGGTCTTCAAGAATTGTCTCTCTTGTACCAGCTTCTTGGAGATCATGTGTAAAAGAAAAGACCTAGACAAATGGTAGTGGGCCATCAATGTGGTTCTGATAAGTTAGAAATGGCCTTTTTTGGATGTACTTTGAACCCTATCATGTATCTCTATGCTTCCGTGGTGGATGCCCTGGCTCAGATTGTGAGCAGAGCTGGTCTTGTGATTTTTTGAAATGTTTAATATCACATCACTCACTTTTGTAAGTTCTGAAAGAAAAAAGATGGCCTTCTTGTTTTAAAGTGCTATTCTTTGACACTTGCTACATGTGCACGTACTATAAATGTGTATGTTTCTCCTAAGCATATGCCATGTGCACTCCATATTAGATGCACATTACATGAACTTATGTATTTCTATACTAACATACTTGCATTGCTAGCATATTCCTCGGCAGGCATTCCAAGTGCCTTCTTTATGTGCTGTAAAGGTTATCTTTTTTCACTTTTAAAACTTGTGTTGAGTCCTCTTGACCTTACTCTTTATGTGTCGAGATTGGCCTTTTAATAACTCAATGGTACCTAATATGTATAGAGGTGCTTTCTCTATTCTTTCTCTTTCTCTGTATAATTGAATCGTCACTCTCTCTCTCTCTCTCTCTCTCTCTCTCTCTCTCTCTATATATATATATATATAGGTGAGAGTGCTATCAATCGAGACATCACTAGAAAATAGAGATGGAGCTTCTGCGGATGGTGTTGGAATTAGGGTTGCAGAGAAACGCGCACACCTTGGAGAAGACGAAGGAAGCTCAAGGCACACAATAGAGAGTGTGTTACTTAGTGTGCAATGGAAAGATAGATAGCCCTAGAGTGATGGGTGTATATACAATGCACGGGGGGAAAAACCTCCTAAAGAGGGAAAAAATGCCCCGGCGGTCCTAGTGTGTTCACACAGATCACTACCACATGTATATGGTAACAAATCCCCCTTGGAGTGATGTGGTGAACGAGAGCTGGCACATGAGTAAAGGGAAGTGTCATGCCCTAAGGACATGATCAGTCCACAAAGGGGAGTAAGCCAAAACCTTTGCGGAAAGCTTCAAGATTCTCACGAGACAATGCCTTTGTGAAAAGATCTGCAAGGTTGTCCTGTGTTGGCACATAAGCCAAGCTGATCTCTCCTACTGAGAGCCTCTCCCTGACATAGTGGTAATGCACCTCAATGTGCTTTGTGCAAGCATGAAAAATTGGGTTCCTCGCAACTGCCAATGCGCTCTGACTGTCAGTGTAGATAGTGTTGGCAGTGTCCTATCCAACACCCAAATCATCCATAAGGCGTCTGAGCCATACAAAGTCAACCGTAGGTGTGAAGATTGCCCTGTACTCAGCCTCACAACTCGAAGTGGCCACAGTAGGTTGCTTCTTGCTCAACCATGATATACATGAACTACCAAGCATGAAACAAAAACCACTTGTGGACACTCGCGCGTCAAAACAACCAGCCCAATCTGAGTCCGAAAAAGCATGTAAGTCTAGCGGCAATGATCCCCCCTTGGGATAAAACAAGCCAAGATGTAAAGTGCCACTAAGGTAGCAGAAAATCCTCTTGACAGCCTGCCAATGCTTAGACCCTGGGCTATGCATAAATCTGCTGACGTGTGAGACTACAAACTGAATATCTGGCCTCGTGTTGCATACATAAATGAGGCAGCCAACAATAGTTTGGTAAAGAGTGATATCAGCAGGATCGCCAGCATCATGTAGAGTCAACTTCAAACCTGTTTCCATGGAAATGGAAATAGGTTTGCAATCCTCAAGTCCAAACTTACATAGGAATGTCTCTATGTCACTTTTCTGACACAAGGCAATACCACCATGACATTGCTTAAATTGTATACCCAAGTAATGATGCAACAATCCCAAATCTTTCATCTTGAAAGTAGCATTCAAATTAGCCTTAAATTCAGCAATATGTCTCTCATTTGGTCCAGTGATCAACAAATCATCGACATAAAGAACCACAACGAGAAGTACATCACCCTCACGCTTTACATACAATGTGCTTTCTGTTGGACTGTTACGAAAGCCTCGTTTAACCAAATGAGTGTCAGCTTTCTCATACCAAGCACGAGGAGATTGCTTCAACCCATACAAAGCCTTCTTACATCTGCACACTTTGTCCTCTTATCCTTTTATGACAAAACCGCGAGGCTGCGTTACATAAACTTCCTCAAATATGTTATCATTCAAGAAAGCAGTAACAATGTCTGATTGATGTACATCCCAACCAAAATGAGCTGCCAATGCACATAGAAAATGCACATTAGTCATACGACAAGTGGGAGCAAAACTCTCTTCATAATGTATGCCTTTTTGTTGTGCATAACCCTTTGCAACAAGTCGAGTCTTATGGTGATCGATCTCACCATTCGGCTTGCGTTTCAACTTGTAAACCCACTTCGTACCAGTGGCCTTTTTGCCAGGAGGCAAATCACATAAAGTCCATGTGTCATTTTCTATAAGTGCATCATATTCTGATTGCATGGCAGCCATCCAATTTTCTGAATTTTGTGCTTCATCAAAAGACAGAGGCTTCTCAACATCATGTAAGCTAGACACAGCCAAAGCATAACAATCTGATGCATAAGATGCATGGCGAGAGCCTGAACGAGTACGACTAGATAAAGGTGCATCTGATTTACTATCACGCGAAGTGTGCACCAGCCATTTTGGCATACCTCTAGTCTACTCATATTCAGCCCTTTCCTCATCAAGTACATCATGTACATCTGCATCAGTAGTAGGCTGATCTGTAACATTTTCAAAAACCCCCATAGGCTGTATATTTGCCTCATTGGAACTTACATTCGTATTTCCACCACTGAAAAGAGGCAACAAAGTGTCATAAATGTCCTGTGAGCTTACATTACTGTCTCTAGTACATGACAGCAAGGGCTGAACAGAATCTTCCACAAACACTACATCCCGTGAAACCAGAATACGTTTTGTTTGTGGATGATACAACCTGTAACCTTTGCTTTCAGCACTGTAACCAACAAAAATACATTTGACAGCCTTATCATCCAATTTTCTACGCTGCACTTGTGGCACCAAAGCATATGCCAAACAGCCAAAAACACGCATGTGCTCAATAGAAGGCTTTCTATCATGCCATGCTTCATATGGAGTAATAGACTGCAAAGCTTTCGTAGGACACCTGTTAAGTACATAAGTGGCACACATGATGGCCTCAAGCCAAAAAGAATGCGGCAAAGCTTGATTTTTGACCATACATCGTGCCATTTTCGTAAGTCACCTGTTTTTCCTCTCAGTAACACCATTTTGCTGAGGTGTATAAGGCACTGTACATTGGTGTTTTTTCCCACGACTAGCCAGAAATGCATTAAATTCATGAGACATATACTCCCCCCCTCGATCGGAACGGAGGGTGCCCAGAGTACATTTTGAGACATTTTCAGCCATAGCCAGAAATTGTTTGAAGCACATAAAAACTTCGGACTTTGCTTTAAGCAGAAATACCCATGCATGCCTGGAGTAATCATCAATGAAAGTCACGAAGTAAAGGTAATTGCCCAAGGACGGAGTTTGCATGGGCCCACAGACATCCCCTATGCACAAGCTGCAACTTGCATGTGGCCCGAATTGAACCATCCTTTGGAAACTTAGAACTCTGCATCTTACCCAAAATACAGCCTTCACAAACATGTTTGACAGGTGCTTCAAGAGGCGGCAAAGAAGCAACCATATCAGATTTTTGCAAACGCAGCAAACTGGCAAAATTCAGATGACCCAAACGTGCATGCTAAATTTTTTCATCTGAAATAGCCCTTGAATCTGCAACAGCATTTGCAAAATTTTGCCCACACTTGTCATACAAAGTGAGCTTATATAGCCCACGACACAAAAGGCAAGATGCAACAATTTCATCACCAAAAGTGAGATCATGAATTGTACGTCTATCATCCATAAATTTGACTACAAGTCCAAGTCTAGCAAGTGCAGATACAGACAAAAGATTCTTCTTGATCCCACGAACATAAAGTGCATCAACAACTATGAAGGAACTACCATTTGCAACAGTAAGCACAATCTTTCGAACTCCCTGAACCGGATAAGAGGCATTGTTGGCACAAGTGACTGAATTCCCATGAGGGACAGACTCGAGAGAGGTGAACAATTCACGATGTGAGGTAATGTGCTTTGTAGCACCACTGTCGAAATACCACACATGTGAATCTGCAGCAACTGACAAGCATGCATCATGGACAGCAGGATTGTAAGTGCACTCTACGCTAAAAGCCCATTCCGCATCAACATCAGCATCACAATCTCCTTTCACAGAAGACTCAACAATGGCTGCATTTGTAGTGGAACTAGCATTTGCAGTGAAACCACCCTCTTTCTTCTTAGCCTCTTTGGCCTTCAACTTAGGACACGACTTGATCAAGTGATCATTAGCTTTACAATAATGGCAACGCATCTTCTTCTTGCCCTTATCGCCATAATGTCCAGACGAATTGCTACCAGCAGAAGCATTGGGAACATAATTTTTGCCACTCACAGCAGAACCATAAGAAGTGGCTGCATTGCTGTTACCACCCTTTCTTTGAGAAGCAATAAAAGCCTGTTCAACTGCACGCTGTCTAGTCCTGTTTTTTCTGGACAGTGACTCTTGCAACAGCAATGTGCATAATGCATCAAACTTGACAACTTATGGATTTCCTTGGGTCATCAGTCTCCAAGTACTAGCAAAAGTCTAGTAGGAATCTGGTAAGGCATCAAGAACAGTCTGCACAAGGGAACTATTTGAAATGACTTCACCTGCAGAAATAAGCTGCTCATTGATATCCTTGACACTAGCAAGGAAAGTGTCCATATCATCCTCCTCATGCATAATCTTCGACTCCAGCTCTTTACGCAGCAAAGCAATTTTAGCCTCATTGCGGCTTGCATAAAGACCTGCTAGAATATCCCAAGCCTGTTTTGCTGATTGAACGGATGTGAGGAACAATGGTGCGCTTCACAGACAACGCAATCAATGCATGAGCCTGCGCATCCTTAACATCCCAACGAGCTTGTTCTGCCGTAGGCAAAACAACTCTAACAGCTGCAATCCTTGCAGCAAGACCTGCAACATCCTCAACATCGCCTACATCCTCAGAACCAGGACATACATCAATGCCCTGCACAATGTTCCAGACACCCTTTGACACAAGAACATGTTGCATCATATAAGCCCACATAGGGTAGTTGTCCCCATCCAACCTGTCCTCAACAACAAACATCTTGAACACATCTGTGTTGTTGTCCGCCATGGTAAATGCTGCACCTGATGTGAAAACTGCCTGAAAATAGGAGAAACGGAGCGAGAACAACACGTGCTATATAGCACAAACCGTAGAAGACTATGAGGCATCTGTTATGCAGAAAACGGCACTGACAAAAATTCTGCAAAAAATGACGAAATAGCATGTGCAGTACTGCCTGTAGTGGAAACGGAGGCCGAAATGAGCCCGAATCAAAAATCTGAGCAGACCGAGCTTTGTGTGATATCTCGAAATTTTTGTCGACCTGCAACCGCTTGCCAAAGATCACTGAAATCGGAGAAAGTGAGCAGGAGTGTGCTGGAGCAGCTGGTGACTAAGCCCGGGAGGACGCAACCTCCTCTGATACCAATTGTTGGAATTAGGGCTGCAGAGAAACGCACACAGCTTGGAGAAGACAAAGGAAGTTCAAGGCACACAATAGAGAGTTTGTTACTTAGTGCAATGGAAAGATAGAAGCCCTAGAGTGATGGGCGTATATACAATGCATGGGGGAAAAAACCTCCTAAAGAGGGAAAAAATGCCCCGGCGGTCCGAGTGTGTTCATACACATCACTATCACATGTATATGGTAACAAATGGATGAAAGAAAGAAGACTAATCTCTATCTCAAATACTTTTATTTATTTATTTTGAGAGAAAAATCAATCCCCCTCTCTCTCCCATTTTAAACACACCTTGAATGTGCATCTTCTTCCTCTATGAGCCAGTGTAATATATTTTTCTAAGAGAGAGTGTGTGGTTGTTTTGGAAAAAAATGAAATTTGTGAGAATCTCGAGGGGATGCTTTTGTGGCAGCTAAGGAAGCGCGAGAGGAGAGGAGCCACCTACCCCAATGGAGTCGAGTGAACGTGGGGCAGCATGCTCTTTGGCTCTAAAACTTTCTTTCTCAAACTCTCTATCTCTCTATTAGCGGGTCGTCGTCTTTGTTAGCAGGTCGCCGTGACAGACGTCTGCATCATAGCTATCTGGCACTAACATAATGTCAATACACAGGGAAGCGACTCGAGATGGGGCACAGAGACTCAATGAGATTTTTATTTTCAAAGAAGTGAACCTAAAGAACTGTTCATGCATCTACAATAGCAAATCAATCACTTCCGAACTGGAAAATCAACCTATGTCCAGTCTCACTACTCTAGGTCATCACGCCTTTTCGACATCCAAATGAATTCGGAATGCAACAAAACTTAAGGAGGGGTGTTACAACACCTAAGGGTATAATCCTATCAAGTTTTGCAGTCATCTGGGAAGGTACCAAAATCACAATCCACCCCAAAAAATGTATAGAAAATTGAAACAGAACTACATGAAAAGGTTCCATTAAGGCTTAGAAACGCTCTTCCAAGGTCAAAACATCAAAAAATAACCATTTAAGACCTCAAATCAACGCATTTATCTCACAGAAAAAATGTCGCGAACCACAGAATGATTTACACTTAGATTAAAGAGCAAGAGACAAGGAACACAAGGTGCTGTTCGGAATTGAGCTTTGAATACTAGACAAGGAGAAAGATTGATTACAAATTGTAGCAGAAATACAACTCTCAATTGACGTCCAATAATTTTGAAAGATAATGATAATGTGTCTTTCAAAACTAAGGGTTTTGACTCAAACACTTGGCACCCTTTCCCACGGCCATTGGCCACTTTACAAGGCTTGTAGGTTCTGAGTGGGTAATAGAGAATAACGTGCTAGATTACACTTTGAGAATCATTAATAACAAAATTACAAGGCTTCTTTTGGGAAAAAAGGATTGAATAAAGCGAAGTTTGGTGTGTATCCGGGCTTTTAGGTGACAGTCCGTTGTGTCCACCAAACATTCCCCCCTTCCTATTCATTGCACGTCCTCGTGCAATTGCATTTGATTATTGCCTTTAATAGTTTATCAATCTATTTTCCAGCGTCCCTGTGAGTCACCTAAAATTCTCTACCCATGCTTCGATTGTGAGGTCCCCACCCCACCGTAACGGATTTGATGGTGAACCTGGTGGCCACTAGATCTATAGCGGAAGCAAACAAAGTGGTTCAGGGTTCAACTAGCGGACGATCTCTCATCACAAAGTGAGTCGAGTTCGAGCCTACTAGCAAGGAGATCTAGCTCCGGCTCGCAGGGGAAGCGTACTTATCCTATCTAGCGATCCTAAGACCCACCTTCCAGGAGGAGAGAAACCTCGAGTGCCTTTTTTCCCATGTTTCAGAGGCACGTACACTTGAGACTTCGCCGCTCTAGGTGCAATGAGTATTACTAGTATCGATTTAAACACTATGGGGACAGAGAGTTCCCGACCAATCGGGACCACCCTTCTCATAGGCATTGGCAACCTGAGCCAAGCCCCCACTTTCCACCCCCACACTCATGAAGGGGATCGGGGAGCACCATAGACGGAGAGTGAGCGAGAGAAGGAGACACACACACGATGTGGGTGGGGAGACTCCAAAAGTGAGCAGCCCCCTATACACTTATGCTATGTATAAGGTATACAAGTCAGTGGGCGCCCAGACTCTGGGCGGCCAGGCAAGGCACAGGCGCCTATACCCCAACAACCTCCCATTTAAAGGCGACTGTGCCTTTAAGCAAGAGAACCTAGTCTAAAGACTACAAAAGGCGAGAGAAAACCGCTCTCAACCGATGCCCACTGGCTGGCTGTGATCGTGTGCATCCGGCTGTCTTGCTCTCGTGTAAGTCCATACACCACCAGACGTACCGCACACGTACTGCAAGTATGTACGCAATACCTGCATATCTCCCTCGTGCACTATGCCATCATCAGTCAACAAACGACTGACAACCCCAACTGCAAATTCTCCCACTGCAACTGCGATATCTGGTCTCAAGATCAACATCTTATACATGAGACCACCGAATGCCGATGCAATGCTAGCGGGCCCTGCTAGCTCTACGGAGCATGCATCAACATATATATCCCTGGCAATAGGCATCTCTGACTGACAAGGCGTGTCAGCCACATGCATCTCCTGACTGTCCACAAAAAACGCATCAACCTGTCGTGCAACCTCAGAGAAAACCAGCTGCTCTAGGTGTCTGCTGGAAGACATATCCTGCACAACTATATCCCCATGCTCACTTTCGAGCATAGAAAGGAATGATTGCATAATCGCTGACGTCTCAGCCTCCTCTGCAATCATCCACTGCAAACATGACCACTCAATCTGCTGTGACTCACTAGAGCTCTCATGCTCTAACTCCGTATGCATAGACAGACTCTTGCACAACGTCCTCCTGTCGTGACTCACTAGAGCAAGACCGCTCTACCTGTCTATCCTGCATAGAAGTATCTCGCACAACTGACTCTCTGCTTTGCTCAGTCATTAGCAAAGCATGCATGTCTGAATCTGTCACCTCTCTGTGTGACTGCTCAAGTCGTGCCCCAACTGTGTGCACAACGAGCTCACTACTCTGTACTCCATGCAAAGTACCCTGCAACCCATGAGCAAAAGAGACTCGCCTGCTCTCTCGCTCTCTACCTGGCTACATGATCACAGAGACAACACCGTCTCTCTCGTGATCCACATGCAATGGGTAACCTGTACCACTCCTGGCACCTCTCGCAATCACTAGCGAACCCAAATGCATCACAAAATCTCGCTCTCGTAGCGAAATCTGACATCCACTATCCCGTAACTGTCTCACTGAGATCAAATCCCGTCTCAGATCTGGCACATAATGCACATGACGCAGGGTAAATCTCATACCACTGGGCAAGGACAAACATACGTCTCCTGCACCCTCAATGTAACTGTCTCACTGAGATCAAATCCCGTCTCAGATCTGGCACATAATGCACATGACGCAGGGTAAATCTCATACCACTGGGCAAGGACAAACATACGTCTCCTGCACCCTCAATGTCATACACAACACCATCAGCCATGTGCACACAACCAAGTCTCCCACTAGAAAACGTGCTAAACCACTCACGATGCGACGTGACATGGAAAGTAGCATCTGAGTCTAGTAACCAATGTGAAGACAATGTGCAATCCGATATGCAATCCGTAGACATAAGATCGTCTGAAGACAAGCTAGATGTAAATGTGACATCGCCGTCACAAGCATACTCAGTAACCACCGTACTGATCTCACTAGCATCTATCGTGCCCAAATCTGCATCACGCATCTGTCGCCTCCGTTGTCTCAAACGCCTGAAACATCGATGCCTAATGTGCCCTCTATGTCCACAATGCCAACATGTTAAGTCTCTATGCCGTCGAGACTTGCGTGTGGGACCAATCTCTCCCATGGACATAGAAGTGGGACTAGACTCCTCAGTAGACATGGATGCCGCATACATAGCATGTAAACTCTGCCATAAAGCATGAGTTGTAGTCTCCCTCGAGACCTGCCAGTAAACAGACTCAACCAGATGCAAACAAATCGTAGACATTGCTAACTCATCAAGATCCTGCCAATCATCATCACGCATAGAGTTGGGCTTCGCCGATAAACCACGCAAGGGTTTATCCTGCCCCAAATCCGCCAATGCAACAAGCATATGCTCCTTCCAAGCAACAAAATCTGCACCATCAAACTGTGTCAGACCATAACGCTGGAAGTCAAATGAAAAATCAGCCATAATGCTCGCAAAAGAGCAACCAACAATGAGTAGCAAATGTCAACCAAATCAGCCCTAAACTGGCTCGAATTGCATCAACAAAAGTCTGCAAATATGGCTGTAAAATATGGTTGCAAATCAGCCCCAAAACAGCCCCAAAATTCAGCTCTTAAACAGCTGCATAAACAAGTCACAAATGTGTCCCAAATCAGCCTACAACTGAGCCATACATGGACACCTGCAAAGAGGAAACAATGGCTGAAAATTCAGCACCCAAATAAGCCCTCAAACCTGCTGAAAAACCTCAAGCCATTAGTGCTCGAATCCGGCTACCTAGCTTGTAGCCACACAAGCATACATCACAATACTCACTCCTGTGAGTGTGCCAAGATAACTGTACGCCTGTCAAACCCGTGAGCTAATCACCAAGCCCACAATGTGCGGTATCGATGCATACACACGCACAAATCTCCCACCTGCAGAGAACACCGCACGCAAATGCTGAGTGCAACCCGCAATCTCTACCTAGATCGCATAAATGATGCGCATAAAACTCCTGGGAAAATTTTGCCAGAGTTTCGCCAGTAAAACGGCCACAAAACCAGTAACCAAACTGACTGCACGCTGAAAAACATGAGCAACCAAAGCGCATCAAACCGTACTCCAAATGCATGCACCAAATCTCCACACTTTGCATACATCATTGCAAACACCTGCAAATCTAGTACACAAATATCTGCTCTACCTGTGACTGCCAAAAAACATGCTCGAGGCATACATTGCCGAGCTCAAAATGCAATCACATTAGTCTCCCTGAGCATCAAACCACATAAGGCATACATCGCATCCTCCCACCTGTGAGGAAACTTGCAGCAAATATCACTCTCACATCTGAGAGCAAACCATGTGTGGAATCCTCGACACACAATAAACAACTGCTGCTGCAGAAAATTCAGCGTTCAGAATTTTAAAATTCTGATATGACAAGCACGTTCGGAGCGTGCCAAAACCCCAAGGTAGACTCCTGGATCACATGTATCCGAGTCCGGGTGTGAAAGCTATGCCAAAAACCTCCGTTTCGACCCAAAAACGCAGCATAAACTGCCAAAAGAGGGCTGAAAAATGCAGCTCCTCAACCGTAGCTCGAATGAAGTTTTTGATGGCTCGAATGGCTTCAAAAAGGGGGTAAAACTCCAGAACACCTGCTGGAAACGCTCTCAGAAAGCTGAATTTGCCGATGCCGAAGTCGAAACCCTGTTTGCACTCTTGAAAGTGCGCGCGCGCAGACGCGATTTCGGGAATGAAACTGGCTCTCCACTGTCGTCGTGACTGTGCACACAGTTTTAGGGCAGCACCTTACACACAATCTTCCACACTCCTTTCTGAGCTTCCACTGAGCTCAAAAGCTCCTCTCACCAAGGAAGCCGCAACCGCCTCCTCGACCAAGCTTGACCACACCAAGCTCCTAAGCTCCAAAGACAATGCTCCTCAAGCTAAAATCTCTCTCCGTGAAACTCCACAATCGAACTCCACCGTCGAGAGTGAGCGAGCTATCGCGCGAGCTATCGTCTCGAAGCTCTCAAAGCCGTCGTGCTCTCCACGGTCACCATAGCTCTGATACCAATTGAAGGGGATCGGGGAGCACCACAGACGGAGAGTGAGCGAGAGAAGGAGACACACACACGATGTGGGTGGGGAGACTCCAAAAGTGAGCAGCCCCCTATACACTTATGCTATGTATAAGGTATACAAGTTAGTGGGCGCCCAGACTCTGGGCGGTCGGGCAAGGCACAGGCGCCTATACCCCAACAACTCACACTTCCTTGTGTGTCCTAATTACTACCACCATGGTTGTTCAACATAAACATTCCTTGATTAGATTCCGAATCACAATGTTCGTTAAGACAGCCCTTCAATCAGTATTGCAAAGCGGCACCAAGACAATACTCTAGTAAAAATTCTACTCAAACTTATTCATTAAAATTCCAATGTTCTGGAGGTACAACATCCCCCCTCCAGCGAGAGTTTACTCCTCCCGTTGTCGCCTAGCTGCCCATACAACTAGGTATGTCAACCGCATAGAAAGCACGACATGGACATTCCCACCGCTTAACCAGTAGACGTGGGTTCCCACCGCTTAACCAACAGACTTAGGTATCCACCGCTTAACCAATAGACGTGGATTCAAGAGCCCTTAACCAGGAACTCTGTCCCCTGTGATCAGGAGGGGGTTCATGACTAGTTCAACATTGGAAATAGAATGAACATGCCGAGCTAAATTTTCCCTATCAGACATTCTTTCCTATTGCAAACAGTATATCCATCAATCATTTCTTTCCTACTTTGGACTTAATGAACTCAAATGCCGGTCGGATTTCTCCAACAAGTTTGGGGATATGTTCTTTCCTAGCTAAACGTGTGCAATGTTAAATTAAACGACTTGAATAAAATTGTGACCTACCTCTTCCACTTCTTCGTCAATGGCCCGTGAGATGGCCGGTGCTTGTTCGTCCATGGGAGCTTTTCCTTTTCCATTTACATTGCTCATTCCCGCCTCGCGGTCGTGGGCATCACTGAAGCGAGTTCTCTTAACCGGGGCCATTTTATACTCACTACTTTAAATGATAAACTTGAAGAAAAAGGCTAAAGTCCGCGAGCATCATAACAAACCAAATGGCAGATTAGAATCATTAAAGAATCCTCCTATTGCAAGAGGGATTAGATTTCTCCTCCGAGACCTAGCAATTTTATGGTTAGTTCTTTACTTGCCCTATGGGAACTGGCTCTAAATTTAATCACTTGGCTTAGATGATTATGAAATTCAGAATTTTACTAATTGATTTACAAGAGAGATGAAGTAAGCAAGCTCAATCACTTTCCTAGAGCAATTTGAAGATGCAGAATTATCGCAGGCATGTGTGATAGAAAATTTTCTTCTTATTGACCTAATGACGGTTTAATTTTAGCCTTAATCACATCTTAATGTGAGAGAAGATTGAGTCTAATTTAATTACAATACTATTGAATGGTAAAAGAATGAATTTCATCAAATCTACATTATCATCGGCTGACAATTTATTAACTATGCTGCCTAGAGAGAGAATCTTTTCTAATCATGTATTAATAATTGATTAAGAATGATGAATGGCTGCATAAATTAGCTAATTGAATGATGATTATGTAATGGAGTATAGCTATGTAAACTTAGAGAGCAGCTATTGGGAATTATAGCTAAAAGTAAGCATAGTAGACGAAGAATTTGGGAGAATAATGATGAGAATTAAGAAGAGCCGGAATTAAACCATAATTACCGTGATTAGGGGTTGAGAATCCTCTTGAATTTCTGATCTAATGAATCCTCAAGATGAGAATTTCGGCAGCACCTCCCTCCTTGCTTCTCCTTCAACAACTGTGTGTGTGCCGGCAGCACCTCCCCAAGGTGTGTGTAGGTGTGTGTGTGTGTACTGGGTGTGTGTGTGAGCATGTGTGTGTGTGTGTGTGTGTGTGTATGTGTGAGCACACCTTTAAATAGGCCTCCTCAAGCTGAAAATCGACCCTGCTTGCTATTTGCATATGGGAGCTACTCCAGTTAAGCATGGCAAGTCCAGTCTCCTACCCACCAAGTGTCCGGTTGGCTTGGTTAACTGGGTCTCACACTTAGTTGCAAGCTTGGAAACTCTCCCAAGACTCCCAAAAGGACAAAAGGCGCCCCCTAGCTGCTAAAGTTGACCCGGAGTGGCCTGGAGCCTGTTCCCACACAGCCTCGGGCTCCGGTGCCTCCCCGCTCAATTTTTGGAAAAATTGATTTTAGGCTAAAACGGGTCATACGAGTCGGATTTTAATGCCGTAAATTGCTATACTAAGCTCTAACTAAGGCGTACTGGTCCAAGTACCTGCCATATTTAGCAGCCCCCGGGGTCCGAAAATGCATTTTTTGAAATTCGGGGTACGCGTGTAGTTTTTCGAGACAGTCAAAACTGGACGGGTTGGGTGACCAAAAACTTACTATTTTTGGAATTTTTTTACAAAAATTATTTTAATTCACATTTCGAAGCTTTAAAACATTCTAAACATCATGGCACTGACAGAATTCGGAAAACTGCTAAAAATAGTAACTTTTTTCATTATGTTCATTTCAAGGTATAATGGTGCTCTTTTTGATCGGGGTCAGAGACCTTACATCGATCTCCATCCTTGTTGCCAGCTCTCCGAATGGGTTATTGTTGATAGTGCTATGATATGCGATATGCTTAGCCGATAAATCCTGGGTCGTGGGATTAAATATGGAGGAGTCAACTTAAAAAAATCCTATCATGAATGCCTCCTCAAAGGTTTGCATGTAGTGTAAGGGCAAAAACATGACTCTTGCATATAATCCCATGATGATGTTTTTGCTGGGAACTTCAGTTTCCAAACTCCAACATAATCCTCTGGTTCCTTCCACAAATACCTGCCAGGGATGCTCCGCTGCTTCAATATCATTGAAAGTTGTTATGCAGGTGGTTAGCATTTTTGCAATCTTTACAAGCATTTGGCATGCAAGATCTGGCACTTCCTTCATGGTGTTGATGACTCCTTTGAGTGTGTGAATCATATAATTCTCTGAGGGGAAGAGGTTATTGCTTGGCTTTGTTATTACTAGGTAGTTGAGAATAGCTGGTCTCTTGCTTTGCCAGGAATATAAGCTCTCCAAGGATCACCTTCTGTTGATGGGACAATAGGTCGAGTCGATCCAGAGATGCTGTGGAGCATTTTTGTAATATGTTTCAGCTATTGGATGCTACTCGAACCATTTCTTTTGCTAGGTTGGCTGATTGTTGATGATGGTTTGTACCTGTACAGTAGTTACAGGAACATCCCTGTAATCACCTTTGTGGTTAAGCTCAATGGTAGGCAACATTTTTCTTTTCCACAATGGTAGCCTCCTGCCTCATCAATGGAAGCGCAATCATTTCATGCCCTAGATTCTTCACCACTTCGTCAAGTGTGATCATGAGAAGGATAGATGACTCCAACACCTTAAGTTCATAATGCAGATACTCCTTGTGTGAAGGATCTCTTACTTATGATATCCACCACTGAATTTCATCTTTGGCAGTGTCGGAGATTGATGTATTGGTTGGATCTTCAAGCTCGTGCATTGCTATTTCTATGCTTGTACTTGGCATATCTGCATGGTGAGTTTCCAACATCAACTATCCTTGTCCTATTGTTTGAGTGGCTTCTACAGGGGCTGACTGGGCTTGCTTCGATTGCATTGCGCTCTGAGCAACCAAGTCTTCCTTTGCCTTGGCAAGTTGTTTTCTGTAGCTCTTTCATCTCCTCATCTTTACCTTTTTGTAAAGTTGTATGTCCTGCTGTTAGGATTTGCCTGTCATACTCTTCTTGAGCGAGGGTAGTTTTTAAATCCTGTACCTCTTTTGTCAGCGGGGTTGGTTTAGCTAACGTACTTGTTGAGGTTGGCATTTCTTGTTTTTGTAACTCCTCGATCCTGTTTTGTAGTTCCAGATTGTATTTGGCTACTTTGGCTACCTCCTTCTTGGTGTCTTCCAGCTCTAATTTGTGCAGGTTGTAGAGTGCTCTTTGGCATTGAAATTGGAGCTTGATTTGGTCCAAATGTATGTCAATGTCAAAAGACATGATCAATTGTGTCCCTTCATCTAGCACAACCTGCGAATGAGGCAACCTTGGCCTTTGTTGTTCATTTTGATCTTGATCAAAGTGACAGCCTCAATCATCGTTGTTTCTTCTGTTATCTTTGGTTGTTCATGTTGTGCTTCATGATCTTCTGGAGTTGTGGCAATTTTTGGTAATGCTATCTCATCTTCTTGAACTATTTGCTTTGGTGACAGCACTTCGTCCGTTGTTTGTTCAGGTAGGTCCATGATGTTTTTTTTTTCTCCTTTTCAACCTTTGGATTAGCTGACTCTTGCGTAGGGGAAGGTATTTTTGCCTCAATTGGTGATGTCATGTTTTCTATTTGAACTTCAATGGTGTCTAAATTACCTTCCTCTTCTTGGTTTTGTGCTTTGTTAGTGTTTTTCGTCTACTCTACCTTGTTAGACTCGTATGATAATTCAAGATCATCGATGCGTTAGCGTTTTTCTTCTTCTCTTTCTCTTTGTTCCATCTTGTGTTTAAGATCATTCTGAATTCGTTGCCGCATATTGCTGGCAATATTCAAATTTTCCACTGCCTCTCTTCTTTTCTGTTGTTTGATTCTTTCTAGCGCTTAGCTTTTTTGTGTTACAGAGGCATGTCCTCCTCGTCCTCTCTTTCATCATCTGCCTCCGTTCCACGAATTCTTTTTTCATCATTCTTTTGTTGGCTAAGTCTTTTCCTTTGTGCTTAAGCTTCTTCAATTGTTCTACGTGCTTGTATAATGGGAATTGCCTGTGTAGACCTGGTTGATCTTATCTTTAGTCTTGTTTGTCTAATTATAAACTCATCTTCTTGGCCCTCTCTGAAGACTGATACTTTGAAAGAATTTCTCTATCCTTTGATTTAGCTTCATCACTATTTGGCATATTGGATTCTGTTCCTTGCTATCAATGTCATGTTTTCCTTGTTTGCTTTATCTCTTTGGTAGCGGTCTTGTAAATGGTCTTGCCACCGGCTTCACCGCTCTTTTGGATTTATGGATTAGATCCAACTGTGCTTCAGCAGGTGGTAACACATCAATCATGCCTAAAATCTGGTAGGCAATTTTGGTCAGCATTGGTTCAATATTCATATATGACTTGCTTTTGTGACTTCCTTTGATGCTTGCTTCCACTATATTCTCAAGGATGTAATTGACAAAGTCACAGATGATCACCCTCCTTTCTGCCAACCCCATTCCCATGACCATTGTCATATGCAAAATTGGTTCACAGTGGCAGCTCTGTCTCGGAGTAGATTAGATCTTGATAGGTCACTTTGTGTCCCTACTGCTTCAAAAATGCCTTGTCATTATCTATTGCTTTGGTTTTAAGCAATAAATTATGGGTTCTGTGCTGCAAGTGAAGAGCTTCGTTGATGATTTCCACAACGATTTTTACCTTGACTGTAGATCCATCTTTGTCGGTTACAGTTGCTTCCCCATTGTATTGAATGGAACTAATTTGTTCATGGGGTCTTAAAAAATTTGTTCCCCATGGTGATAATCTCAGGAAGCTGTCCAACAGTAGACATCTGGCCCCTTCTAGCACTTTGGATCTTTGGTGTAACATCCACAATTCCTTTGAAAATAGGGTGGCCTTCACTATCACTCCATCTGCTGCTTGGAATTTCTCGATGATGAAAATGTTTGCAGGCATTGTTTCCAGTTCCTATTCCGTGATATGAGCTTTCTCGTTTGATGAGATATCAGTGATCTTGCAAGGTGCCACCTCCCACTCTTTTTGTGCTTTCCCACGGGGCATCCTGAGACTAGTTTCAAGTTGATATTTAGGGTTAGGCAATGACCAAAAAAGCTGTATGGGGAACTAAAAACGCAAACTTTGACCATAAAATGAAAAATGAGCATAACTTTGTCAAAACTACCCCAAATTTGACTAAATTTCACCAGTGCATCTAGGATTACTGTAGTCACAAAGGCACAAGATCACATATGAAATCTGGCTCTGAGGTACATGGATCGCGATCCATATTGGGAAATATTTTGAAGATCTGATGATACCATCTAGTAGGGCTCATCAACGTGATGCCTTGGTCTAAAAATTTTGAGGTTTGATTCACTGGTTAAGAACTTGGGCCAATTCTTGGCAGTTTCCTTTGGACTTAGAGAATTTGGACCTTTTGGTTGGGATTTTGGGATTCAAATGGATTGATACTTCATGGCTAGACTTGGTATGATGTTCAAAATCAAATGACGTGATTTTTTCTCTGTCGATGAAAAAGGTACATAAATCGCGATCCACGTTGGGAAGGTTATTGGATCCACCCTTTTGCACACATGTTCCTATAGGTCTTCCTAGCCCATTGGTGAAAATTTTCCAAGTTTGGACTTGTTTTTCGTGAGTTTACTCAATTTTTCAGTTTATGGTCATGTTTGTCCCATCTTGACCATATCTGTTTTTTGGATCCAATTTTGAGCACTTCCCTTTTGATTGATATCTGTCATTGACTCCTGTGGACGCGTGTCTAACCTCACTATCCTATCTTATTGCAGTTTTAGCGAGAACCACGATTAAATTGTCAATCCATGGGACGAATCTGACTCGACTAATACATAGAGGCTACAGGAGGTTGTCAATCTCTCGAAAAATAACTAACAACTCGCATCTAACTCAAGCTACACTCAAGTGATTGAAATCACCAAAAGCCAATCGCTCATCGGCAAACAAATCACATCCGTTACAACATCAAATGACATCCAAATGTAACGAAACTTCTAGGAAAAATTTATAAGACCTAAGCACACATGCTTATGGTCTTAAACCCCACTTTAGGTCAAGTGCCAAAATCGCAATTATTGACAGCAGTGGATTTTTGACCTAGTCATTTTCGACCCAAAATGCATCTAAATGCTTAACAATGCTGCCTCAATACCCTACCTATGCTTAGTTTTTGATTTTGAAGTGTAAATTCCTACTTATGATGAAATTAGGCCGCAGGTCAGCGATACCAAAAGCTACTGAGGCGGTCCGGGGCGGGCAACAAGAGAGGCGACCTCTAAACACCCCTCAAGGCTCCCGTGCTGCTCAATTGGGGCTGGGGCAACCACAAGCACAACACAACAACAAACCCACAGCCAAACCCAAACAAGATAGGAGCACCACCTAGTTATGGTATGCGAACTAGGACGCAAGAGAGATTTTTGGTAAAACGAAGAAGATGCACCACACAACACACACAAGCAACCTCACACCAAGACACACACAAAATGGATCAGAGAGAGCTAGAGAAAAGGTAAGAGAGAGAGAAAAGGATCTTGCATAATACCTTATTTGTGACTTGCAAATGGAGATGGTTCGTTAGGTTGCTATCGTAGAACTTGTACAAAACTCACTCAATGCTTAGTGATTGCTAAACATTGCCAAAACACACACACACTGTCTTAGGGTGTGGGAGACCTCTCACCACAATACCCTCTTACAATGGACACAAAACTGGCAATGAAAAACACACTATAACACTTTCTAAAATCAAGATCAACCGATAAAACTCAAAATACACAAGTCACCTTGAATTCACCAAACCGTATTGCACAAATGGAAGGACGAAGATTTAAACGTCGAATCACGCCTTTGATGCACCAAACCTCAATTTATTGATGATGAAGGAGCATGTACAATAGTGGTTTTGAGATTTGTGGAACTCACGCTCTCTCACTTGCAATGTGTAGCTTGAAGGCTTCTCTCACACCAAGAGTGAAGCTCACAAGTGGTTGCTACACCTAAGTCTCTCCTCACGCATAGAGTGTTGGGGTGCTATGTGAAATGTTGGAGGTTGTTTTACAAGAAGGAGAGGGGCCTATTTATAGGTTGGAGACCCCTCATAAAGATTATTGGAAATCCTAATTTACAAGCTAACAAATCAGGATTATGAATTTTTTGAATATCAAAACATTGCGGGCCTTCTTTGTCTGCTTGAGTCATGGGTGTGGGCTCAAAAGAGAGCATTATTGATGGTAAATAAGGTGAAAGTCAGTAAGGAGAGAGAAAGAGAGAGAGAGAGTGTGTGTTACTATACACATGTCTTGAGGTGAGGTGTCTTTTATGGTTAGGTCAATGCTATTTTGTGTTAGCATGTTAGTCGTTAGTAATCACTAGAAAGTTAATGTTACATTTACAATGGGTAGAGTGATTTGATTTGATGAAGGAAGAGGGGTGAATTAAAAGAGAATCATTGAGATGGTGAAGCTTTGAAGAAGCTTGAACTCACCCTTGTGTAGATTGTGGAAAAAATGACCGCTGGTCTTCTTCTTCTTCTTCGCTTCTTTACGCTGCCAAGGTTGATCATCGTGATGAAAATGGTAATTCCGTTGATGAGATCTTTTGATTTGCAGAGGTTAAGCATGGTACACATGCTGAATTTATGTATATATATAAGGAGTAAGATGGAATTGTACTTTGGAGATAATAGAGAGAGGCATAGAGATGGTGTATGTACATGGAGAGCTCATATGAGAGCTATGGGAGTAAGTGGGGAGGTTAATGGTGAAGAAGGTGAGAGAAACCATTGAAGGTGCAGGTTTGAGTGAGGGATTGAGAGAAATGTGTGTGTGTGTGTGTGTGTGTGTGTAGAAGTGTGGAAAGAGGTGAGAGAAGACTAGGGGCTACTTGTGAAAAAAGTGGGCAGACTGGGGTCCACTCAAAAAATCATAGCTCACCGTTGGTAGCTCCAAAAATCATGAAAAAATTTGAGGTGATTATTCAGAGCGTAGGCTACATTTTCTCTTTTGACCACTGCTCCAAATTCGGAGTGGAGATAGGTGCCAAAATTCTCACCAAAAAGCCTGTTTTTATGCTTGCAAAAGTCTTTTAGTGGACCCCTCCTTTGTTGAATTTGTACAATGCATCCAAGAGTGAGCCCCTCCTTTGTCATATCATAATACAAAGCATCCAAGTTGCCCTTGACACATGCATGGAGGAGGATTATTGGTGAATAAAGAAATATATACATGGTGGGACTAGTGTATGGACTATTCATGGACTTTAGCTCAATGAGCACATGGTGTTAGAATAATGAGTAAAAGTAATAATAAAAATATGGAGGAGTTATGGATATGGAAAGATATTGGAATCATATGATATGATCCCTCCTTGAATTATTTTGGGTGAAAGAGGAAAAGGTATGCAGGTAAATAATATAATAAAAGTAACCAATGAGTAGAAATCAATTTTTTGTTTTCACGAGGGTGAGGGTGAAAATGTGGGAGTGATTTGTATAAAGGAAAAATATGAGGTTAGAGTATGTACATATTGGCAAAAAATATAATTATGGTGTAAGAGGATGAAAGAAGGTGTACACAGGTTTAATAAAACACACACCTAAGTAGAAATATTTAAATAAAATACCAAAATAATTATAAAAAATCCCTATATTTAGGCCATATATACAATGAAATATTTACACACAAAGAGGCCATAATATACTTTTATTTTTTATTTTTTTTATTTTTTTTGGCTCACCTAGCCCAGTGACTAGCTAGCTGAGGGTTTTTTAAGAAAATATAGGAAAAGCCCCCTAACTCACACACGCCTATTTGCAGTGAAATGGTAGGGATAGCCATAGTGTTTGGGTGAATTTGGTAGGGTGGAGTAACTTAGTATAGCAATTATGGAGAGCCGAAAAACGGCTATCATTAGCCCTCCCCCAGGATGATGGTATATTCATGTACCATCATAGAGCATCTTTTCCCAAGAGAGTGCTTTAGAGTCCTTGACGAGATCTTCATTGTTTGGTCCCTCAGAATTTTGGCTGGAGTTACACTCATGCTTCATGTAACAATACTTACATGAGACAGCGGCCTTTGGACAGATCTTTGGTAGATCCTTTGGTAGAAGGCGACTCAAATAGGGCTTCAAGCGATACCCGTTTACCTTCCTGGAGTGCTCTTTACCATTCAAGTCCATAAGCTGATAGTAACTAGAATTGAAAGCCTTCTTGACTATGTATGGCCCTTGCCATCTAGTTTCAAACTTGGCATCAAAACGATTGTCAAGTCGATTGTCATACCTTAGCACAAGCTCTCCTTCCTTGATGCCTTTGTCCTTCAGTTTCTTGTCGTGCGTTTCTTTCGCTTGTGTGGCTTTCCTCTTGTAGCACTCGTATGCTGCTTCTCTTTTCCACTCAAGCTCCACTAATGTAAGAAGTCGATCCATCCATACCTCTTGATCATCTTGTGCTCCTTTGCCATGAAGTCGCATTGTTGGAATGTTGAGCTCGATAGGCTGCAAAGCCTCTTGACCATAGACCAAGTGAAATGGTGTGAACTCCGTGGCTTCCCTATATGTGGTTCGATATGCCCACAAGGCACCATCCAAGAAGTCATCCCATAATTTTGTCTTGTTTTGCACCATCTTTCTAATGATTCCTGCAATGACACCATTAGCCTTCTCCACCAAACCATTTGATTGTGGGTAGTATGGTGTGCTATGACGATGTAGAATGTGAAGCTCTTCACAAACTTCTGTGAGCAAGCCCTTCCTAAACCCTGGACCATTATCAGAAACAATCTCCAAAGGTGTGCCAAATCTGCAACAAATGTGAGTGTACACAAACTTGCTAACTGTCCTCTCATTCACTCTTGCCACACTTTGAGCTTCCACCCACCTAGTCATATAGTCCACAGCCACTAGAATGTAGAGTTTACCATTTTTTGTCCTAGGCAGGGGACCCATAGCATCAATGCCCCACTTTTCAAAGGGTCCATTTGCAAGCACTATTTGCCTCGGGCCATGCACCAACCTTCTATTTCCATTTATCTGACAAGTGTGACAGCTTTTACACCAATGTTGAACATCCACATGCAAACTTGGCCAAACATACCCCGCAAGCAAAATCTTCTTCACAGTTGATTCTTGGGCAAAATGACCACCACATGCCTCTTCATGCAAACCTTTTAGAATGGCTGGAATTTCCTCAATAGTTGGTACTCTTCTGCATACTTGATCCTTCCCTTTTTGATAGAGGGAGCCTTCTAGGAAGAGATATACGCTTGCCTTCTTCATGAGTCTCCTCTTCTGAGCTTTTGTGAAGTCTGGTGGAAACTCACCCTCCAAAATGTAGCCAATGATGGGAGCCAATGACTCCAATCCCTGGTACCTCGGTTGCTTCACAGCAGCCGCCACCATGATGACCTGCACTTCTTTCTTTACACATGCAACGGCTTGTTGTGCAAGTAAATCAGCATCTTCATTCTGTTTCCTAGGAATATGATATAGTTGCACTTCTTCAAATTGATTAAACAATCTACGAATGTCATGAACTTTTGTCCGTAAGCTCTCATTCTTGCATGCCCAAATGCCTAAAATCTGTTTAACAATGAGAAGTGCATCTCCCTTTACCATGAGGCGTTGTATCCCTTGGCCAATGCACATCTTCAAACCTTGAAGTAGAGTGTCATATTCTGCTTCATTGTTGCTAGCTGAACTTGGTAGATTGAACTTCTCTTTCATGACCACCTCTCCACTTGGGTTGAGCAACACTAGCCCTCCCCCTGCTTTTCCTGTGGCTCGTCGAAAAGCTCCATCAAAGAACAAGGTAAAAGCATTGGGAATACTTTTTGGTGGTGGCAATGGTAGGGTCTTTACTTGCGGCACCTTAATTTCCTTCTTATGTACCCTATAAGTGAGAATCCCTGCCAATTGTGCACGCACACTATCTTCTACCTTGAAAGAGTATTGGAACTCTTGCAACTCCATAATCCACTTTGAGATCCTAGTACTAAGATTCATTTGAGATGACACCCAAGGGAACAAATTTTCTGCAGTGAGAATTACAAAAGGTTTTGGTAGTAGGTAGGATCTAAACTTTCTCACCGCAAACATGAGAGAAAGCATCATGAGTTCTGCTTCTGTGTAGTCTCTCTCCAAAGCATTCATGACCCTACTAGCAAAGTAGATGGGTCGCATCCTTGTACTGTGGGGATCTTGTTGTAGCAACACAGCACCAATTGTTTCCCTTCCAACACTAGAGCTAACAAAGAATGTGTACTCCCAACAAGGAGGCATGAGTGTTGGTAGCTCTGACAAAATGACTTTAATGTTACAAAAATACTCTTCAAGCTCATCAGACCATGCAAATTCTACTTGTTGTGTCAACTTTTGCAAAGGATGAAGCAACTCCGAGGCTAAGTGAATGAAGCGTGACATATACTTCACCTTCTGAATGAAAGAGATGACCTCCTTAAGACTCTTCGGTGATGGGAGCTCAATAAGAGCCTTTGCCTTTGAAGGATCCACCTCAATGCCTTTATAGGAAACCTTGTGACCGAGCAAGATCACTTCATCCTCACCTATGTGGCACTTGTCGGGGTTGAGTTGACCTCCCATGTCGTAGAGCTTCTTTAAACCTTCTTCTACCCTTTGTAGATGCAATGATTTTGAGCTATAAATACAGAAATCATCAATGAACACCCTAATTGACTTTCCAAAGAATGCTTGAAACACCATATTCATGAAACGTTGGAATGTTGCAGGAGCATTTGTCAGACCAAATGGCATAACTCTAAAAGCATAACAACCCCAAGGAGTGATAAAGGTTGTTTTCAATTGATCCTCCAGTGCAATCCCTATTTGAAAGTAACCTGAGTAACCATCGCACACAGTGTACTTCTCATGACCAGCTACCTCATTTAGTATATCATCCTGGAATGGGAGGGGAAAGTGATCTCTCTTTGTTGCCTCATTGAGGGGACGGTAATCCACACACACCCTCCACTTGCCGTTCTTCTTAGGAGTGACAACAACAGGAGAGACCCACTCTGAATTCTCCACTGGATAAATGAACCCTGCTACTAGAAGCTTTCTTACCTCCTTGAGTAAAGCCTGCTCCTTGATGACTCCTAGCCTTCGTAGCTTCTGAGCCTTAGGTGTGGCCTCTGGCTTCAACTCAATTTTGTGTTGAACAGCATCTACTCCACGCACATCGGTGTAGTCTTTAGCAAAAAGCCTAGGAAACTTCCTTAGCACACATTTGAACTCCTCTCTTTCATCCTTTGTAAGTGTTGTTGATAGCATACCTTCCAGCATCCCTTCATCTTGATCGCCTTCGTTCTCTTGAGGACCTACCTCCTCCAAGCCTTGAAAAGAGGTCTCTTGGTTGCTTGGCTTAAACCTTACCCCCATGACTTCGATGGAAGACTCCTCTTCAGTAATGCTGCCGCTACTTTCTTCTTCTGAAGTGCTATCGGTCCAACCTTCTTCCGTCTCACTTTGAGATGATTCTTCATGGAGCTCCTCTTGGCGTTGCTCCTTCATGTCAAAGACAACCTTCTTGTGATTGTCATTCCTGCAAATTAGCTTTCCACTCTCCCAATCCTGCAAAGCTCGCATTTTCATTAGCCATGGTCTTCCTGGGATAAATGGGTAACCATTTCCCTTGGTAGACATGACATAGAAATCCACTGCCTTCTTAATGCCAAAGGCCTCCACAAAAACATTTTTACAAATGCCTACGCACCTAGCCTTGCTATTGTTTGCCATCTTGACCCTAATTTCAGGTGTCTCATGGATGTGCATGCCTAGTTTTTGCATGAGTCCCTCTGTCATGATGCAAATTTGTGCACCCCCATCCACTAGACCTTTCCTAACCAATCTCCCTTTGATGTAACAGTCTAGCACCGGTGTAATGTCCTCATTCATTTCAGCTTGTGCAATTTTTACAACAGGCACACTCTCTTTTACCTTTCTCCTAGTGCTAACTGCCCTTGTTAAATCCCTCCTAACTTGTGGACATAATGCAAGAAATTGAGGCCATGAAATATCAGGACCCTTACCTCTCATGTCTTCCAACAAGTTGTACGGAGCCATACCATGTCCAAGAGGGAAGTCTTGGAGGTTGATACGACGTCGAGTCCTCTTGGTTTCCTTGGTTCCCTTTGCCTTCTTGCCTTGTCCATGGTCACTCTGTGATGTGACTCCTTCTTTCTCTTTACCTTTTCCTCGGCCACGCTTAATTCCATTGGCTTCCATGTCAACCTCATTTGAATTTGTCACCTCTACCACATGCACATTTGGATCTGGCAAAGGTGGAACTCCTTCTACCCCTTGTGGAGGTGGTCTTGGTCCATTTGGCCTTTGTAGAAGCCTTGGTTGTTGACCAGTTCCTTCACCTGCATTCATCACTGGGTAATTCAAGTTAGGCCTCCCTGGCTCCCCACGGGGCCAAGGACAATTATACATCCCATGTCCAGACTCTCCGCAATTCCAACATTGCAAGACTCTCCTAGGTCGTGGATCTCGCTCTTCAGACTTCTTTGCTTGTCCCTTTGGACCTACAGCTTGTGCAAGGTGAATTGACAGGCTGCTTAAAGATTCGTTTAACTTCTCAATTACTTCCGCCGTTACCTCAGGAAGCTCCCTCGATGTTGATGCTTGTGACTTACCTTTGGGTCTAAGACCTTCTATTGGAACCTCTCCCCTTAAGCACTTGAGTTTCCTATACTTCTCAGCAGCCCTAGTTTCAGCTGCATCAAAAGTAGCAGGTGCACCCGCCTCAACTTTTACCTTAAGGTCAGGAAAGAGTCCGGCTATGAACCTCTCCTTCTTTAAAAATTCTGCACCATCACCAGGGTTAGCAACATTTCGTATCCATAGAGCCCAAAGACGTAGAAACTCTTGCTTGTACAAGTAGTAGTCATCTAAGTCTTTTTGCTTATGAGAAACAATGTCTTGCCATAGTTTTTGAGTGTTTTGGGGATCAAAGAAGTATCTCTTAAAACGATTCAAAACTTCTGTGTAATTCCCCTTAACTTCCTCAGGCAAAGAGTCAAACCAAGTACTAGCATCTTTCCTAAGGACCACCTCAAACATTTCTACACGTTCTTGATCGGTTACTATCCTCTTGATACGGCAAGACATCTTGAAATTTGCTAAAAATAATTCTGCATCCTCTCCAGGCTCTCCAAAGAAAAGAGGATATCCAGACATTTGGCGTTGGCTCTCCATTATTATGAAAGATTACAACACGAGTTACAATAAGGGATACAATAGAGATCTAGAACCACTCGCCTGCAAATGAAGAAGTGAGAAAATACCACTCTAGGTTTTCTTCTTCAGCTATCCAAGCTTCAATAAGGTCTCGATTTGTTTGATCAAAACAAAAGGGTAGACTATTGATGAGCTCTAAGAAGGGTTGAAATTCTTCAAAGCTAAGGCGATAAACAGAAATCTCTAGAACTTCATTTTCTGGATCCAAAAGAGCAACCACGTCCCAAGTGATAAATTGCACTTGCTGTACAATTCCGAATGCACAAGCGGTTTGTATAAAAACTAGATCTTCATGCTCGTCGAAGGCCGTGAGAAAGTAGCAATTGACTAGGAGCTCCTTTCCTTCGAGTTCCACACAGTCGGAGTGAGGCAACCTTCTCACAATTTCATAAAGAACATCCTCATCAAGTCCGATCAAGTTTGCAAGATTTAAAGACTCCACTTGTGCTACAAAATTCCTGGACAAAAACTCCTTAGGATTATGGTTAAATCATTCAAAATCATAAAGAGATTTACAATGTCTCTATGAACAAAGTGTCATAGAAAGTAGAGAAGGATGAGAATTTATACAAATTTGCAATCTTCTCTATGCTCTCTTTATTAAGACAAGCTCTGAATAGCTCCCTATCTCCTTTGTTGAAAGCGAAAGGAAGACTATTAATAAGACGCAAATGAGGGAAAAATTCACCAAATGTGAGTCTATGAAGCATGAACTCTGGCCGCAAGTTTCCTGAAGAGTCTTCCTCAATGGTGAAATGCACTCGCCAAACGCCAAATTTCACTCTATTTACCAATCTTAGGGCACACACTAGTTGGATGAATGCGCGGTCTTCCTTAGTGCCCAACAACAAGAGGAAAATGGAATCCACGCGTAGGACCTTCCGTCTTAACTTCACCACCCTCTTGTTATGAGGGAGACGCCTTACTACTTGCTCCTGCAACTCAATTGGTAATAGAGCTAGATCTCTAAGGATTGAACTTTCACTGCACACACATTCCCAGTTAGAACAAATGATCGTTTTTTTGTTTCTTGTAACAACTTGCACAAAGAAAAAACAAACATACACACTACTTTGCCGGGCTGCACTTCATTTTAAAATAAAATGAACACATGTACATCAAAAGAAGTGTGGTAGTTGATGAGAGGTAGAATGACAGGGTTTGGTGATGCAAGAATTTCTCCTGCTCTTTGGGCACCAAACATGAACACCATTCGTTGTTGAAAATGGATCTTTCTACTAATTGCAACGTTTATTCTAATGTGTGGAGTAAAATGAAAGGGAAAAACCTCTATTCCTGGGCCATTATCCATGGCCTATGCATGTCCTAATGCTTAAAACAAAACAAAAATATAGACGTCCAAACTAAGGTCGTACCTAATGAGAGGCAAAATAAAAGGATTTACTGAAGCGTTTATCTCGGCCAACCTAAGAGGACCTAAAATTCTACGAATGACACGTTGAAATTGCAACTTAGTACTAACAATTATGTGTACCTTTTGCCTTGCAATGGGAATGAAGGGATCATACAAAGCTTCGTGATTCATGCAAACTACTTGACTATGCTAAAGGTTGATTCTACACAAAAATACACAAGCCGTCCTCAGTGGGGGCACCAAAGTTGAGGCGGTCCGGGGCGGGCAACAAGAGAGGCGACCTCTAAACACCCCTCAAGGCTCCCGTGCTGCTCAATTGGGGCTGGGGCAACCACAAGCACAACACAACAACAAACCCACAGCCAAACCCAAACAAGATAGGAGCACCACCTAGTTATGGTATGCGAACTAGGACGCAAGAGAGATTTTTGGTAAAACGAAGAAGATGCACCACACAACACACACAAGCAACCTCACACCAAGACACACACAAAATGGATCAGAGAGAGCTAGAGAAAAGGTAAGAGAGAGAGAAAAGGATCTTGCATAATACCTTATTTGTGACTTGCAAATGGAGATGGTTCGTTAGGTTGCTATCGTAGAACTTGTACAAAACTCACTCAATGCTTAGTGATTGCTAAACATTGCCAAAACACACACACACTGTCTTAGGGTGTGGGAGACCTCTCACCACAATACCCTCTTACAATGGACACAAAACTGGCAATGAAAAACACACTATAACACTTTCTAAAATCAAGATCAACCGATAAAACTCAAAATACACAAGTCACCTTGAATTCACCAAACCGTATTGCACAAATGGAAGGACGAAGATTTAAACGTCGAATCACGCCTTTGATGCACCAAACCTCAATTTATTGATGATGAAGGAGCATGTACAATAGTGGTTTTGAGATTTGTGGAACTCACGCTCTCTCACTTGCAATGTGTAGCTTGAAGGCTTCTCTCACACCAAGAGTGAAGCTCACAAGTGGTTGCTACACCTAAGTCTCTCCTCACGCATAGAGTGTTGGGGTGCTATGTGAAATGTTGGAGGTTGTTTTACAAGAAGGAGAGGGGCCTATTTATAGGTTGGAGACCCCTCATAAAGATTATTGGAAATCCTAATTTACAAGCTAACAAATCAGGATTATGAATTTTTTGAATATCAAAACATTGCGGGCCTTCTTTGTCTGCTTGAGTCATGGGTGTGGGCTCAAAAGAGAGCATTATTGATGGTAAATAAGGTGAAAGTCAGTAAGGAGAGAGAAAGAGAGAGAGAGAGTGTGTGTTACTATACACATGTCTTGAGGTGAGGTGTCTTTTATGGTTAGGTCAATGCTATTTTGTGTTAGCATGTTAGTCGTTAGTAATCACTAGAAAGTTAATGTTACATTTACAATGGGTAGAGTGATTTGATTTGATGAAGGAAGAGGGGTGAATTAAAAGAGAATCATTGAGATGGTGAAGCTTTGAAGAAGCTTGAACTCACCCTTGTGTAGATTGTGGAAAAAATGACCGCTGGTCTTCTTCTTCTTCTTCGCTTCTTTACGCTGCCAAGGTTGATCATCGTGATGAAAATGGTAATTCCGTTGATGAGATCTTTTGATTTGCAGAGGTTAAGCATGGTACACATGCTGAATTTATGTATATATATAAGGAGTAAGATGGAATTGTACTTTGGAGATAATAGAGAGAGGCATAGAGATGGTGTATGTACATGGAGAGCTCATATGAGAGCTATGGGAGTAAGTGGGGAGGTTAATGGTGAAGAAGGTGAGAGAAACCATTGAAGGTGCAGGTTTGAGTGAGGGATTGAGAGAAATGTGTGTGTGTGTGTGTGTGTGTGTGTAGAAGTGTGGAAAGAGGTGAGAGAAGACTAGGGGCTACTTGTGAAAAAAGTGGGCAGACTGGGGTCCACTCAAAAAATCATAGCTCACCGTTGGTAGCTCCAAAAATCATGAAAAAATTTGAGGTGATTATTCAGAGCGTAGGCTACATTTTCTCTTTTGACCACTGCTCCAAATTCGGAGTGGAGATAGGTGCCAAAATTCTCACCAAAAAGCCTGTTTTTATGCTTGCAAAAGTCTTTTAGTGGACCCCTCCTTTGTTGAATTTGTACAATGCATCCAAGAGTGAGCCCCTCCTTTGTCATATCATAATACAAAGCATCCAAGTTGCCCTTGACACATGCATGGAGGAGGATTATTGGTGAATAAAGAAATATATACATGGTGGGACTAGTGTATGGACTATTCATGGACTTTAGCTCAATGAGCACATGGTGTTAGAATAATGAGTAAAAGTAATAATAAAAATATGGAGGAGTTATGGATATGGAAAGATATTGGAATCATATGATATGATCCCTCCTTGAATTATTTTGGGTGAAAGAGGAAAAGGTATGCAGGTAAATAATATAATAAAAGTAACCAATGAGTAGAAATCAATTTTTTGTTTTCACGAGGGTGAGGGTGAAAATGTGGGAGTGATTTGTATAAAGGAAAAATATGAGGTTAGAGTATGTACATATTGGCAAAAAATATAATTATGGTGTAAGAGGATGAAAGAAGGTGTACACAGGTTTAATAAAACACACACCTAAGTAGAAATATTTAAATAAAATACCAAAATAATTATAAAAAATCCCTATATTTAGGCCATATATACAATGAAATATTTACACACAAAGAGGCCATAATATACTTTTATTTTTTATTTTTTTTATTTTTTTTGGCTCACCTAGCCCAGTGACTAGCTAGCTGAGGGTTTTTTAAGAAAATATAGGAAAAGCCCCCTAACTCACACACGCCTATTTGCAGTGAAATGGTAGGGATAGCCATAGTGTTTGGGTGAATTTGGTAGGGTGGAGTAACTTAGTATAGCAATTATGGAGAGCCGAAAAACGGCTATCACTACAAAATACTGTGATGTGTTTGCTTCAATGCGTAGAGCTCTTACCTGCGGTTGCAATGCAACAAACGCGACTGCAATGTGACAACGGAGGAGGGAGTAGGAAGCGCGAGAAGGAGCGAAGTGAGCGCCGTTAGCTCACGCTATGCATTTCATTATCCAAAAACTTGCAAATAGCTTACAAAAACCTTGGCTTTTATACCTTAGCCAAGGTTTTTGGTGGTCAAAACTAATAATCTGGGAGCTCTAACTAAAGATAGGTAATGACACGTTGATACAATCTGGAAGCTTGTAGCCCCGGCTCATCAATTACAAGGTTTATCCAAAAAATAGGAGTTACAATATTTCTGATTTATAAAAAATAATAAGTGTTTTACACTGAGAGCTCCGAAAAATGGTATTCGTGGTATCCGTGTTAAATTACTGCTAACATTCCCCCCCTCCTCGCCCATGTCGTCCCTTGACACAACTTTATGGGCTAAAGTATTCTTTGGGTTGACGGATGGTGAGGTCTTTAAGCGCATTGAGTGCCTTTTGGTATCTGATTTTTCTTTCTTTATATGGCACTTGCAAGAACTGCATAATGACTCTGTTTTTCAGCTCCACTGCTGAGTAGCCTACAAAGCGCGATGTCAAGTTGCTGATTACTCGCCCAAATATTTTCGTTCGCCAAGTGAAGAACCCTATATAGAACTCTTCCTCGATGGCCAGCATATTGTGAGAAGGTTAAAACATGCATCTGGCGTAGAAGCAATAGAGGACTTCTTCGAAAGGTTGGCCATTGAGATCATAGCACAACCCTTTGTTACCCTCAAGGAAGGACATCCAAGGGACGCCTGCTTGCTCTGGCTCATGGAAAACTTCGATGCAGGTGAGCAACATTCGACAAATTTTGTATAACATTGCACATGACAAATCTGGTAGACTTTTAAAGAATGATATGGCGCCCTTTAGGGTTTTTACCATGTACTCTTCCGTCGGTGGTTCCTTGTCTGGAGCAGGCAATCTTGGGTAATTCAACCAAGTTGGCCTCTTCTTTAGTAGTGCCTCCTGTGCTTGCCAAGTCCTTACTCGTGGTACATGACAGAAAGTTGGATCCTTTTGCAGGGCTGTAGGTGCTCTTGTGAACATAATCAAGTACCTTGGATTCTTGTTTAACCAGCTCAGCCTCCACTTCCGGTGGTCTTGATCTACGTCCTCGAATTGCATGTTAGTGTAAAGCCTTTCTTTCACTTGTAGCAGCTCCACTTTAATCAGAGGATAGGGCAGGGATTGTTGGTGCCATTGCGCATTGATTTGATTGGGAGTCAGTTGTGTGACATTGACGGAATGAAGTACTCTCAGCTCCCAATCCATTGCTACCTTCCACTGCTCATCTACCTCTTGTGTAACTTTTTCCTTCAGTACATCTTCCTCAGCCTTTGAGAGCTGGACCATTGGCACTGTGTCTGCTTCTGTAATGTGTACTTGAAACTCCTCCTTGCCACCTAGCTCTTCAGTTGGCTGTGTCTCCATTTCAGCAAATGAAACTGAGGGGAGTTCTATCTGAGGTTGCTCTGAAGTGCCTGCCTCTTCTTGTGTTTCTGGGCGTCCCTCTCTGAATAGCTGGTTGACTCTTTTGAGTTCAGCTATTTCCTTTAGCAACTCGTCTTCTCTTTGGACCCGCATTAAAGCCAGGTCTCTGCGTTGAGGCTGCTCCAATTTTAGCTTCAGCTCGAGGTCTTTATTCTTCTTCTCTAATGCCTTGTAGACATCATATGTTCCTTTAATCAAGGCCAAGGTTGGATTCTCTCATATTTGCCGCAAGAATATTGCTTGATCATTTATTCTTTGTTCTGAGTACTGTAGAGAAGCATTGGCCACATCTAACTGTACCTGAAATTTTTGAACTGAGAGGGTTGTAGTTAGAAGTTCATTTGTAACTTCTGTCTGTTGCTCATCTTTTGCTTTGCATGCATCTGACAATTTTGTAAGAAACTCACCAAGCTCCTCCATTTCTTTTTGCTACTTATCCCTAACGAGCCGATGTTGTTCAACTTCTGCTTTTAACTCCTGCACTTGCCTTTGTAGATTGGTGATGACGTTAAGTCAGTCGTCTAACTCCCCTTGGAGTGCGTCAATCACCATCTCTAATATCTTGGCCCTTGTGCTACAACATAGTGCTGCTGAGCAAAGTCGTTCAGTCATGTCGTGCATTTGCTTAGCATATTCATTCACTTGCAGGATGACCATCATTTGATTGCCAATCTTCACTTTGTGCTAGTTGTCTTGATGTTTTTGTAGCTTCTTATGTGTCCTTTGGTGGTGTCATGGCTGCTGTTTGCTGTTGCCCTTGTGGCTGTGGCTGATCTTCTTCTGTTTTGTCATCCTGAGGCTTCGTGGATGCCTTGGCCTTCTCTTGCTGTGTTGAGGTAGATGGTGTTTCCTCGGCCTCATGTTCTTCTGGTTGCTCAAACTTCCTGTTGTCCTCTGATGTCGGTGAACTGGCTGCCATTTCTGGCTCTTCGTCGTGCTATATTTGCTGCTCTTGAGTAGATTTAGTTACCTGGTGTGCTGATTCCGCTGCTTCTTGCCGTTCAGGCTCTGCTTCTTTTGTTGGCTCAGTTGCCGTGGTTCTAATTGCTAGTGATGGTGGTGGGCTCTGCATGGGGTGATCATGGTGTTCAGAAACAAGAGAAGAGTTGCGGGGAGATACATCACCTTGAGTGTGCGCTCCTTGTTGCATTGTCGAAGCAAGGGCCTTGCCTAACACTGTGTGCAAGCCATAGACGGCTCCAAGCACAGAACTAGCTTAACTAGTAAGCTCAAAAGAGGGCAATGGTGTGTCACTCACCGCTCTATGCTCCTGCCGTGGAGGATTCCTCGCCACGAAGAAGAAGGAGACGCCGCTACATCGCGCTCAACCGCTTCACCGCCGTCGTGCTGCCGCAATGCTCGATCGCGCGCTCTCTCTCTCTCTCACATACACACACACACACACACACACACACACACACACACACACACACACACACACACACACACACACACACACACACACACACACACACACACACACACAAGGAGGTGAAGAAGAAGAAGATGGAGCAAGAGCACTCGTCTATTGCACAAATGAGAGAATGAGTGAATTTTAGGTTTAGTTGGCTTATATGAGCTCACCCCATTCACACTTGGGCGCCGATGCTTAGCCAACTAATCCCTTGAATGTCCCAGTTAGAGTGCGCCTCTCATCGGCGATCACTCTTACCCTTTTCCTATTGGACCGACAAGCCCGGTACCTGACTCTACCAAATAAATAATACAATGTCCACCGTAGGTTACAACGTCCATCTCGTAGGTGATAGGGTGTCCGTGAGCCGTGAGGGTTAACATGCCCCCCTTCCTGATGTAGATTCTGTCCTCGGAAGCTATTGAGTTGAAGCTTGTTGGTCGAGGTGGAAGAGCATTTGAGATGAATGTCCTTAGCCTTCATTAGTCACTGCAAAATCAAACAACATTGCACAGTAATTGCATTTTCATAAGCGATTAAAAAGCATATGCAATTTTAGGCAGACAATTGATTGGTAACAGAATTTTAAACAATTTGTCAGCAATAAGCATTAAATTGCAATGTAATCAAATGCATAAAAAGATGTAAAGGTAAAAAATTAAACAAGTATGGGGTCGCTAATTTAACGGTCGAAAGGCACTAGAGATCGACTATTAATACCATGGGTAAGCTTCTTAATTTTCTATGGTTAATTAAGTTGTTTAATCGCGAGAGCCAAGTATTTCATGTTCGAGGGCTGACTAGAGGCTATACCTAGAGGACCTTGTAGTTAAGCTACGATAAAAGGAATTTCTCATGAAATCATCGCCTGACTGATTACCTTTTCTTTGACCCCCCAAAGTGTTTTCACAGTGATTCAATTTGATGTGTGTGCTTATTTTGTATGCCTTGGGTTTTTTGCTTTTCAAGGAAAAGCGCGCACACTGGGAACCTCTAGGGCTCTAGTACCATAGGCAATACATGTGAGTGAAGTACCAAATCAAGCTGAGATTTCTCTTCCAGCTTAAGATTTTACATTGTGGCACTTTGATTTTTTGTTTGTTCATTTTCAGTATTTTCATTTTGTAACTTTGGGGGGTCATATAACACTGATACACCTCCCCAAGCTCATCACACTAGTAAACTCCCTTTATAATACTTAAGCGAAAGGTCAATAGGGTCAAGCCCACTAGAAATCCCTAGTACATTTCACACAATGCTGCCTAAATCGGATTAAGAACCTAAGTAACCATTGATTATTTATGAAGGCATTCCCCATGGTATTAAGAGAAGATCTCTAACACCTAACTTGGTCAAACTAGCTTAGTCGGACTGGTTGATTTTTAAACCTAGACAAGTGATTATGACAAAAAATTACATTGAATTAAATGTTTGTTACTAAGCAAATGTGTTGGATATTATCCTACCAATCAAAATCAAAGCAGACAATCATAGATGCAAAAAAGATAAGGGGCAATGCTAATGGACAAGAAACACCTGTTTGTGTTGATGGTCGCACTTGATTTGAAGAGTGAGTCGAGATAAAGATTTCATGAAGGTCCAAATCCTATCAATAGCAACACGCTCCTGTACACACTAGGAAACAAAAGGAATACCTCCAGGAGGCACATTAGTGGGAAAAGGTACCAACACTTATTGAACACAACAAAAAACATAAGGAACCCTAACCTAATTATTTGCACTCCCCTAGAGAGTCAAGGGAATAGGATATTGTAGAGGTTGGAGGGAAACCCTAAGGCTAAACCCCTATCCTCGTCGTCGAGATAAACAAAGTCATCATCCATGAGACCATATGTGCCATCCGTGTAGTCCTGTAAATTTTCTTCTTCATCATAGGTGCCCATGTTTACTAAGAAGGTCACTAGACGCCTATAGTCATCTTGGTCAAAAGGGTAGGCTTGTGCAATGGGAGAAACGCTCTCTACTAAGTATGGATCAGACGTGGTCAAGAGACGTATTAGCCATTCTAACTCCTCAAAATTCCTCTCACATGCTAGCGTACCTATCAAATCCCATTCACATGCAAGCACTGGAAAGACCATGTGAAATATTTGTGAAAAGTAACGAGGGTACCTCTCACCCAAGGTAGGAGTGGATGACTCTAGCGTACTAGCCATATCTGTACACGCAAATTGATGATGGTTAGAGTGCAAATATTACAAGGGTCGTGTTCTTGTGCATAATTTGCTTTTATGATTTGTGTTATGGCTCTTGCTCTTTTACTTTTTTATCTTGTTTTTGTGAGTATAAGGCTTTATATATACATTCCCTAAGATTGGAGATTAAGAGGTCAGGGAGAAAGGTTGAGAGGGAAGCAAGTGAATAATGGATGTCCACAAACACTCCCCCCTTCCTTGGGTAGATCATATCGTTTGAAATGATGTCGTCACCCTTTGAAACCAGTTGTTCCAAGTTGTTATAGGTGAAGATTTTTGCCAGTAATTTTCTATTACCTTAGGTGCCTCGTCGAGTTGCAAGGGTGGTAAGGTACTCTCCCAGGATCGAACTTGAAGTGGTTCATCAGGTGATTCTTGAACACTGGAAGGTGTGGATTCCTTTGTAGCTTCATGGAGGTCCACTATTGTAGGTGGAGGCTGTGTAGAAGCTTTTACCTCTATGGATGTATTACATGAGGAGCTAGAAGCTTCATGGAACTCCCCCCTTCATGGAGCCCAAACTAGCTCTGGACTAGGTGTGTAGCATTTTGTGATCTTTCCCTTCCCACGGTCTGCCATTGGCTTTAGCGTTACACTGTTTGACTCATATGGGTTTGTTGTCGATAGGGAAGGACACATTTTACGTTTAGGTACCCAAATTTGCTCATTTCCATCATAGTAGCGTTGGGCTTCTAATAGTCGTTTTGGAATCCATCGTGATTTGGTCTTGGCTCTCCTAGAGCACGCTCTTGGTTCTACAGGGAAATTTTTTCTTGAAATGGATGGGAGGGTTGAGGTAGTTGGAAGTAAGGCCTTGGGGACCCATTGATATGTACTCTTAGGTCGTGCAGGTTGAGTACTTGCAATATTACTGCTTGCTGCAACTACAAGTGTTGAAGTGCTAGGTTCATGGGTAGCCGGCAAAGACGAGTTAACCACCTTGGCTTGTGAATGTTGGCTATCCTTCAACTTTGCTAGAGTTTGCAACGTAGGTGACTTTGCTTGAATGATAGGGGTAAGAGTCGGTGGTCGCGTCGTGACACTACCAATATCCCAATCAATAGTGCATTTGGTTGCCAACATCCACGTGCGTCCCAGGTTTACGTTGCCTTCCATAGCTCCCGTGGGCATGACTAGAAACCTCTGCACTATGCTTCCATTGTCATAGACAACAGGGGTCTGAAGGACTCCAAGAATAGCAGTTTTCTTTTTATTAATGCCCTTGACTTGCATCGTACTCGGGGATAGGGTCGATTTCCCTAATTGACACCAAACTCCATAGGATAACAAATTGTGTTTAGCTCCCGTATCTAATAAGGCATTGTATAGTACTTTCCCATAGGGGCTATTTAGCTCAATTGGGTATCGTAGGGGTGGCTCAGATTCTAATGAGTCGTCATCTGTGTCCTCGAAAAATGCTTGCGTGATTCCCAGATTAGCCTCTCGTTGGCGTCTAAGACGTTGTTGTCGTTTTCGAGCCTCAACTCTTGCTTGGATTTTTTAAAGCTCTGCTTGTTCCTTGGCAGCCTTCTTTTGATGGATGGCGTGCAACTCTTCCTGGCTTAGAGGATCATAATATCTTTTGAATTTACTCCCATTAAGGAATCCAATGGTTTCAACTCCATCTAGAGTCTCCACATGAATGGTACCTTGCGGGGTAATTTCACACACTCGGTATGGTCCCTTACCAGCGTATTTCAATTTCTTCTTTTCATTACGTACCCCGTACATAAGAACTTTATCACCAACCTTGATGTCTTTATCCTTTAAATGGCTATCAAACCACTTCTTTCTCCTATCCTTCTCCACTAGAGCATTTCGCACAGCTAATTGCCTCTCAATCATCTAGCCTTTCCAGGATATATAATCGCTCCACTAAGGGGTTACCATCCCAACCTTCTTGAGAAGCTACTCGAAGACTAGGAATGACAAACTCCCATGGCATAACTGCTTCTTGGCCATACACCATCTTAAACGGTGTGCAATTAATAGCAACTTTATACACAGTACGATAAGCCCATAAAGCTTATGTAAGCTTTAGGTCCCAATCAATGCGATGAGCCTCAACTGTCTTTGTCAAAATGGAGATGGTTAGTACTCTCAGCTTGGCCATTTGCTTGGGGATAATAGGGTGTAGACTTGTGGTGAGATATCATGAAGTTTGATGTGAGTTCTTTTATTACTTCATTTATAAAATGAGTTCCATTGTCACTCACAAGTTCAAAGGGGCATCCAAAACGTGTGATAATGTTCTCAAAGAGGAACTTAGCTGTTGTTTTTGCATCCGCCTTTCGTGTTGCTTTTGCTTCAGCCCATTTGGTTACATAGTCGGTAGCCACAATGATATATCGTGATTGCGTGTAACGTGCAGCTGGACTAATCGGTCCTACAAAGTCTAAGCCCCACTTTTCAAATGGTTGGGTTACCTTGATGGGATGTAGAGGCATCCTATCACTTCTTTGTGGCTTCTTGAAGCGTTGGCATTCATCACATCCCTTTGCAAAAAGTGATGCATCCTTAAATAGAGTGAGCCACCAATAGCCTGACTGTAAGATCTTTCGGGCAGTCAACTTTCCTGAAAAGTGACCACCAGCTACGCCCATGTGTGCCTCTTATAGAATATATAAATACTCATCCTCGCGGGCACAGCGTCTAAGAACATCATCTTTTCCTCTCTTATAGAGAGTTCCCGCCAGTAAGCAATAGGGTTCGCATTCCTTGATTAATTTTCGAGCTATATCTTTTCGCAGCTCTTTGGGTGGAAAACCATTAACTAAGAAGTTAACAATCTTTTCACTCCATTCAGGCATTGTCTCAACAATGAACAAAGGAGTATCGGGCAATTCATCATCAACCCCCATAGGAGCTTCGCCATTAGGGATACGAGATAAATGATCCGCCATGATATGTTTCCTCCCAGGCCTCACAACAACGGTGAAGTCAAACTCAAGAAGAATTAACAACCATCATGTAATATGACATGTGGAACACGGCTTGTTTACCAAATATAGCAATGCTTGATGATCAACATAAAACACAAACTTGGTAGCAAGAAGGTAATAGCGAAATTTCTTTACTGCGTAAATCATAGCTAGACCTTCGCGCTCTGTAGTAGTGTAGTTCATCTCGGCATCATTTAATTGGCGACTTGCAAAGCTAATAGGGTAGTCCAATTTATGTTCTCCTGGTTGAGTTAGAACACACCCAATAGCAAAGTTTGATGCATGAATATGCACATGAAAAGGTACATTCCAATAAGGTGTTCGCAGGATTGGAGCACTTGTTAGGGCCTTCTTTAATAACTCATAAGATTGATGACATTCGTCCGTCCAGTGAAACTCGATAAGAAGCTTGTACAATGGACGCGCTATCTCGGCAAAGTTTAAAATAAACCTTTGATAATAACCAACATGGCCCATAAATCTTTGAACTCCTTTATAGTTCGTAGGTGGTGGCAAATCGGCAATGGCTTTAATCTTACTCTCATCTGTGGATATCCCGTTCTTGGACACTATATGCCCTAGAATGACTCCATGCTTAACCCAAAATTGGCATTTGAAAGGGTTCAATGAGATGCGATAAAATCTGCACCTTTCAAATATTTTTCGTAGATATAACAAATGCTTCTCCCAAGAAGAATAAACACAAAGGTCGTCTAGGAAAGCTTCACAAAACTCACTTAGAAATTCTTTAAACGCAGTGTTTATTAATCGTTGGAATGTAGCAGGGGCATTGGTTAAGCCAAAAGCCATAACACGAAATGCAAACACTCCAAACTCTGTGATAAAAGCAGTTTTAGCTTGGTCCTCTAATGCAATTGTGATTTGATTGTAACCAGAGTACCCATCTAAAAAGCTATAAGCTTCCTTGCCCGTAACTCTCTCAAGCACATGTTTTGAATATGGCAAGGGATAATGATCTCTCCTAGTAGCTGCATTAACTTTCTTGAGGTCCACGCACACTCTTAGTTTCCCATTCTTTTTTGGCACAATGACTATTGGAGAAACCCATTCTGAGTGCTCAATAGGGTATATGAATCCACATTGGATAAGTTTTTCAATCTCCTCTTGTACAATTTTGGCGTACTTAGGATTCATTGGATAGGGTCGTTGCTGGACGGGTTTAGCAATGTTGATCATGGGAATTGTATGTTGCACCATAGAAGGTGGAACGCCCTTTATGTCATGAGATGTCCAAGCAAAGATATCCTTGTATTCCTTGAGGAGCTCCTTAAGTACAGCCTCTTCAGTTTCGGTAAGGTCTTGAGCAATAAAGATTGGTTTAGACTCCTCACTTGGTTCTGCTAATTCTATCTCTTTAACTACCGCTGGACCATCATAGACTCCACTGCTTCCATTGGTAGGTATTCGTTGGGCTTTGGCATACACAACCTTTCGCTCCCCCGTGGTATAAGATTTAAAATGTTCAGGAGCCCTATGTAAGTCAGCAGGCTCTTGTCCTGACGGAGACCTTTCTTTTAGTTCTGCCTCCTTTTGTTGTTGTGCTAACTCTCGGTTTTGATGTCTTCTTATAGTTCGACTCAATTTCGGCTCTACAACCTTCAATTGAGCGAGGTCAATGGGTCGCGGGCTGCACCACATGACACTCTGGAGATGTTCACCCCAATTGTCTACTAGCTTTCAATGAGCATCACATGCCCCTAGATAGCTAAGCCATTCTGCAGTAGATCTTTCCTTGTTTATCCTAGCTCTCACATTTGCTCGATATCGTCGTCTCTTATATGACCTTTGTTTCTTGTTAAGGTTTTGATTTTGGTAAATGTTTGAACTCGACTCGCCTGATAGGTCTTCGCTTGTATCTTCTTCACTCTCATATAAATTACCATAGATGGTCGTAGTAGGCCTTGAGTGTTCAGTTTATATACTTGGTTCACTCTATGTTTCTTCAAGTTCTGAATCCATTTCTCCCTGAGATTTTGTTTCTGATGTGTATTGGCCTGAAGCCTTTGAGGAATAATCGGTTTCACTCTCAGGTAGGTGTGCCTCTTTCTTATCATCGGATGTTACATGCGCTACACCTAACATGTTTACTGGTGCAATGTGTGGTATCTCTTCCCCATCTGGTGTTACCCAGGTTGTTCCTCTAGCTCCCCATGTATCTATAGTTGCCGCTAGGTGCACCCAATCGACATTGTCTGACTCAGCCATTCCGGGTAGGATATCCATATAAGGAGAGTTCTCCCCAATATCCGTGTCTTCGTTACACGTTGTGAGCGGGATGAAAACACACACAGCGCCTCTATAACGACCCAACACACACTCTTGGAAGGATATACACACACACACTATGGGGCACCACTCGGCTTACACAACACACCTGGCCGAGACAGGGAACACACCTCTGGAGTGAGAGGAGAGAGACTATCCACTTGCCCACTCCACGCAGACACACACACACACACACACCCAAAAAACTCAGCTCAAAAGAAGAGAATTTTTGATGTTTAGTTACAATTGAGCTTGGGCCAACACCAATGGGGCAAATAGCTCACACAATATGGGTAAAATAAGCCAGATACAATCACAAACTAGAGCAGAAACTTCGCTCATAGGAGAAACTTACACAGAAAAACAGCAGGAAAAGAGTGAGGAATTTGGAAAAATGGACAACGCCATCGCGTCCGGAACAGCCCAAAACCCCAGTCTACAATGTCAAAGTGCTCAAATCCGACCTCGGATGAGCAGTTTACGGCCAAAACAGGCTCCAAAATGAGCAAAAACACACCTGCGGCTGTTCCTCCTCTCTTCTCCACGTTTTTTCTGGTCTTCTCTCTGTTTTTTCAGTTCCCACGCTTAGCATTTTTAGTTGGGCACCCTTGGCCTTTTAGATGACCTCAAACGGACCCCGAACAGGCCAAAAACTGACCTCACAGTGCATAGTTGTCACCTTTTTGCATCATTCGCACACCTGGCACTCAGCTTCTTTCCAATAATGCATCTCGCCACCATGTGAAGTGGCCCCAAAAAGTGGTCCTAATGATGACCTTTCTGCATAACTCTCACAAGAAAACACCCAAGTTGTGTCCGTCCTCATCCGCATGCAAATATTGACCTCGCTCGCCCTCCTGACGCCACTAGATGCCATCTGACGCACCTGCTGACCTCATGTCGTCGGCCCGCGGATAGCTTCCTCGAGAAGTTTTACACGCTACCAACTCCTCCTTATTGTAGAAAAAACACACTAGTACTGATAATAGTGAAAATCGCTGCACTATGTACACCCTGTCCTACCTATACACACGTGGGCCCACGTAACCACCTGGCTATGGAAATTGGGCAATCCTTTATTTGATGCACCATGCATGTATATGTACATATGCGCAATCCCTTGCTCCAAAAAACTCCTGACATAATTTGCCCATCCCCTAGCTTGCTAGATCATTCATGATCAGCAGCAGCAAAGAGAGATATGAGACTTGCCGCATCACAGGTCTCCTCATCCTTCACCAACTTTTCTTGCTCCACAGACAGCTCATCTTGCTCCACCATCATCAATCTAGCATGATACAATTTAAGACGCAATCCATTTACCCTTGACTTATGTAGAACACCATCCAGGTTAGCCAGCTGATATGTGCCATTTGGAAAACACTCTACTACCTTGAAAGGGCCTTCCCACTTAATTTGAAACTTCTTTTGGAAGGTGTTGTCCAACTTACTGTTGTAGCGCAAAACCAAGTCATGTTTCTTGATACCCTTACTTTTGACCTTTTCATTTATCTTTGTCAAAGCCTTATCGTGCATCTGCCCATAATGATCCAATGCGCTCATCCTATCCAACTGGACCTCTTGTAACTGCAAGAGCCTCTCTTTGAATGCATCACTAGGCGGCCCAAGCAACTTCTCTAACATCTTGACCGCAGGCAACTCTACCTCCACAGGCAATAGTGCTTCCTTTCCATACACCAAATGAAATGGAGTAAACCCAGTACCTGTCTTCATCGAAGTACGGTAAGCCCATAATGCACTAGGCAATTCCAAATCCCAATTCTTTCCTTGGTGCTCTGTCACTTTAGAAAGAATTTGTACCAACTCACCATTGAATCTTTCATTTAAGCCATTACACTGCGGGTAATAAGGAGTGGTATGCTGGTGCCTAATCTTCATCTTTGTGCATAAGAAGTCTAGCAGTTTAGCTCTAAATCCTGGCCCCTTATCTGAAAGTAGCTCTAATGGCACCCCAAACTTGCAACATATTTCATCATACACAAATTTTGCCACATCCTTTGCAGTGATCTGTTTTACTGCTATAGCCTCTGCCCATCTAGAAAGATAGTCCACTGCCGTCAAAATATAGCTTTTGCCCCTGCTTGTGATAGGTAACGGGCCTATTGCATCAATCCCCCACTTTTCAAACACATCAAACGCCATAATGGTTTTTCGTAGCTCTGGCTTCAACACTCTCTTCCCAAATGCTTGACACCTATTGCAAGACCTACACCAATGGTGAACATCCTTGTGCAAACTAGGCCATACATACCCCTCTTGCAAAATCTTATGCAAGGTGATCTTTAGAGCAAAATGGCCACCACATGCACCTTCATGATTCTCTTCCAACACTCTGTAAAGCTCCTCCCGCCAAGGTACACGTCTCAACACGAGATCAGCCCCTTTCATGTATAAGACATCACCAATCAATTTGTACCTGTATGCTCTATGCACAAAGCCATACTTCTTAGACTTCTGAATCTCCTTTGGAATGATTCCTGTTAGCAAAAACTCCTCTTCTTGAGCCAAACTTTCCCGGCCATGATAAAGAGGTAAATTGGTCCTCAACACGAATAGCTCCCCAATCATGCCTTGAGCTGCTTCATGTGCCTCTCCATTTAGAGCACGTTCAATGTGTCTGATGCTCCATGCTTCAAACTTTTTTAACAGGCCTTTAATTCTAAAGCACATTTCCTTCAATGAGGTGTTCTTGCTCTTCCACACACCCAACACTTGCTTCACCACTAACAAGGCATCACCTTTTATGCTCAACCTTCGAACCCCATGCTTCAAACAAATGTGTAATCCGGCTTCCAATGTAGCATATTCAGCCTCATTGTTACTATGCGCATCCAATTTGAACCCTCTCTTGCATACTATCTTCCCCTCTGGATCATAAAGTGCTATACCCCCTGAAGCTGCATCGTGGCTCTTTCTGTATGAACCATCAAAGAACAACACATGTGCATTGCTGATCTGTGGCACTTCTTCAACTACCTTTCTCACCACCTCTTCCTTAACAATAAGGGGATTCTCCTTGTAGGTCAACAAATCAGCTAGGGTAGCCCTTGTACTATCTTCCACTAGAAAAGAGAACTCAAACTCTTGCAGCTCAATTACCCATCTCTTCACCACATTTGATATGTTAGTACCATTAATTAACTGTGGCAAAAAGGCATAACTTGTCAAGAAAACAAAAGGCCGTGGTAGCAAGTAATGACGAAATCGTCGACAAGCAAATATTACACTGGCCATCACTAGCTCTACTTCCGATAACTTTCTCTCCGCTACCAACTTCACTCGGCTTGCACAATACACTGGCCTTATATAATGGCTGCCCTTCCCCTTTTGCAATAGCATGGCTCCAATGGCATCATCCCCTACTGATGGATTTACATAAAAAACTTTCTCCCAATCAGGAGCCTGCATGGCTGACAACCCCCCTAACACCTCTTTCACCTCTTGAAACACTTCTTCACACTTGTCATCCCATTGCAATGGATCATGCTTTGCCACTTGCTGTAATGGATAAAGAAGCTGCGAAGACAATGAAATAAACCGTGCCATGTACTTCACTTTGTGTATAAAGGTTGCCAATTGCTTCGTACTCATAGGTGATGGAAGAAGAATAATAGACTTCACCTTATCTGGATCAGCCTCAATGCCATTTTCTGACACCATATGGCCCAATAACTTCACCCTTGGCTGTGCTAGATGACATTTCTTTGGATTTAGTTGTCCTCCACATTCATCATATCGAGCCAATACCATCTGCAGCTTCTCATGGTGATCAGCCCTACTGCTATAGACACAGAAGTCATCCATAAAAGCTTTAACACAACTACCAATGAATGGTTCCAACACCCAATTTGCTCTCTCTTGATAGAAGGAAGGTCCATTTGACAACCCAAATGGCAATACTGTGTATCAATAGCAGCCCCATGGCGTAATAAAAGTTGTCTTTGTGCGGTCTTTAAGAGCAATCTTCAATTGAAAATAGCCTGAAAAACCATCACACACACTGTACCTCTCATAACCTGCCACTGAATCCAAGATCTGATCGATGAATGGAAGAGGATATGGGTTCTTCTTAGTGGCTGCGTTTAAGGGTTTACAATCCACACAAATTCTCCACTTCCCATCCTTCTTTGGACTGACTACAACTGGACTCACCCATTCTGTGGTCTCCACTGGAACTATGAACCCTGCCTTCAGTAACTTGTCCACCTCTACCCGCAGGGCTTCCATTTGCTCTTGACCCATCCTTCTTAGCCTTTGCCGCACTGGCTTAGCACCTTCTTTCAGCTCTATATGCATCTCTTCACCCTTGAACCCTCTGATCTCTTCATATGAAGTAATGAACAAATCAGGAAAACTAGCCAGCATATGCAAAAATATATCCTTCTCCATAGCTGAGAGGTCTCCACTAATCATTTGCGTCATTAATTCCTGCTTCTTTGACAACTCAACCTTGGTTTGCATCAGCCCTTCAATCACTTCATAAGGCCCTTCACTTTCATCTTCAACTTCATTCGCAAATGCGACTAAACCACACTCCTGGATTTCTTTATCCATCAAAAGAAATGCAACATCAGCATCCTCATCACTGCTGGTAGTGCTATCACTGTCCTCATCTGTCACCGTGGAAGAGTCTTCATCACTAGACTCATCCTCATCTTCATAAAGCTCCTCTAATCGTTTCCTTGTGTCCATATTATAAAGCTTCTTGGTACCTGTCTTTCCATAGAGGCTAATCGTACCATGTCACCAATCTTGAACAACTCCCAATGCACGTAACTATGGTCTGCCCAGTATAATAGGATATGCTCCCAACCCTGCTGGCATCACATGAAAATCAACCACTGCCTTTGCATCATATGCCTCCACTTCTAAGCTCTTTACAACACCCAAGCATTTTACTTTTTGATGGTTTGCCAATCTGATCCGAAAACCTGACACCCCAGCCACTGTGAGACCCATCTTCTCAACGCATGAGTGTGTTATGACGCATATTTGGGCTCCGCCATCCACATAACCTTGTCCCAAATTTTTCCTTTTATGCCACACATCTACTATTGGACAAATGTCTGGTAGCTCGTCCATTGCCAACACCTTCACTGAACCTCTCTTTGGCTCTTTCTCCATTGGGTTAACCATCCTCTTCCACTGTCGCTTTAGCTTAGGCACCATCTCTATAAGCTGCCCAAAAGTAACATCTGCCTTCCTGCTTGTCAGATCCTCCCTCAAGTCATAGCTTAATTGCCCATCCCCTAGTGGAAAATCTGAAACATGAAACTTTCGACGAGCTCTCCTTTTCCTCTTGGCCTTGACATCCTCGCCTTCATGGCTCTTTCCCTTCTTCTTGCTAGGACCTGGGACACTTCTTCCTTCCTTTTCCTCTGTCGTCCTCTTCCCAATAGGCATCACTAATGTATCCTCTAGCTTTGATGCCTTCTCCAAGGTGACTACACTTAGCACTTTTGTCTTTCCCTTTTCCTCCTGGGTTAATCCGCTGGTTCCTTCATCTCCCTTAATTTCGATGCCATAATCATGCGACCTAGTTAGCACTTGTTTTGGCAATGGATACATGTCTCCCCCCATCCTTGGTGGCTTATCACATTGCGGGCTGATGTGGCCCAACTCTCCGCAATTATAACATGTGGGCGTCTGCCTCCAAAACCTACTATTACTTTGTCCAGCACCATTCCTAGGTCTTTCTTCACCTCCTGGCTGATTTGCAAACCGCCCTCGACCTCGATTATTTCCCACTTGACCTAGCATGTTTAGACTGAGATTCTTCATCAAATCAACCACTTGCCTCATGTCTTGCCTTAGGCCATCATCTTGCACTGCTGTAGTGACCACTGCTGGCATAACCTGAGTAGTAACAGGAACCACTGGTTCATGATGAACCCCTGACATACGACCTTGTAAAGAGTCCATAGGATGAAATTCAGACCTCATGGGCAAAGACTCCACCCCTAACTGGCTCATTTTCCTCAGCTTCCACTCTTTGTTCCTTGCTACCTCTAGTGCATCTTCATATGTCCTAGGCTTCTTTAGCTCCACTCTCCAATGTATATTCTCCCAAAGATCAGCTAAGAACGTGTCCTTCTTCATCATGTCAGGAGGGGGTACCTGTGGTGCTAAGGCCTTGCACATTCGCTCCCATGCCAATGAAAACTTACGAATGTACGCATCTACTGGCTCACCTTCCTTTTGCACCAAAGCCTGTACTTCTTGCCACACTTTGTTAGGATCTTCTATCTTCACAAACTCCACTTCCAACCCATGTCGTAGATTGTCCCAACTCAACCTTACAGGTGGATCATCCACACGCAACTCCTCTTCAAATGCTTTAGACCAAACTCGTGCATCACTCTTCAAACAAATTTGGAGAAGGCGTAACATCTGCACAGGGTCATGAATCTGGTTGCTAATGCAGGAAACCTCCATCTTTTCCAGAAAGTCCTCCACATCTTCATCACTTCTTCCATGAAACTCCGGATAAGAGAAAGCCATGGCTACCCAAATTATGATGCTTTGAGAACCCCTTCGAACACACGTGCAAGAACCCAAAACTTTTCACTACCCAATCCCCAGAAACTTCAATGGAGCTCAACTTTAGATAAGGACAAACACATGCACATCAAATGAGTTTTCATAGTTAATCATCGGAATGACAACAGGCAAAGGACATTCCAGGATCTCTCTCAATCTTCTTGGCCCAAACATAAAGACTATGCGCTGCTGGAAAAAAATCTTCCTGGACACATGAACATTAATCTGAATTCTTTGAGTTAAATGAAAAGGAGTGAACTGAGGGCCATTTTGATCATCCATTAAAGCCAACCATGAAGCTCCCAAGAAGGCACACCTGACTCAACCTCTGATTTTGCCAAAATTTCAGCAGCATAACAACATAAATGGAACAAAATACCAAAAAACCAGCCATCATAACTTGGGAAAATTTTGACAGAGTTTCCCCAGAAGTAGAGCAGTAGGAACCCAAAATATAGACTGTCTATGTATGCATAAACTGTCAACAATAGAACCCGAGCATCAAGTAGGACTCACTAGTACATAGCCTATGGCGAGGTCACAAAAAGGGTGCTACAGCTACCTGTATCACTGAAAGGATCTCTACATTTGAGAATCCCCCAGCTCAATAAAAACCTCACGCTATCGACCCTCACACGAAGGCTAATGAAAATCGCGTATAGTCAAGTCTCAGAAATGACTATCTTCCAGACCAAGTCTCAGAAATGGCTGGGACTGCCAAATACAACCAAGTATGGCTCCACAAATGCGTACAATGGCAGTTTCCACAAGTAGCGTACAATCCAGCAGACAATGCGCTCAAATAGGCGCCAAGTGATGCATACCCACAACAACTGCAAGTGACATCACTGCTAGTATATCACTGTACTCCAGCTACCTGTACCTGTGTGAATCACCTGCACCTGTACCTGTCCCTGTAATTTGTAACCTGTAACCTGTAATCTGCAACCTGCAACCTGTAATCCCGAATCTCGAAGCTTGAAGCTCGAAGCAGAAGGTACTCGAAGAAGATCCTCCGTGGGGGCGCCAAAAGAATGTGAGCGGGATGAAAACACACACAGCGCCTCTATAACGACCCGACACACACTCTTGGAAGGATATACACACACACACTATGGGGCACCACTCGGCTTACACAACACACATGGCCGAGACAGGGAACACACCTCTGGAGTGAGAGGAGAGAGACTATCCACTTACCCACTCCACGCAGACACACACACACACACACCCAAAAAACTCAGCTCAAAAGAAGAGAATTTTTGATGTTTAGATACAATTGAGCTTGGGCCAACACCAATGGGGCAAATAGCTCACACAATATGGGTAAAATAAGCCAGATACAATCACAAACTAGAGCAGAAACTTCGCTCATAGGAGAAACTTACACAGAAAAACAGCAAGAAAAGAGTGAGGAATTTGGCAAAATGGACAACGCCATCGCGTCCGGAACGGCCCAAAACCCCAGTCTACAATGTCAAAGTGCTCAAATCCGACCTCGGATGAGCAGTTTACGACCAAAACAGGCTCCAAAATGAGCAAAAACACACCTGCGGCTGTTCCTCCTCTCTTCTCCACGGTTTTTCTGGTCTTCTCTCTGTTTTTTCAGTTCCCACACTTAGCGTTTTTAGTTGGGCACCCTTGGCCTTTTAGATGACCTCAAACGAACCCCGAACATGCCAAAAACTGACCTCGCAGTGCATAGTTGTCACCTTTTTGCATCATTCGCACACCTGGCACTCAGCTTTTTTCCAATAATGCATCTCGCCACCACGTGAAGTGGCCCCAAAAAGTGGTCCTAATGATGACCTTTCTGCATAACTCTCACAAGAAAACACCCACGTTGTGTCCGTCCTCATCCGCGTGCAAATATTGACCTCGCTCGCCCTCCTGACGCCACTAGATGCCATTTGACGCACCTGCTGACCTCATGTCGTCGGCCCGCGGATAGCTTCCTCGAGAAGTTTTACGCGCTACCAACTCCTCCTTATTGTAGAAAAAACACACTAGTACTGATAATAGTGAAAATCGCTGCACTATGTACACCCTGTCCTACCTATACACACGTGGGCCCCACATAACCACCTGGCTATGGAAATTGGGCAATCCTTTATTTGATGCACCATGCATGTATATGTACATATGTGCAATCCCTTGCTCCAAAAAACTCCTGACAACGTGTAACAATACTGTAATGGAGCTGAGTGAATTGTTGTGTCTGATCGATTATCAATGATGAATTTATTTCCTAGAGGATGCGTTCGACCACTTAAAAGATCAACTAGAATGACAGAGTCTTGGAACTGTAAGTAGACGTGGTTTTTGGACCAGTCATGCACCATTTTTGCTTCCCTCATGAATGGACGCCCTAAGATCATCTCAAATGACATAGGATGCTTGGAAAAATCCATAACAATGAAAGTCTGCCTTACCTTGTGTCCCAAGACCTTGATTCTGAGATCCTTTAGCATTCCAATAGGCGTAACAATAGATCCATTAGCCATTTTTACCACTACGCTTGTGGCTTCAAGGTGAGGTCTCCCCATAGACTCCCAACAACTCTTTGTCACCATGCTGACTCCCGCACCACCGTCAAAGACCCCCTTTACAGTTAATCCTTTAGTAGTGATTAGTAGAGTAGCATTAGATTCATCACCTTCAAAGTATTGCCCCAACTTGTTAACAGGTATCTCAATTACAGATTCATGTCCCACTAGGTCAGATGGTGGTGCTAAATGTTCCTCATCATTCATTACCGAGTCAGGTTTGTTCATATGTGCAAACTATGGTAATCCGGCCTGTAATTCTCCATTGAGGAAGGCTCGAAGAGCTGAGACTAGCTCGGGGTCTTTATATAGTTTGGACATGATGGTGGTTCTAACTTCTGAAGACATGAAATCCATCAATTTGGCAACATTTAATGGCATCTTGTGGGACCTAGGACCCTGACAAGAGAATGGTGAAGATGGAATCTCCACTTCCTCAAGGGGGTCGGGCATTCCCTCACCAAACATTCTCTCTAGTAGGAAAGGTGTGTGTCCACTTTCAGATGTCCTACCCTCACTCTCTTCCCGAATGATACTGGGTATAGCTAATGGCCTGTAGTTCTTGTGAGGTTGAACTTGTGTGGGAAACACTGTGTCCGACATCTGGATATGTTTGGGTTCAGGTTCTAATGTTCGTTGATTTTCTTCCACCAAACCCCTCAGTTGTTGGACTCGTTCAATTTCCACTGTTGGGTTTGGATAGGTTCCAATCTTTTTCTTGCAATCCTCATTTTTTGTCTCTTGTGGCTTATCTTGGGGGTTCGCAACTGGGTGGTTTAACTTTGAATACTCTTTTGGTGTTCGTCGTAATTCCCTCTCGTGATCCTCCTCACTGCCTTTTTCCTTTGTAGTAACAGTTTTGGTCTCCGTGGTCTCTATCGAATGTGAGTCATCCTCAGGGTCATTCATATACACGGGATCCTCTCCTGTCCCTATGTTAGTCTTTGAACTAGGTTTTGAGCTAGAAGCATTAAGGGATTTCTTTCTTCGTGTTTTCTTCTTTCTTGCTCGGCCAATGGATGCAGCATCTCTCTCTTCGAGGATGTAATTTTGCTTTTGGAGCATTGACCGTGTGAGTGCATTCACTGGTGCTATGTTTATAGTTGGTGGTGTCCCATCAACAATCTCTATTAAGTTCAATGGTGTGATTTTCGGTGCGTTTGGATTGTTAGGACACTGTGCGATCAAATGATCTATGCCACAACGATTACAAGTGAGTATTGGCATTGCCAATGCACTCCCTTGACTTGTTTGCATTAGTGCAGCATTCTTTTGCATTCTAATGGGGCACTCAGCTACTCGATGTGGTCCACCACATTCGTAGCACTGAAGAGGTGGTCTCCTGGCAAAACTATTAATGTTTTGGCCTCTTGCTACTAGCGCAGTAGCTTGATATACCGGTTTGATTTGTCCCCAATGGTCTTCCATATAGTACATGGGACACTCCTCAAGCATGTCGACTCCATAGGTGATACTAGAGTCTATGTCCTCTTCGCAATCTACATAAGTACTAGATGACTCGCAACCTATTTGGTTCATAGGTGTAACTCTTGGATGAGGGGTTGCGGTCCTAGCACTGGAGGTGGCAACGGTGTGGTTTGGACCACATTTTGGGTTCTAGGGACCATGTGCTGTAATGGCAATTGTTGCTCCATGGGTGGGGTAGGCATCAATGCAGGAACTCGAGGTGAGTCTGCCCAAGCTATAGGCGGTCTATTTTCCATGATGCGTTTAAGCATTAGGCAATCCTTCGCTTGATGGCCATACCTACCACACGCGTTACAAGTCCCGTTAAACTTTACTCTGAAAGTAGGGCATTCACTCGTAGTATGTGGGCCCAAGCAGATTGAGCACCATTGCTGCTCCCTTCTTGGATACATATGAGTGTTTTGTGGAGCACGATTACCCCTAAGGCTTTCTTGGATGGCCTTGGTGAGATCTGCCAAAGTCATCTCAGATATCGTTTGCTCTTTCACGATTGGCTTTATCTTCATTGGCTCATGCCCTGATGCTTGCGAGCTACTAGACTTCAGCTTGGCAGACACTCTTTCTGCTGCAATCATTAAATTATCCTCCAATTGGATTGCACTCATGGTGACTGCTTCCCAAGTAGTGATACCTCTAATGACTAGGCCATTATAGATACTTTCATGTCGTAGTCCCCTAATGAATCTATCGAGAAATTGGGTGTTGTTGAATCGCTCGTTTGGATTGCATCGAGAATTCAAATTCTTTAGGCGACTAATGAAGTCTCTCACGGATTCACCTTCTTCTCGTTGGGCTTTCTGGAGCTGAGAGGCTACACCCCAAAGTACTCCCTCTCGTATGTATTCTTTTAAGAACAGTCTCCTAAGAGTAGAGTAGATCGTTTTCTCTTCTACTCTTAAGGTTCTATACCAATCTCCAGCCTTTCCGCTTAGGGTCAAACTCAAAGCCTTACACTTATGTAGCTCATTGTGCTCTTCCAAGGAATTGCACACATGTTCAAAGACTTCCATATGCTTTCTAGCATCTCCGTCTCCACTGAATTTCTGTGTGAGCTTAGCTACTTGAACTGCCTTGCTCCTAGGCTCTCTATCAGGTGCACTACGCATGTTTTCCGCAATAGAGCGACTGATAATTTGAGCAAATGCTGCCAAATCTCCTATTTGAGTAGGTATAATGGGTGTATGTGCTCCTGGAACCACATGTGAGATGGGAGTTGGCCTTGGCCTTGTCATACGCACGGCTCTTGGGTCCCATATTTCGTATGGTGGTGTACCAGACGGTGGTCCAAAGTTTACAGACGTGGCCCTAGGCATAGGGGGTGCCTGATATGGTATGTTATTATTAAATGGCATGGATCCACTTGTATAAGAGTTTGGATAATGCCATCGTGGATTGTAAGCTCTTGGAATAATCGGAGGTGTACGAGCTACATGAGGCTGAGGTACGACAGGTGCACACGATTGATACATACATGTAGGTATAGTTGGGGGCACTGTGCTACTAGGCATCGACGCAGTGTTAACAAACATGGTGTACTTCTTGTCATGCTCACCACTGGGATATGCATGGTAGCCGTAGTGTCATTAAGAGAAAGATGAGCTAGATCTGGGAAGGTAAAGCTGCCACTTGTGGGCTCAGATTGTACTGAGGCTCCTGGCAAAACAACATATGGAGGATCAATGGGGCTCACTGAGGGAGTCTCCATTTGTGATAGGGTTGGTTGGTTGGCCTTTCCCGTATCCAAGAATCTCATTAGGCCTGTTGAAGGCATGTTGATCCCTGTGTTCTGTCTTTCTAACTCGACAATCCTATGGAGGACATCACAGACTTTCTGTTGTTGCTCATCTATACTAGTAGCACCCGATGTGGATTGTAGAACATCTAACCAACCCACATGATAGGTGTGTCCTGTGTACCGATCAGTTAAAGTTTCTGCTTGTAGGTCATACTCCCAATTTTCGTTTAGGAATATCCCATCTAGGCCTGGCGTGCTGGAGGTTTCCCTCGAAGTGGAAGCATTATTGCTCCCCATCGCTTGCCCCTCCGTGACTGCTACCTTGGGAGCACTCGGTTGATCGGCTGGCATGATTGTTGTCATAGGAGCCTTTGCTTTCAGGGCTCGACTTTGTTCTAGCCTTCGTAGGTTCTCAATTTCCCTCTCCCTTGTTGCTTGCATATAGCGTTTGATCTCTTGTACTTCGGCAAGACTCTTACCATCAGAGGGAGATAGTCCTAAAGGATCAGGAGGTGCAGTGGATGGAACATTCACATGCACACTCTCAAGAAGCATAGGGTCTATTTTAGGCATGAATGACGAATTTACTTCCCCACTCCCTTCATTTATTTCATTAACCGCATGTTCGGAGCGAGTAGCTCTGCTAAGGGTCTCTTTTAAGCGGCTAAACACGCTGGACCCGGGCCGTGGGCCCATGGCATGCATGTCTTGACTTGAACTATCAGGGTTTGGTGTAGGATACCCCTCCATGACTTCGTAGTCAGAGGAAGAATCACTAGATGCGATATGAGGATCTTGGGTCGCGATACCTTGAGTCTCGGCCGAAGGTCCAGAACCTAGGGTGGAGGAATAATGGGTGCCCGCGTAAATGGAGGAACTACCAATATGCTCGTGCTCTAACACTCATCCAGAGCGTAGGTTCATATGACTTGGATCCCCTAGAAGTGTCAGTGAGTTCCCGTGAAGGCTGCTCACCTAGTATTTTTGGGTGTTTTGCAACCCAAGTCTTTTCTTAAATTTTTTTTTAATTTTTATTTTTTGGTCCTTTTTTTCTGACCCAGCTACAGGATAGAACGTATGATAGCTCAAAACGAGCGTCTCGGTCAGAGGGACGTGCCGTGCTTTACAACCCTCCGTTTGGTCACTTTATGCCCTCGGAATCCCTAAAACTGTCAATTTCTAGTAGGGAACTAGGCCCAAATTAGAAAGTCTAAGGGTGCAAGTGGGAAGAGAAGGGAGGAGAGTGGAGGACTTGCCCCACATGCTCTCATTCCCTCTTGAGGGGGTAGGGTATATATATAAGAGTGAGTCTAGTATATATCATAAGATTGAGGACTGAGGCTTGGGCTTGGGCTTGGGAAAATGATCCCGATCCCGATCAAAATTTTAGTGTAGCCCCCCAGTCACTCACGCTTAAATATTTTCGGTTTTTTTTAATTTTTTGATTTTTTAAATTTTTTTTAAATTTTAAGGCGACGACCGCGCGTGGTTTAGGTGACCCTTTCTTGGCCACACACACTGTCAACACCTACCTAACCTCTCTATCAACAGCTCACAGACAGCTCACTACCTTATCTACTTACTAACAATGCTGCTAACCACTAACTAATCTACTAACTAATCTGTTAACCACTCTGCTAACTACTTACTGACAGTGGGCTAACTGTCCACCTACTTCCTCTCTCACTACCTTACTGTGCAAAGACTGTGTGCAGGCAAACCTTGACAGAAAATTGTGTACAGACTGTGTGCAAACAGAAATTGCTAACTGCCTTCCTACTTATTCATACACCGCAAACAAGCTAACGACTACTAATTGTGCAAAGACTGTGTGCAAACAGAAAACACAACATTATGCAGAAATCACAGAACTTGCAGACAATACAAAAATTAACAACTTGCAGAAAAATAACTCATTCCTCTTCCTCTTGCTCTTCTTTCCTACTACAAACAACTCATAGGAGAAGCACAAAGTGCCTCTTGGGCTTAGTGCAGGGCGATTCCCCGGCAGCGGCGCCAAAAATGTGCGCTCCTTGCCGCACTGTCGAAGCAAGGGCCTTGCCTAACACTGTGTGCGAGCCATAGACGGCTCCAAGCACACAACTAGCTTAACTAGTAAGCTCAAAAGAGGGCAATGGTGTGTCACTCACCGCTCTATGCTCCTGCCGTGGAGGATTCCTCGCCGCGAAGAAGAAGGAGATGCCGCTACGTCGCGCTCAACCGCTTCACCGCCGTCGTGCCGCCGCAATGCTTGATCGCGCTCTCTCTCTCTCTCTCTCACATACACACACACACAAGGAGGTGAAGAAGAAGAAGATGGAGCAAGAGCACTCGTCTATTGCACAAATGAGAGAATGAGTGAATTTTAGGTTTAGTTGGCTTTTATATGAGCTCACCCCATTCACACTTGGGCGCCCATGCTTAGCCAACTAATCCCTTGAATGTCCCAGTTAGAGTGCGCCTCTCATCGGCGATCACTCTTACCCTTTTCCTATTGGACCAACAAGCCCGATACCTGACTCTACCAAATAAATAATACAATGTCCACCGTAAGTTACAACGTCCGTCTCGTAGGTGATAGGGTGTCCGTTAGCCGTGAGGGTTAACATTGAGCATGTTGTGCTTCTCCTTGTGCAGTGGCTTCCTCTGCTTGCTTTTGCTGTTCTACTACCTCTTTAGCTTTCCTTGCTGCTTCTTGTGCTTCCCTCAGCTTCAAGGCTTCTGCTTCTTGATACATTTGTTCCAGTAATTTGGCGGGATCTTCAACTTGTTTCCTGGTATGATGCTTTGTTCTTGCACCTTTAAGCTCAGTGGGGACCCACTTTATCGGGTCTTTTCCTTTTGCTTGGCGACTGCGTTGGTAAGAGTGTTTTTCTCGTTCAAATCTGGCTTGCTTTTGTACAAGTTCCTCTTGGTGTGCTGCCACGGCTTTTTCTTCATTTATTCAATTCTAGCTCTCCTTTCCTTGTTATCCAAGATTTCACTGTTGTGTCGTTCTGGCGAGCGCTCAACAGACTCTTCATCAGACTTGCAGGATCTCTTGACAGATCTTGTAGCTCGAGGAGAAGGTTGTGCTGACACTATCCAAGTGTTCTGATATGGGGCAAGTGGCAAGTTGTCGACCATGCCGATGGCATGGTAAGCAATCCTGGTTAACACCTCTGATGCACCTAGATATGTGATTTTTCCTTCTTTCTTTGTCCCTTTCAATGTGGACAAGACATATTGTGCGTGGTCAATCGGTTTCCTGGTCGTTGATTTGAGGACTTGCATAAAGGTTGTGGCAATCGCATGATTGGGCGTTGTATACCTTGGCGCCCTCTTAGCAAGGAAGTGGAAATGCTGATGGTACAACCTTGCTGGCTCTTCCACCTGTTTGTGAATGAGGTCAGCAAATGTGGCCGCGGTGGTTTCCTTGGTGAAAGTTCCAACCGTCTTTCTATCTCTTGCCCTCATTGTCATTCCTCAGGTTGGCAGTCTGAGTGCCTCTGCCTCTATCTCCTTGGTAATCACTACTTCAACCTTATTCCCTTGTGGGTCAGAGATCTACACAGTTCCATCTTCTTTGATCATGGACAAAAGCTCGTAAGCCTTTTGGAGTCCACCCCACACGGCTCTTGTTCATAAAAATCTCTGAGTCCTAGTCTTCGGTTGGATTCTTTGGTGTTGGGTTTTGCGGCGACATCATATACTTCTTTCGGTAGAAGTTGCAGCTCTACTTGGTGTCCTTCCTTGCTCTTGAATCTGCCGGTGAACACTGTGATGTTATGCTCTTCAAGCTGTTCCTTTGAGAGATAGGTCGCTTTTGCATTCTTGTCTGAATCGGGTCTAGTTGATATGCTGGTAACTCTTGCAACTTTTCTTTTTGGTTGAGTTTCTTCTTTGCCTTTTCTGCTGCTTGCATGGCTATGGTTCAGTGAATAGAGTGTCAAAGTTAGCAGATTTGATAGATTTTTCTTTGAAAGGTCCTTCAATTTGAAATGTTGACAAATTGAGTCCAATTTTTGAACATGCATAGATGCATAAAAACATGTAAGGAACAAAATTATGAAGTCCAAACAAAAAATTGCAACAACAGTAAATAATCGCGATTATTTACAGCTGAGTAAATTTTTTAACTTTTTGCAAATTTGGCATTATAGGCTTGAAGTATATACCAAATACATACTCTAAGTGAGATATGGGCTCATTTGGATGCATAGAATAAAAATGGTGTCAGATTTAGGCTAGGTCTCTAAAACAGTAGATGTAAAGAGATTTTGAGATTTTAAGCTCCAAATTTGTAATCACTCATATATACATATTCTCAGCTTGGCATCTTATTTTTCATGAATGGTGTCAATATGGCTCATTATTATGCCTACTAAGAGCTAACTATCTCTAAAAATTTGCTAAAAGAAAATAAATAATAAGAAAATATTATATGCGAAATAATGTTTATCTTGCTACTAGTTTTTCCCCCTTCCCATAGTGAGTCGTCCTGGACGAACATGTGTCAAGGTGCATGGGTACGAAGTAAGTGTCTATGCATAGCCGTATACTATGGCTCTAGGATGCGAATGGAAGATATGCATGGGGTAACAAATTGCAGTGCAAGATGTGGGTTTTGAACCATATGTTCAAGGGCTGTTGATGATGAGGTTAGTTTGAAGCTTCGTGGTCCAAACAAAAGAAGTTGAAGAAGGCGCGCCTTGTCTTTGACGATGAAACCTCGCATATTTGACACTGCATCTTCTTTAGATTGATGGCTCTTTTTTGGATGCCACTAAGATTACTTTGGTGTGGATTTTGAAGACTTTGAGTTGTCCTGTTGGTGAGTTGGTTTTGGTCTCCATTTCCAAGTGATTTCTTTTGGTTGTTGATGGTTTGATTGTATTGGCTTTGTTTTTTTGACAAAAGTTGTAGATTTTTTTGTTTGGGCGTGGTTTGGGTTTGGTGTTGGTTGGTGTGGCATAGGTTGAATTTCAATACAACGTTATTTGGGTATCCATATTTTCCTCGGATGGGCTTGTATAATGGATTTTTTAACGCATATTTTCCTTATCACCTTTGTAGAATATTGTGGTAGAGGTTGAAGTGCTGGTAGACGAGGTTCCCATAGTTGAACTGACTGTGCGAATGGTGTGACGAAAGATGTTTCATCTAACATGAGTTGTAAGGTATCATTTTGCCAATTTGCAGTGGCTTTATAAGTGCGCATCCATGGCACTCCCAAAATTATTGCTTCATTAAGGTCTGTATCCATGACTACATGAAATTGATGAGGGTAAGCATTGCCTTCAACAAATATTGATAAATTGACGCGACCCAGGCTGTTCATTGCTCCTTGGTTGGCCACCTTGAACTCGATAGTATTTTGCATTAGAGGTTCCCTTGTCATTTTTAAGAATGTTGAGCAGTTGACGACATTTGCTCGTGCCCCAGTGTCCACTAATGCACGCTCGGTGGAACTATAACGAAGTTGAAGTAAAATTCATAGATCTATGCCCCCTAACCATGTAGGCTCCATTTGAATTGATGCTATTGGAGGAGGATTGATGTCTTTGTTATGCCGCCAATTTTCCTTAAGGTTTGCTTGCTCATTCCACTTTAATATTCAGATCCTGGCTTCTTCTTTACCTGTTCTTGAATAGCATGGGCTCGATTTCTTCACTATTCTGCTACATGAATTGTTTGTAGCTCTTCTATGTCAGTGGGAGAAGATATGTTTTTAACATGCACCCACTTATTTAGTTAGGCATCTCCTCACTAGCCAATGTTGCAAGCTTGATGGCGCCACTTTGCGATATATCATGTATTACAAAAGGTCCCATCCCTTACTTTTTGATTTTTTAAAAGTGTTGCTTTAGGGTATACACCTAAACGTAATCCCCTTTTTGGAACTCCTTACTAATTACATGTTGGTCATGGAAAACTTTCATTTGTCGTTTCTGAGCATATATTCCTGCTACCGCCCTCATTCTAGTTTCATCTAGTTGCTCCAAGGTGTCTAGTCTTTCAGATAGTTCATATCCCATCCATCCTGATTGTGTTACGACTTGAAGCGTGGGAATTAAGAATTCCATGCGTAGAATCGCATTAATCCCGAACACAAGGTTAAATGGAGTGGTTTCTATAGAAGTTTAAAATGCTACCCTGTAAGCCCATAACGCTAAGTGTAGCTTTAGGTCCCAATCAATTCTTGAGTCACTCACTATTTGGTTAGCAACGTGCATAAGATTTTATTGGTACTCTTGGCTTGTCCATTAGCTTGGGGGTGGTAGGGTGCTAATTTGCGATGAATCACCATGAATTCATCGAGTAGGCTTTCAATGATGGAGTTTACAAAGTGTGTTCCTCTATCGCTCACAATCTCAATGGGTAGACCGTAAATATATTTTTGAAGAGGAACTAAGCCGTAGTCCGTGCATTGTTTTTTTGTGTTGCTTTTGCTTCCACCCATTTAGTCAAATAATATATGGCTACTATGATATATTGTGTATGCATGCGGTATGCAAGAGATATGATGGGGCCTATAAAATCTATGCCCCATTTGGCCAAGGCTCAAACTCCTATCATTGGGTGTAATGAAATTTCATCTCTCCGTAGAGGTGCTTTAGTGCATTGGCATTCATCACACCGTTTTACATAAGTTTTCGTGTCTCTAAACAATGTTGGCCACCATATTCCTGCATGAAGTACTAGCTTTGCAGTTTTGTCAGCAGAAAAATATCCACCTGACTGGCCCAAGTGTGCTTGTTCTAGGATGGAGAAATATTCTCTTTTAGTAGATTGTGCTTTCCCCATCGGTACAATTGGTTTGAAATCAACAAATAGTGATTTTCTTCCTCCACTATAGTTCTCATTCATCCCTCTGGGAAGGTCTTGGCTTTTAAGTACTCGATAATGTAGATACTCCATTTGGGCACTCCCATTACTCTAAAGAGTATAGCATGTTCCACTAGCGGTTTCTTTTTACAGGCTTCACATGATTTTACATGATTATGGACACTATTTTCCATGTTTTGCCAGTAGACTCCAAGTCTTATTAGTCTTTTTTGGTGTGTTTGTGTTTTCCCATTATGAAACCCTACGTGTTGTATATGAGCAAGTTTCAGGTAGTATTCGTTCTCGTCTAGCTGTACATATAGTCTCAGAATCTTGTCCTTACCTTTCTTGTAAAGTTGTCCAGCTAAAAGCTGGAGATTTCTTGTCTGATAAATGATTGATGGTTGTCTTTCTACCTGTAATGATCCTATGATGAGTAGAGGGGTGACCTCTTCACTCCACCTTGGAACCATTTCAATGTTAAACAGATATGAATCTGGAAGATTGTCATTACAACATCGTCAGGTGATTCTCCATGGAACAATCTCAAAAGATGATACGCTCTCTCGTGTGTCGTTCCTTTTTTACGACTACGATGAAATCAAACTCAAGCAATATTATAAACTAGCGAACAATTCTTCCAGTGTTGCAAGGTTTGTGTACTAGATACAATAGTGCTTGGTGATCTACGAAGAAAACAAACTTGTTCGCAAGAAGGTATTGTCTAAATTTTTTGATTACATATATCATCCGTAGACCTTCTCTCTCTATAGTGGTACGATTTTTCTCTGCGTTGCTTAGTTGCCTATTAGAGTAGCAAATGGGGAAATCCATTTGTTTCTCTCGTGGGCTAATATGCACCGTATGGCATAGGCTGATGCATCTACATGTACATGGAAGATCTTATTCCAATCAAGGGCTTGCAAAATTGGAGTGAAAATTAATCCCTGCTTCCATTTGTGAAAAGCCTTCTCACATTCCTCCATCCACTCAAATTTGGCAATGAGAGCATACAGGGGCTTAACTATTACAACATAGATGTATATGAAGCACCTATAATACCCACAATGACCCATAAATGCCTATACTTCCTTTATCCTCGTTGGTCTCGGCAGTGCAATGATTACCTATAGCTTATCTTGATCAGTGGAAATCCCATTTTTGGACACAATGTGGTCAAGGATATTACCTTGTCTTACCATGAAGACACATTTTTCAGGATTTAAGCAAATACGATAAGATTTGCACTAAGATTTGCACTTTTCAAAGAATTTTTCCAAGTGTGTTATGTGCTCACTTCTCAATTGAGAATGCACACATAGATCATCCATGTATATCTCCAAAAATTGTTTGAGATACTCCTTGAATGCATGACTCATTAGTCTCTGAAAAGTGGCAGGGGCATTGTTCAGACCAAGAGGCATCACCCTGTATGCAAATATGCCCTACTCTATTGCAAAAGCTGTTTTATGTTGATCTTCTAGTTTTATGATCAACTGGTTGTGGTCTGAGAAACTATCTAAAAAACTATAAGCCTCCTTTCCTGCAACTCTCTCAATAACGTGGTATGTTATTGGTAGTAAATAGTTGTCTCTGATGGTAGCATCATTTACCTGTTTGAGGTTCACACAAACCCATAACATTCCATTCTTTTTGGGCACTACCACAATTGGGAACACCCAATCGGTGTGTTCAATCTCATAGATAAACTCCGCATCTTTGAGTTTGTCTATTTCCTCCTTAATCTTTTTGGCAAAAGTCTAATTGTACAGGTAAGGACGTTGTTTACGTGGTTTGTCATCACTTTTAAGGGGTATCGTGTGTTGACAGATCTTTGGATCGATTCCTTTTAGGTCTTTGTATGACCATGCAAACACATCTTTATATCATCGGAGTGTTGCTATCAATAGCTGCTCTTCTTCTTCTGTAAGGTCCGTGGCAATGTATGCTGGCTTAGGTTCCGTGCCTGATTCTGCTAGGTTTATACACTTGGTTTTTTTTGGCCCATCATATGAGGTTCCAGGCTCCTTTGGGTCTCGTTTGGGCTTTTGAAATACAGATTTTCTGTCTTGAATAGTGTATCTTTTGTAGTGGGAAGGTACGTCAAACCTATCATCATTGGATACATCACCAGTCCCCAACTCTGTTGTCCAAACTTCTTTCAAAGTTCGTTTTTATTCGTTGTATTTGTGTTTGCACTTTATTTTTGATAATTTTGTTGACTTTTCAGAGATATTTTACGCTTATCTTTTGTTTGCTTTTCTTTATCAAGTTTTTTTTTGTTGAGTCGGGTTTCATGAACCTCTTCAATATCTCATCTTTAATGCAATCGGTTTCTTCGACCAACCTCAAATACTAGGTTTTGTTGTTTAAAAGAGGTACAAAATTTTCTTTTCTTTTATTTCATTCGTTCATGCATCTATTCAAATATCTTTGTTGTCTTTGTGGTTTTTGGTTGGAAAAATTGTAATAGACCGCTTGTCGATCCCTCTGTTCGATGTCCTTGTCTGAGCTACTAGAAAGATTTTCATCTACATTGTCTTCTAAAGGCTTGTCGGTGGAGTCTTGGAATGCTTCCTATTCGGTTTCATCAAGGTCCCTTATGGAGATCTTATCTGCTAAGCGGTGACAATTTGTAACTCCCTCCATGTCAGGTCCTTCTGATCTTGATCTTGGATTTAAGATGACACTCATCATTTGGAATGGAATTATATCATATCCTTCCTCATCACAGAATTTAGTCAGAGTTACCTCATTCACACACACACATCAAGGGTGGCCAGTATCTGCTGCCATCCAAAAGGTTCGAACATCTCTTCCGAAAAAGTCTCTGGTACATATGTCTCCTCTTGTACTGATTTGTCGTGAATACAACCTTCTTTTTTTAAACTTCCACTCTCAGAAACTCCACACATCCAAATGTGCGCTTTGTTTTGTAGCCAAGCAGGTATTTCTCCTTCCTGCTCAGTTGTGGAGTTTAATTCTTCTCCTGAGGTTCGTTCAACATCTCTATAACTATGATCTTTGACACTGATCTTTGTAGTGACATCTTTGTGTCTTAAGTAGATATAGTCATAGCCCCAGTCTTGTACCATTTTGAGCTGATGCATGAATGGTTTGCCCAATATGATATCAAAATTGTTGCGCTCATCAAAATTCATAATAGTGAAGGTGTGTTCATATGCAATTTCACAAGAGGCTACTACGATTTGCTCCAAAATACCAATAGGTCTCTCCAGCTATCCATTCGCTAATTGTAGTTTCATTCCGATTTTCCTTAGAGTAGATTTTCCCCATTTTTCCCACATTGCCTTGGTTGATATGGCAATTACAGCCCCATTATCTAATATAGCAACCATTTTTACTCCTTTGTATTTGACAGGCAAGGTAGTGTTTCCTTCTTCTCCTTCACAATAGTCTCCTACCTTATTCACTGGTATTGGCTCGAGTTTAGTTTGTTTTGAAGTCTGGTTATTTGGTGTTTTTGGAGAAACGATGGGTTGCAAAATTAGCAGCCCTATTTTCTCCAAAAAAAATTCCACCTCTTCCCAAAGACGAGGTCTTACGTGCAGTGACTCAGATAGAGTTAGAGTATATTGGATAGGAGACAACATCAGCTCATGAAGAGTTTTGGTGTCCATCATCTTAGGACCAAATTTCCATTGAGATGCTAATTTTTTATCTTGTTTCATGGTTGCCAATGAACGAAGGTAAAGTTTTCAAAGACTGAGGTTTGCTGTCTTTCGACACTTCTGTACCTGCATCACCATATAATGATTGGATATCTCCCGGGTAGAACTCATGTTTCAAATGGATCTTAGTGATAGGGACTAATGGAAGCGTCGTGCTTCCATATTTTTTGTTTCTGATATCCTCCCACAAGTCCTGTGGCCATGGTTCTTCTACTTCTTTAATTTGCATAATTGCCTGTGAATACACCCCATCTGTGGTATTAGCTGCCATCCTTGTATCCAAAGGTTTTTCAACTACTAGTGATTTTTGGTCTTTGTTTTTGATACCTCAATTCTCCAACTCTTGGATTTTTTTTGCGAATCAATACCTCAGTCCTTGGAGCAATAGGAACAGGTGGTTCCATAAGAGCTTGGGCCGTCTGGACGAGCTCCTTGCACATCTGCAGGCTCTCTTTTTCATACCTTGGATGAGGATACATTAACCATCTATGCTCTTGGGTTTGGTTGGGCTTTAGCCTAGCTTCATAAGCTTCCAAGATCGCATCTAATGGCTGCAAGACCTTGTCCACAAAGACCAAACCTCCCGAAGGTATCACTAATGGATTTACTACCTCAATCTTTTCTTTATGGTCTCTTTCCACTATCAACTGTTCTTTTGTTTGCTTCAATTTGGATCTAAAGCTGATTTTTCTTTTATCCTTTTCACTTTCATGTTGTTGCTTTTTGCCTTCCAAGATTTCCTAGGGGTTCTAACCGACAAATTCTCTATCTCGGTTTGGCTAGGTGGGATGTTTTTGTCTCCCATAAGTATGTTCCTTGTAGCCTCCTATGCTTGTACTCTTGTTACAACATTCATTGGAACTACTGGTTCCATTTCTGATCCACTTGAGCTTGATACAATTTCAATTTTATTCATGGTTGACTCTCCTTTGTTATCAGGGTTTTTTGGACATTGTGAAATTAGATTGTCATTTGTACAGCCCTCACAATACCCAAAGAGTTTGATACGCTCTCCTTTGTGTGGAAAACTTCTTCCCAATGATCACTGCCACATTCATAGCATGGTCCTACTGGTGGTGGAGAAGCCTATGGAGCCCCCATCGATTGTCCAATTCTAGGTGCCAAGACTTGTTGAAGGATAGGGGAAAGGCCAAGGCTATGTTGTAATTTCCACAATCCTTTCAGACAGTAGAAATCTTTGTTGTCATGTCTGGGCTTCTCACATAATTGGCAATAAGATCAAAGCGGGAATTCCTACGGAGGATGCCTAGGAGAACAACATGAGCTACTCAGACCACAACCTTGGATCCAAGACCACAGCCTTGGATTCTTGTTGAGCCTTGAGCTCTTCTAGCTCCCGCTTGATGTGGTTCAAAGCCTCTTGATGTGGATGCTTCTCCTATCAAAGAGAGAAGGATCTCTCCTCTTGAAGAGATCGTTGTAACTTCAATGCTTCTAGTTCCCTGCGTAAAGAAGTCAAGGGGTCAAATGGACTTCCCAAGAGTACTGAGGTAGTCTCTAGCTGAAAAGAGTTATTAAATAGCTTCCTTGCCCCTTCTATCCTAGTAACAATAGCGACAAACTCCTCCAAAGTGGCTTCAGGTCGAAGACTTTTGGAGTTTTTGGTGAGAAGTCCAAGGGAGATCCTTCTCCACCCACTTCTTGACCATGAATTCTCCTGGTTGCTGGGAGAGCTTGGAGGCTAGAGACTTTGTTCTTGCCATGAGATCTACAAAAGTCTCATTTGACTGGAGCACTAGGTTTGCCAATTCATCTAGAAATTTCTCTTGGAAGTCGCTTGGTCTAAAAGCTTCACATAACTGTTGCCGTAGTGCTATCAAAGTCGTATAGTGGTTCTCAACAAACTGGTTGTACCATTTATTTGCAAAGCCATCCAAGGTTGACGAGAAGAGCACAAAGTAGGTGTTTTCTTGGTTGTGGGCCAAAACCCCTATAGAGGGAGAGAAATATCCTAGCATGGTCATCTGCATCCTCTATGGAGAGACCTTTGAATGCTGGAAACTTTATGTTCACCTTATCTAGAACGCTTGCCAACTCCTCCATGACTACCTGCTCTAGAGCTTGTTGCTCGAGAGCTTATTGTAACACAGTTGGTGACAGGAGTACCGTGGAAGGTGACCTGGGAGGGGAAGAGCTAGTTGAGGGAGTGGAGATAAATGATGGGGAGGGTAGGGGTAGCGGGGTGGGTGGACTTCTACTTGGCATGAAAGGTGGCACCTTCGATGGTAGTACTTTAGAGGGCTTAGTAGTGGGCTTTGTTGATCTTTAGACTGCACTACATGTGTCATGCAGTAGCAAAAATCCACCCAAGCTCTGGGCATGGAGACCCTTGAACTTGCTGGATGATCTAGACCCACTAGAACAGATGCGACTAGACCAGCTAGACTTGGCTTGACCACCTACTAGATGGCAGTGAGTGACTAGACCACTTAGATAACCAAGACGAGAGACTAGACCAACTGGTCAAGGCGAAGCTCGTCTGGACCAAGCTCGACCAAGACAATCTAGACAACCAGACTAGCACAGGTGTGGGCTCAAACCAGCTAGCTCATTGACCTGTACACTCAACAAAGTGAGACTTCAGTTGAGGTCCCTCGGGTGTGCAAAAAATGAGAGCACTTGTAGTAGAAAAAGTGTGTCGTGCTCTCTATAGTAGGTGCTCCAAATAGACAAGGACAACACACACACGTGCACGCTCACACACGCACGCACGCGCGCGCGCACACACACACACACACACACACACACACACACACACACACACACACACACACACACACACACAGAGGAGAATAGGTATGAAAGTGATAACCTATAAGAGAAGAAGATGGAGACACAATTTTGCACGGAACTTAGCATGGCGGCACCTCTTGTGGAGTTCACCATTTGATTTTATTATTGACTTATTTAGGTGCCAAAACTTTGAGGGCCCTCTTTATACTTTAGTTCATGTGTGATACCTATCTCTTCTTGCATGACAATTTATAGGGTGGGTTCTCACTAAATATGTACAATGGAGCCATATCGACTTATTGGAAAAATAACTACACTACGATGCAAAGGTAAATGGATGAGAAATATTATTTTATTGGTGGTTCCTTCTCCATAGTTCTTAGAGTTCCAATCTACATAGCATCAATTCATTATTACTGAAAAGAATATGCATCATAGTAATTAAGCATTACACACCAACTATCCCAATTCTAACATTGCTAACCACATACAATAGGAGGGTGCCCAATCTACCAAAATTCAACAAAGATTACATAAATATTCTTTTCCCTATCCATGTTGTGGACACAACCTGCAATAGTTGTAGCCCAAGAGAAGATGTTTTTGAGATTATGCCTGTCAATAGCGTGCTGTCACTATAAGAAAGGGGGTTGAATGCCTTTGGATAGCCGCACATCAACAAACGTTTCAAGAGAGAGAAATGATTGGACACACAGGTATCACCGCAACTGGTAGCACGGCTGTTAGCTCATGGCAATGCCTCTGGAATAGCCGTGCATCAACAGACATTTCAAGAGAGAGAAATGATTGGACACACGAGTATCACCGCAAGTGGTAGCACGGCTATCAGCTCGCGGCAATGTTTGAGGGTATCAATGCGGGTATAATTTCAAGAATTGCCACGCACATTGCCGCATTTATAGTCATAAAAAAAGTATCCAAGGATCTCGAATGATTCAAGTCCCCATATGTGAAGACTTTGCATCATCCAAAGATACTTGGATATTTTTTTAAATAAAAATATCACATTTATATTATTTAAGATGTAAAAATATCATACCATTTTTGAAACACAAGAAAATTAAAAACAAGTCATTGACAAAATTGTAGAGTATCATACAATTTTTGAAACACAAGAAACTTAAAAATAATTTATTGGCAAAATTGTTTTTATTGATATCTAGAGTTCGCAAAATGTATACAAGGCCTTTTGGCCGGGCATCCAAAATAAAAGTGAAATATTTACAAGGGCTCTTGGTCGAGCGTTCAAAATGTGATGGGATTATGTTGTACAAGGGCTCTTGGTCGAGCGTTCAAAATGTGAGGGGATTGTGTTAGTAAGTTAGTAACCCTCATTTTCACCCTGGCGGCCCTCATCGTCCTCGCCACCCTGACCGCCCTTGTTGTCCTTGCCCTCGTTAGCACCACCTCTTCGAGTCTACACAAATAAAAAAGCAAACCCCATAATTAGTAAGCATTAAAATAAGTAAACAACAAAATAATTATTTAGTTAGGTTGACTTCGTACTTGCGTAGTGGTCAAGGTGTCGATGAGAGCGTCGAATTGTGCTTAATTGATGTGGCCTTGTTGGAGCATCCACAGGTTGGTACTGTATTCGTCGTTGTGTTTTTGATACTTCACCACCTCCCTTGACACTCAATGTCCTATGATGTTTGCTTGCATATTAAGCATTATTTATATTAGTTTATATGAAGATTATGGTTCAAATAAAAACTAAAAACGTTACTTACCGCTTTGTCCTTCCATACGTCCTTTCTGCCAGAACCCCAACTGTGAGCTTGTTGTCTTGCCCCTGCTGAGGATGGTCGACTCCACTGTCCCTCTCTTGGAGAGAAAACTCCCACTCTGAATCATGCATATTGGCACCCCTTTTTTGGAGATTGGGGTGTTGGCGTTGTTGTTTAGCGATCTTGCAAACGGTGGACCGTTTATTACGAAGGAAGGAAATGATAAAACTTTCCATCCACTGCATGGTAAATGACTCGCCCTGGGGATTAGGAAACCACAACCGCATTGTATCAACAATATACTACAGGTACTGAGGATCTTGTTGCTCCCAATCGATGAAGCAATTAGGGTAGGTAGAGTGGATCAAGCTGTTCAAGAGATTGTGGAAGCACTTGCCATTGTTTGTGCTAAGGTTAGGGGTGCCGTCTCAATGATGCCTATAGTAAAGGCCATCATCATTGGTGTCATAATAACCAATATCTAATTCTCCTAAATGATTTTCTCATGTTAAACTGATCATTTAATATGGGGAAGTGCCAGGGGAGAAAAAGCTAGAATATTGGTTAAGTTGGCAAACCGGCCCATAGTAGGGATCCAAAGGAGGAAAAATAGGGATCCAAAGGGGGGGCCATCTGCAAAAGAGCAATGTCAACAATGGGCTTTAAGACCCTAAGGTTCAGCCCATTAAGACTTCCAAACTGCTAAGGTTCCAAAATTCAAAGGTTGTGTCATGGTCAAAGCTTAGTTAAATCGGATGCTTAGTGTGTGTACCAAAAAAGTCTTCACGACTCCTACAAAGGAGGGGGCGAGCCTTGCAAGTAGGGTATGAGAGAGGAACACACACACACACACACACACACACACACACACACACACACACACACACACACACACACACACACACACACACACACACACACACACACACTCTCTCTCTCTCTCTCTCTCTCACAAGCTTCCTTTAACTAAAGGGAATGAGGGACACATGTCAACTCCCTAGTCCAGATGCCCACAATGTGTACTCAAATCCTATTGGATGGCCATGGAGGTGGACCAATGAGAATTAGGCTAGAGTAAATCTAGTTTAATTAATTTAAAAACACTTAATAGAAGAACCAATAAGAATTAAGCTCTCTAGAAGACTATTGGACATCTTCCCAAGGGGTCCAATGAGCATTCAACAGCCCAATGGCTTGCCTGATTCCTATTGTCCAGGAGACAAAGGGGTCCAATGAGAGTTTAGTTGCATGAATTAATTACATAAAGCTCTCACAAAAGAGGAAAGGGGGAGACATGTCAGAAGGCTATCACTTATGCTCCTGAAATCCTATTGGCTAAGCCCGGAGAGGTCCAATGGGGTGTCAATAAGAGGAAATAGCATGAGGGGTCGACCAAGAGAGAGAGGGGGCTGATTTTCTCAAGTCATTATTCCACAGACACACACACAATCTCAGGTGTGAAGCAAGAAGACTCTCTCTCTCCTTCTCAAGTTTTAATGGAAAGCTTATCACCTACTCCAAGCTTGTGAGAAGGGAGGCCTACACTAACAACTCTTGGATTTGTGATGCAAATCCAACCAAGAGCCAAGCTTCAATGCATGCTCATCTCCTCTACCATGCTAATTACTAAGCTATTCTATGCTAATATGAGTGATTATGTGAGGACATGTACATCTTTCTTGTAAGACTACTCCTTCTTCCTCTCTATCTACTCTCATACCCTACTAGCTCTCACCATCTTCGAAGGTGTGTGAGGTCTTGGGTCATAGACCGTGAGGGAATTGATGTTGTGTTTTATAAGTGTTTTGCTTAGTGCTTGAAGCTTCCATCTTCATTGCACTAGCTAGTATTAAAGGAGCACAAAGAATTGTATTGTAAAATGTCTCTCTTGATGGGCGAAACCTATAATACAAAGCCTTTTGGAGGGGGGACCGGCTCCAAGTAAATCCGGTCCTCAACTGTTTTCAATAGCTTAATTTATTTATCTTTTAAAGTATTGTTCATGCTATCTAACTAGGTGTTATGCTTTTTGTTGCTCTCTCTACCCAAGCACTCTTGTTATGATCATTAGAAATCTATTCTAATGAAATGCTGATTATGTTCATGTTATTTTCTGCTACACACAAGTTAGGTCATTAAATGTTACGATCGACATCTGGAATGTCCATATCAGAACTGTACCCCGTCTCTGGCAAGTCAGTGGATGATTCTCCCCCACCTCCTCCATCGAAACAAGAGCCTCCCCCCCGATCCTCCTCTTCGCTAGTTGTCATTAGACTCTTGTCGGTCCCCAAAGCCACGTGAACTACGTCGCTCACTCTACCCTAAAGAAGATCGATGAGCATGAGGGATAGGATAGCTTGATGGTCAAAGCGGGGAGGGTTGATGCAAGGGAATCATAGAAGAGGGTGCCGAGGGAAATGGCAAAGGAAATGTAGTAACGGGGACTGAGGCTTATGGTGAAGGAAATGTAGTGAGGGGTGCCGAGGGAAAGGGTGAAGGAAAGGTAGTGGGGGCCTACGAGGGCATGGATGAGGTGAGGGGGAAATCCCATACTGAGGGGGAAATCCCATACTGGGATAGTTGATATGGCATATATGAAGAGAAGATCCCTTCGAAGCTCGCTCATACTCTTGCCAAATGCGCAAGAATGAGGCTATCTGGGGATCCATAGAGACCAAATGAGGAGGAGGACAAGGAGGGGAGTGGTCATAGGGACCGGAGCCCTCATAAGGATTCCCAAAAGAGGAACCCATGGCTATCCTAAAAGAGCAAAAAAAGTCTTCATCTTGCCCACCCATATCATGAATGAAAAAGAGAGAAAAAAGAAATCAAATACAAGTTAAACATACTAAACGGGCAGCCCATTGCATGCAAATAGACATGCCAAAACCCCTCTAATAGAAGGTATGCCGTTTGGCCCCTCTATTAGAGGGGTTTCGGCATGTCTATTTGCATGAAATGGGCTCCCCAAACGGGAAGCTCAAATAGGCATACAAAAACCTCTCTAATAGAGGGGCCAAACATGCAATGGGCAGCCCGTTTGGGCATCCCATTGCATGCAAATAGGCATGCCAAAACCCCTCTAATATAGAGGGGCAAATGCATGCCTTTTTCTAGACAAAAAACATGAGCATGGGGGGACAACACATGGGCTCACAGGAGTCTTTACCTCGACCATTTAGTGGGGTTTTGGGCTACCGGTTTGGCCCCCATGGGCTCACAGGAGTCTTTACCTCGACCATTTAGTGGGGTTTTGGGCTACCGGTTTGGCCCCTCTATTAGAGGGTTTTGGCATGTCTATTTGCAAGCAATGGGATGCCCAAACGGGCTGCCCATTGCATGCAAATAGGCATGCCAAAACCTCTCTAATAGAGGGTCCACACAGCATGCGTTTGGCCCCTCTATTAGAGAGGTTTTGGCATGCCTATTTGCATGCAATGGGCAGACCGTTTGGGGAGCCCATTGCATGCAAATAGACATCCCAAAACCCCTCTAATAGAGGGGCCAAACTCATGCCAAAATGGCATGAAACATCAATGCAGATTGCCAGCATTAGCAACGCTGGTGATGGAAGACAACGAGAAGTATCGTCTTCCAAAGGCACCATGGATCCTTTCAAACACTGACCAAATCAAAGTGAAAGAAGTAATTGCTTCCATCAGAACACCTACAAGTTACATTTAGTTTTTAAAGGGAGCATTCTCAAAGACAAAGAAAGGTGATGGACCCCTATCACATGGGTTGGAATCCCACGATTGGCACAAGATGCTCCATGTGATTATCCACCCTTTACAGTTTATCTTACTTGGATGCTACTCTAATGTTATTACTTTTGAAAACACTATGAAGTTCATCTTACCATTGAGCATCAATGGATGCGGAAGCGAGAAAGTATGTGATGCTATATATAAGATGGGAGAGCTTGTCAGATGGGTGAGCTCTAAGGAGATTGAAGTTGTATCCATACCAGCTGCAAGATTGTTAGCCAAAGAAGCAGTTGTTCTCGTTGAAGAGAGCTTTCCCAGGTCCATACTAGTGAGCCAACTCCATCTTATATTGCATCTTGTGGATGAGGTGGAGGTTTGTGGAGTGGTCCATTCACGTTGAATGTTATTTCTTGAGAGTTTTCTTAAGATGCTCAAGGACTTTGTGAGGCTACGCTCACAGCCAAAGGCTAGCATGGCCAAAGGATGGATTGTTCAAGAGTTGTTTGTGTACATCTTTGAGTACTTGGCTATAGTGGATGAAATGATACCACGTTTATGGACTGATAAAGAAGATCCAAGGATGCACTCTCATATGTCAAATGGGAAGGGGAAGATAAAGCTCATGGAAAGGCACATACATGATGTAATAAACAACTACCTTGTCCTTAATGTACCAAAGATGCAAAAGAGGGTAGATCTATATACAAAATTGAAATGAAAGCGTGAAGAAGATCAAGAAGCGTATAGGGAAATACACTCTCACATAAGAAATTGCAATGTGGTTTACCTATTGTACCTTGCCATGTTTCCAAACTTATAAGGCCCGATTGGTTGCATGAACAAATGACTAAAGCTAAAGCTGATGGTGAGCATGTTAGCAATGAGGAGTGGGAGTATGTGCGAGGTTGTCTACCAAAGGTAATTGCTAATCAAACTGATTATGCAAAATATAAAGTATTAGTATATTGCTACCTATACTCAAACTTGTTCTACTTTCAACAAGCAATGATGTTTAACTCGATGTGGCATGAGGGAAGGCACTTTTGAACTGATAATGTAGACAAACAACGACAAATGATAGTGGAGTGATGGGCAATTTTGATGCACAAACTCCAAACGATATGGAAAATAGATATTCTGGAGTTATCCATAGAATCTACCAAGTAGATTTTTGAACTTTTCAAAAGTATGTGTTTGATGTGAAGTGGTTTGCAGGCGTCTCATCTAGACATGCAAGCAATATCTACATGGTGGACTCTACAAGATTCCGTACGGGCACAAGTGATATTTACATCTCTCCAGAAAGTTGTGAGCGAGTGATCTATCTTCCAAGTATTTATGGATGAAGGTATTGGTTTGTCATACAAGTCAGTCCAAGAGCAAGATGTATACTAGATGACGCAGCGGACATAGGAACCGCTGTGGATGAACACAACGATGATGATGAAGCAGACATAGAAGGTGAAGAACTTCCACCATGACCGCTTGACGAAGTGAATGAGAATGATGTCGATGAAGAAGAGAAAACCTACATAGAAGATGAAGAAGAGGATGAAGAGATAGAAGAAGAGAATGATGATGAGGATGATCGTTTCAATCCCTATATTGTTGATTTTGATGAACTAGGACTCCACATAGACCGCGTCATGGCTATGGAACTAGCAGATGATAATGTAGTGGTTGATTCATTAAGGCCATGTTTTAATGCAACGTAATGAGGATGTTGTAGCTAATGTCGATCACTTGCTTTTGTGAATGCTTAATTAAGGATCTTTTGCTAGAATACATTGTAACACATTTCTTTGATCTCTCTCTCTCTCTCTCTCTCTCTCTCTCTCTCTCTCTCTCTCTCTGGCTCGTTCGTTTGTAGATGCAACAAGTAGCAACAAGGCGAGCTGAGGTGAGGTGGTATTTGTAGAGGGATAAATTCTCTAGGACGTACGTCTGGGGAAGACAAGGGAGGACAAGGATGGAAAAGGCATGCGCACAAAGAAGGGGGGGGGGGGGAGTGAGGGGGCTCACAAAGGACTAAGCTACCTCAAAGGGTTGGAAGGGAATGCGTAGAAGATAACTGGTGAGGATGGCGAGGCAAGCAGTCTTTGCTGATGTGAAATTTTGGGGTAGGAGGGGGGATAGAATAATCCAAGGGAATCCTAAAATTTAATGGATTTCTTTTGAGGAGAACCAATAAATAACTATAGTATATAGAGAGGATACAAGATGAAAGTACTTTTTATTATATATTTTGTATTATATAAAGGAGAGATGTGGATGGGCATATCAAAAGGAGTATATTCATTCGAGGGTATCTAAGAGGCTATAATCAAGGCAAATTGTAAAGCTATCTGCGCGGAAATTCCTGCAGCTATCGACGTGGCAAAAAACAAGGAAAGACTGCGGCAAAACATTATTTTTACTCTCTCTCTTTCCCCACGCCTCTTCTCTCTACTCCTTCTCATCCTGGCGCGGCTGTCATGCGTGGCAAAGACCTCAGTCTCTTATAATATGCGCTCTCAATCGTATTTGGAAGAAATCTTGTTGTGCCATTTGAGAAAGAATGTATCGAGCAAGGAGCAATCCAAAATGCACTACAATTTGCATACATATTGAGCAATGTGTTCCCTGGGCATGAATCTCACTCCACATTTCCCCAATGCTTCTTGGCCCTAACCTTATGGGGCACCTCGTAAACATTGCGACACCGCAATGCAACACAGACAACACATTGACATAACATTCAAAAATAGAATTTTCCCATTTTCTTAATAATGCCACATGTCTTCAAAATACAAGCATAAGTAATAGCATTTTCTTAGAAACGCTCACTCTACATTCAACAAAAAAAACCTAGAGATTCTTCCCCCTCCCCATTTTGTGGACATAACTTGCAATAAGTGTAGTTCGAGACATGCTTTAAGGCACACTTGGATTTTAAAGAAATCATATCAAATCGATATACATGTGAACCAAAGCATTTCAACAAACTAATAATATAAGCATGCATATGTGCACTAAGGATGCAAGTGTAGGAGAGGGACCCTCACTTTACATCAGTCGATAGCCTCTCTGCCTTGTCCATGTTTCACAAATATCTGCATGTATCCTATTGCCATGGTATTGACTTGTTTGCTTTGCCCATGTTTGACATACGGTGCAAAAGATGCAGTCCACATGACAACATCTCGAACTAGCACAATGTGAATGACTTTGTGCTCTCATACCTGCAATTGGCATACATATTGTCCGACATGCTTCAAGCTAAGTTGTATACTATCCCTACTGTCACAGATATCAACATGTATCCTACAATATTTCTCTTCAATCCTATGCATGTATCAGCTAGCACCACAAAGCTAGAATGTGATGTATTGCTGTTGTCAAGGGTTCAACTACATTGCAATACATGATCGTGTTTGGAGAAAGGCCCTCACTTTACATCTAGTGAAACACCATGAGCTTATTTCCTTTTTCCATGCTTAACATACCCTAAATTATATACCGGACAAGAATCTCATGAAGTAATTGTGCTATGAAAAACAACAACTAGTATACATATTGACTAACATACTCCCTAAGTACATGTCTCTCAATATCACTGGTTGTGTTACAAACATTGACCAACAAGTTTTCTCTTGCTGGCACAAAGGGCTCCGTTATATCTTCAAGGTGTAAGCATAAGTGGTTGTATTTTGCAAAGGTCCATCACGTTGTGCTCATGAAAATAATGTAGAGCTTCTTAGCTCCTCCCACTCTAGACATACTTTGCAATAGGTCCAATCAACCACACAATAAGCGAAAAGCTCACCATTGTTGCATACATGTTAATCAAAGAATTGCCAAGCACCATGCCATTTTTCAAGAGCCATCGACAATCTCTTCATGAAATCGTAAAAGAACCCATGTCTTCTTAGCCTTCCCAATATCGATGGCCTTAGAATGCAATAAGTACACTCCAATGATTGACAGCCTGATAGAAAGCTCACCAAAGTTGGCATGTACCAAAGCTTAAGCTCTTCTCCATTTCAAGAAAACTTATCCTATTTTTACGTACATTATCCCTTGCCATTCTTTCAACGGTTTTTCAAGCACTTCCACATTGCTAGCTTTACGTTATCTTTGACAAAATCCAACTACTCTAGCTACTTGTTTGAGCTCTACTGTGCTTTGTTTAGGGCACCCCTATTGCTCTTTTACTTGGGTGCTATTGATTCCATCAGCAATTATTTGCCTACCAATTATGAGCTATGGCAGAGGCATGACTGAAATGAACGTGGAGATTGTGGGTGCTGGCTACATCCTAGGTTGTGGTAGGGATTCTCAATCTCCCAGCCTGTATCAAAATTTGTAACGAAAAAACTTTGTTGTAATAACTGGTGCCTGGATTGAACTTTTGTTCTTGATGCTTTCATGGCAAGATTTCTAGCCTCATTTCCAATTACTACCCTTTGGCGTTTGAGTATTGATCAATAAAGACTATTCATATACGAACAAGATCTTGTGATTCATGTGTGGCATAGCACACTAACATGCTGGTCAATGTAGATTAAAAAACAGTCGTTGTTGAAAGAGAAATGGACCATTGCGTAATTAGAAGAGAGCTCGCATTTTTGCACATCTTGAATGTGAGCAGGAAAGACCTTGAGCAGGATGAGCATGTTGAGGAAGAGGAAATTGAAGGTTGCTGCAAGAGCTGAGGTCGCCATAGCTTAATGGCTTGAGCTAGTTCTAATAGACTGTTGTACCTTCTCTCTCTCTCTCTCTCTCTCTCTCTCCCCCCCCAATGCATGAGAAGGCACATGTACTCTTAACTTTTTGAAAAAGAAGGCACCAAGTTTTGACACGTGGAGTGCTCAAGAGTTCAAGAAATTCTCAAGCCTTTTATAAAGAGGATAGATAGATGGTAAGGCCATAGAAATGTAATTCATGTGTTGTGAGTTCAAGACCCTAGAGGTCTTACTAGCCTTCCTGAACTTAGTTTCCCCTCTTGATAAAGAAGGATGAACCAAATTGTTCGACTATTGTGGGCATCGGCGCCCCTGATTTTTAGGTTTTTTTTTGTGGTGGTGGGGGGGGGGATGTTGGTAAAGTGGTGGCCCCCAAATACTAGCCCAAGAACATGGAACAATCAAGATCTAGAAAGAGTATGCACAACTGAAAGTAGAGGGGACGTGATTGATTTTGTAAGAGGCTAGGTAGAGCGCTTCCATGTGGGGAGTTTTGAAACACGTTCACTTAAAATGGAAGGAAGTCATGGGTCTTGTTCTGCATGTTTTACCGACTTTTGCAACTTTCATTTTCTCACTAAGAATAGAAATAAATTTTTAGCAAGATAGGGTACGGGGGCCAATAATGGGACGGCCCCCTATGGAATGACAAACGAGGCCCAAATTACAATATGTAGAGGCGCCAATTGAAGATCACCGAACTGTGTTTGCTGGGATGGTTAATGAGAGCTTACGAAACCTGATTGGTTGGGTTTGTGTTCGAGTGGACGTGGCGCCGACATCTATGAAATAGCCCATGTCTGTCTTGCTAATAGACCCCAAATTTTTTACTTGCGAAAAATTCATTGCTGTTGCACATGCTATCAGAGGCACCGTTGCAGCCTAAACTTTTGTCGCAGTATGACCATTGCCCCACCTAACTTTCGTGCTACACAGAAGCTGAAATTGTTGAGTAACCAGAAAAGCCGCTCGACATCTGCTTAAAGGTCCTAAAGCTGGGTGTTTTACCCTAATGCAACAACACTTGGAAAGTTTGTGAGTTGTGAAACTTACTCTTTGGAAGCCTTGTAAATAGAAGCGCAATGATAGGGAGAGTGTTTTTGTGCCTCCTCAAAAAGGTCTTAGAGAAGAAGGGATTAAGGAGTGCATTCATACAAGTTTGATCCCATGATGTGAAGTATTAACTGGATGAAATTTTCCTTGATATTTTAATTTGTAGGAGAGTCCTTTCAATTAAGGACCTCACAAAGGCCCATTCCATTGAATTGTTTTATTATATCTTATGCTAAATAGATCTACTTTTTTTTATGAAAGCATTAAAATATTCTTTTGTTTTATTGTGTCAGTGGGTCCTTTATTTTACTGTTTTTATTTTACTTTCTTTTCATTTTATTTTGTCTTAAACTGCCAATGTGCGCCTTTCACCTTGTTTTTTAAAGTGGGGCTCTTCTTAACATATAAGGCATTTGAACAGATGTAGGGGTTTGGCTACCAATATTTGCAAATGGGTAAGAAAGACGTGGAAGATTATCTTCTATATACAAATGACCTCATCCTAGGAGGAGTTAGATTGCAAAATCAAGCATGGTATGCACAGGTACTGCTATTTGAAACAAATTTGGAAAGCTAGGAACCTTCACATCTTTGAGGAAAAATGTATCGGGACACAATTTAATGATGTTGTGAGTGAGAGTAATGAGCTCATCTATGCTATTAGATCAAAGAGAGGGTCCGCCACTAACGTCGAAGAATGGAAACATGCACTTAAGTGCATTGGATACTAGTGTGGTATTACTTAGTAGCCCTTTGTTAGCCTCTTGTTGTATATTATTACACGCACATGTAGTGCTTGAGGTTGATTGTATGTTCTTTTCTGAGTCAATATAACATCTCCACTCACAATTGCGAGTATATGAAAATAAAAAATAAAAATATAAAGCATTTGTGATTATGTGCATATATTGTACAATATAATTTTATATTAAAAAAACACAACAAAAATGACACGTGATTATGTGTATATATTGTACAATATAATTTTATATTTAAAAAACACAACAAAAATGACACGTGATTGTTGGCTTTCATTTAGACATACTCCCTAAATTCTCATCCCTCCTTAACTTTAAGAGGCCTTCTTGACGCACCTTGTTTTTTTATTGAAAGAACTAGATATTAGGAATTGGCTGGCAATTTCATTTGGATGATGAGTCTATGAAGGGCTCTACTCTAAGAGAGAAAATAATCCTAGCCTCTTAGGGAGAGGAGTTCTCAAATAGTCTAGGGGAAACTAGTGACAAAAGTGTCTGCCCTAGGAGTATGGGTGCATTTGTGTGGTCTCTTTGCCTTTCATTTAATTTGTATAGACATCTTTTTTTGGTTTTGTTTTGGGGAGATGATAGAGTAGGGGGTACCCAACTGGAGAAAATAAGAAAATGGTGGAATTAGTTTGAAACGGAAAAGGGAATGGTGCATGGCGTGAGGAAAAAGGAAGGGTGCGAGAATGTTGCACGCGTGGCTTGGCATGCCGTCTCTCTCTCTCTCTCTCTCTCTCTCTCTCTCTCTCTCTCTCTCTCTCGCGAAACCTCAGAAGCCGAGCATGATGTAGAGGAGCGCACAACGGTTTGCGCTCTCTCTCTCTCTCTCTCTCTCTCTCTCTCTCTCTCACACACACACACACACACACACACACACACACACACACACACACACACACACACACACACACACACACACACAGAGCGGAGGCACTTTGATGAGGGACTGCTAGGGGCGATAGTGAGTCGAGGGAGGCAAGGCGTGCATGCAGAGAAAGTGTGTGTGATGAGGGACACACACACACACATACACACACACACACACACACACATACACACAACGGAGGCACTTTGATGAGGGACTGCTAGGGGCGACAGTGAGTCGAGGGGGGCAAGGCGTGCATGCAGAGAGGGAAAATGGGCAACGACCGTGCTGTGCGATATGGAGAGATGAGGGCGCATAGCAGATGACGTGGTTTTTTGGTGGGGGGTGGGGGGGAGGGGAATCTAACTAATCGTGGCTTTGAATTTCACTCAAGCCACCACTTTGAAGCCAAATTCAAGGTGAATTTCAAACAACTTTCAATTTTGGGGCTGGGTGGTAGGTTAGAAATTGTGCTTTCAACTTTGGCCCCTTCTTCTTGTGGGAGGAACATACTATTATAGATATAGATAAATAAAAAGGTAAATAGCGTGTTTGCGCGTAGCTCACCACCTTGTTCAGTTGCTCTTTCTCTCCCGCTCCCAACCTCTCTCCCTCTCTCTCTCTCTCTCACACACACACACACACACACACACACACACACACACACAGCTGTTTAGCTCAAATTAGCGAATTAACCAACTTTTACCTGATGAGGGTTGCGTGTGCCCCCCGCCGCCCAGAGAGAGAGAGAGAGAGAGAGAGAGAGAGAGAGAGAGAGAGAGCTGTTTATCTAAACAGAGTTTTTCTCATTAGCTAGTTCTTACATGATGCACGTATACCTACAGTATAATTAGATGGTGTATATTATAAGCTTCCGGTAGTCGACGGGTGCAAGCTTGCACTGCAATACTGATTTCTCAGTTGAACTTTCATAGTGAGCCCATCATGGGGACTGACGGTGATGATGCTGCGGTTGAAGACAATAACCAAAGACGGCTACACAGGCTTGATTCATTGGAAGTAGAGGCAGGCCGCATTCCAGGCAACCAAATTTTAAACAAGGTAACCAAATTTCTGTCGATATTCTCTGTAAATTAGATTCATGAAGCTCACAAAAATCTATGCTATCATCAACAATGGCCCAAATTGGGCGGTCTGAGTTTTTTAGTGATTGTTGCTCTAAAAAGTATTTAAAGGATTTCCTAAGGTGGACCATAAGATAGTATGTAAAGGTCTCCAAGGTATGTATGTAAGGGCTGATTTTTAGGGTTCAAGAAGGCATTTATGATTCAAATACACTGTAAAGTAGTAAAGGCCTTTATTTTAGGTGGATTATTTCATGCCCGCTTTGCTGTTTGTGCTAAGAAAATAATGAAACACTTAATGGAAAGCTCAATGAACACATGGGCGGGATATCCTTAGCATCCCAACATGCGTGCTCAGTAGCAGGCAAAACAAATCTAGCAACATAACTGCTAGAACCAGCACCATCAGCAACAGAACTTGGTCTTACATCATAACCACACACAATGTTCCAACTGATATGTAAAGGTCTCTAGGGTATATGTATTTCGTATGTAAGGGCTTCTAATTAGGATTCAAGAAGGCATGTAATTTTTCTGAAGGTTTTGAATGTTCTGTTGCACATGGAGTCATCAAGCTCCAGATTATATATATTTTTTACTAACCAAACTGAGGCATTCTAAAGAGACTTCCGGTTTTTTTAAATGCAGGGTTTCTCTACAGCCTTGATTCTAAAGTTGGCATTTGAGAGCTTAGGGGTGATATATGGGGATGTCGGCACATCACCCCTCTACGTCTATAGCAGTACCTTTCCCCATAGCCCCCCTCATAAAGATGATGTGCTTGGGGCTCTGTGCCTCATCATCTATACTCTTTCCCTTATTCCTCTCATCAAATATGTTTTCTTCGTACTTTGCGCAAATGACAATGGAAATGGTGAGTGCTCTGGTCATTATAGGTGACTTTTTAAAAAAAAGAATTTTTGTTTTCCTTTCTTAAAAGTACTTGATCTCTACTTTTCTGATTTGGATTTTGTATCAAACACATGCAGTACTTGATCTCTATTTTCCGATTTGCAATTTTCTATCAAATACATGTAGAAGGCAGGTTTGCTATCAGGAAAAGGTATAGAGACACATGGGGTTACTCATCTAATACTTCAACGATTGAGAAGATTGATTGCACAAAAAAGAACAAACACACATGGGATTACTCATCTAATACTTCAATGATTGAGAAGATTGATTGCACAAAAAAGAACAAAGAGCTAGCCAATAGGCTGGAAAAAACAATTATATCGGAAAACAATACTAGTAGTAGCATTGCAAAGAGATCCCTCATGCAACTGATTGACAGCCATTCTTTGGGTAGTAGAGAGAGGTGGATGCAGGTTTGTCAATGTCCCACATACTCTGGAAACTAATCTACTTAACCTTGACATTAATAAAAAGTAACTAAAAGAGATAAGACAGAAATGATGGAGATTGAGACAAATACTAGAATACAATACACCAAGATTGAATTCACTACTGAATCAAAATGACAAGTACAATATACAACATGAGAGATGAAGCAGGTGTGATTTGGGACTACTTTTAGGTGACAATGATCTAGGAGAAGTAGATCTGAGTGATCTAGGGTAGGTGACTAAAGTAGATAATCTAACTAGATCTAAATATTGGTGAATCTAATCCACCATTACATTTTAACATCCCCCTTAGGGGTGGATTAAATTGTTGACTGAATTGCATCCCCCCTTCGCTAGGCAGCATCGGAAAATATGGGTGGAGAAACATTCTGATGCAGGATGCACATTGCTTTGGTCTTGGAACAGATTTGGTGAGGAAATCCGCCCACTTGCTGCCTGTAGGAACATACTACAAAGATTTAATGATACGCACATGTTTGATTTTCGGGGAGAAGTTGGGACTTTTTGAGAGTGTGATGGCGGATTTATTGTCGCAGGAGTCTGTAGAGGTGGATGAGCACCGAATCAATGGTTGTAGCTCGTAGAGAAGCTCAGAAAGACAAAGATCTTCGCAGGAAGCCAAGGAAGCGGCGGCATACTTAGCTCCTGTAGAGAAAAGGGCGACAGTCTTCTGCCACTTTGTTTGCCAAGAAACTCGCCCACCTGATAGCATAGACACATAACCGGCCCTAGAAGAACTACAGGGATCATCACTTGCCCATGTAGCATCATTATATCGAGATATGTGGAGTGGTGTGTAGGGATTATAAGAATATGTAAGGCTGTTAACGATGTATGCGACAAACAACTTTCTTCTGAGCATGCCAGGGCTTGGTGGGTGCACGAGATAAAATGTGGTCAGCATAGCATAAATCAAAGCGAGTGCAAGAAACAAGATAACATATTGGATCACAAGAACGTGCATAAGAAAATTGGAGCATATATATTTCATCTTTAATAGTGAAAGCATGATATTCTGGAGCTAGAGAGATGCATTAGCTAGAGAGATGCGTTGACTAGGCAAGGGTGTGGTTTTTGATTGATAACCCAAGTGATAGAGCTTTGTTCTGCAAGAATCTTTGAGATGTATTTTCATTGGCAAAGCTTTATAGATGATCCATGTGGATCTCTTATAACTTCAATGCCAAGAATATTTGTCATGGGTCCTTTATCAGAGATGGAAAATCTCTGGCAGAGATAGAAGAAACTGAGGAGATTCTTATACCTGAACAAGTCCTAGCTTACAAAGAAAGGAAAGTGAAGGGCAAGTGCCCGCAAGTATTTGATTACCTTGTTGGAGGAAAACTATGTCGTGCTGTCTACTCTGGGTGCTCCTTACTGCAATGTGCAAGAAACCTCACTCCAAACAGAACAAACACTATAGAGCAATGGAAGCAAAATTGTACTCAAATGACATAACAATAGACTCCGAACTCAATGGAACTCGACTAATTGATGATGTCACAAACTGGTGACGTGGTTGCCCAGTACACACACTGAAACGAACGAGGAGAAAGGAGCTCCTGGCTACACAGACTGCCTACAGATACGCATCGGACGAACCACCCGACCATAGCCACCATCCGGCAGCTCCCCCGTGCTGGGGCCAGCGTCCGAGGACGTAGGCGTGCACCTGTAAGACCGAGCGTCCGATACCACCCGGCCTCACCTCCTCGAGGTGACCTCGCACACTCCTAGCCTCACGGGCTAACCACTGGCACTCTGCCAGTGGGGGTCGATAACTGTAAATGAGGCCTTGGCCTCCCTTTTATAATAATGGCCGGCCACACTGGCCGGGTTCACACTACGTCTGCCCGGACACTGGACGCTCATCCCGACGGTATCTGGACTAGATCCCCTCTCCCGTGAGCGGGACATAACATACTTCCCCCCTTAAGAACCATTGATGTCCTCATCAATGAAGTGGGGATACTGAGCCTTCAAAGCTCTAACAGGTTCCCAAGTAGCAAACCTTTCAGATTGACCCTTCCATTTAATTAAGTACTCGTCATAAACCTTTTGGCGCGAATGACGGGTACGATGATCTAAAACTGCTTCTGGTTCTTGAGGAATATACTCAGTTTGCATATCTTGCCATACATTTTTCTCAATAGGCACAACAACGTCGGCTTCGCCTAATTTCACTTTAAGGCGGTTGACATGAAAGACTGGATGTACACTAACATCCGAAGGAAGAGCCAGTTTATAGGCAACTTGGCCAATTTTCTTTGTGATCAGGAACAGACCACAATATCTAGCTGAAAGCTTATAATGCTTTCCTGTTCGCATAGTCTTGGAATCCTTGGGTATCTTCAGATAGACCCATTGTCCCACATCTAGAGTCCTTGGAGACCTCTTTTGATTAGCATAAGTAGTGACTCGATCACGAGCCGTTCTTATACTATCCTTAGCCAATTCGAGCATTTCTTGCATGTCATACAGGAAATCACAAGCTTGGCGTTCTTTGAATTTCTCTAAGCCAATAGCAATTGGGGATTTTGGCTCGAATCCATACATCAGCATGAACGGGCTAAATCCAGTAGCAGAATGCTTGCTACTATTATAGGCAAACTCTAACTGTGGAAGATACCTTTCCCAATCAGATTGCCTGTGAGAGACATAGGCTCTCAACATGTCTTCTAATGTTTGGTTCATCCTCTCAGTTTTTTTGTAGGACTCAGGATGATCAGAAGACGACATACTCAACTTCGTCTGAAGATGAGCAAAGACATCTCGCCAAAATCGGCCAGTGAACTTAGTATCTCGATCACTGACGATATCTTCTGGGAGACCATACAGCTTATAAAGCTGATCGACAAATAAAACCGCCAACTCATGGCTTTTTACTGTCGACTTTGTTGGTATAAACTTCGCCATTTTTGTGAGTCTATCGACCACAACCCAAATAGCGTCATTGCCCCGACTAGTATTTGGCAAACCAACGATGAAGTCCATGGAAATACTTTGCCACTTGGCATCTGGGATTTCCAATGGATGTAGCAGGCCAACTTTCCTAAGGTGCTCTGCCTTATTGACCTGACACTGAGTGCATCTCTTCACATAGCTCTCTATGTAAGAGCGCATTCTTGGCCAATAGAAATATCGCTTGATCAAAGCCAAAGTTCTCTGGATGCCTGGGTGCCCAACGCTAGGAACATCGTGGCATTCACACAAAATCCTTTGTCGAACCTCATCGATTTCTAGCATGCAGACTTTACCATTTCCGAACAATAGTCCACCTCTAATGGAATATTGTCGCTGTCTTGTCCCTCCAGCACGACTCACTTGGGTCTCCGGACCACCCAAGCCTGTATGCGAGTCATGCCCCGCTTCGATCTCGTTCCATATTTTGCCAAAATGGCCATCAGAACGACATAGCCCTCGGAGAGAGAGATAGAAATCCGTCGAGATTTCAGCCATAGACAAGGCATTGACCTCAGGAATCCGGCTGAGCGCATCGGCAAATCGATTGCTGGATCCTTTTCTATAATGGATCTCAAAGTCAAACTCTTGCATAAGCTCAACCCATCTAGCCTTCCGACCTCTGAGATCACCGTGATCACAGATATAGCGCAAGGAATGATGATCTGTCCATGCAACAAACGTAGAGCCATACAAGTAGTGCCGCCATTTCCTTAGGGCGTGGACTACAACGTAAAGCTCCTTTTCATACGTTGGATAACACATCTCAGCGTCAGAAAGCTTCTTACTTTCAAACGTGACAGGACGTCCATCCTGGTATAATGCCGCACCAATAGCATAATCACTAGCATCCATTTCAACCACAAACGGTTTGCTAGGATCCACAATGTGTAATATTGGCGCAGTAGTCACCAAGTGCTTCATTGTCTGAAAGCTCTTGTCGAGACGCTCATTCCAGACAACAGAGGGATTACCTTTACGATGAGGACCCGAAGTCTTCGGCCCTTTCACCCTCCTTTTAAAAGTTGCGTAAGCGGAGCAGCAACTTTAGAGTAATCCTTGATAAACTTGCGAAAGAATCCAGTAAAGCCTAAAAAGGACTTTACTTGGCGTACATTCTTCAGAATGGGCCAATTTTGCACTTTATCCAACTTTTCAGGGTCGACGCGAATTCCTTCGCGAGTAATGATGTGACCCAAGTAGAGAATCTCTTTCTTAAAGAATTCACACTTAGAAGCCATAGCGTAAAGCTTCTTAGTTCTTTGTACTTCGAGAACAATGCGTAAATGCACTAGGTGTTCAGACAAACTTCGACTGTAGATCAAGCTATCATCGAGAAATACAACAACGAAGTTGCCTAAAAATGGTCTCAGCAGATCATTCATCATCTGCTGAAACGTAGCTGGAGCATTGGTCAAACCAAAAGGCAAGACCAAAAACTCGTAGTGACCATAACGCGTATGGAAGCCTGTCTTAGGAATATCTTCCAGTTTGATCCGTATCTAATGATAGCCTGATCGCAGGTCTATCTTTGTAAAATACAACGCTCCATGGAGTCGATCTATCAGATCGTCCATGCGCGGGAGCGGATACTTGTCCTTGACAGTGAGTTTATTCAACCCCTTGTAATCCACGCAGAAGCACATAGTGTTATCCTTCTTTCAAAAAGTAGCACTGGCACTCCCCATGGGGACTTACTTGGTTGGACAAAACCCCTGTCGAGATAATCTTTCAGCTGCCGCTGAATCTCGTCCTCTTCGGTTCTACTAAACCGATAGGGTTGCTTTGAGAAGGGTTGGCTACCAGCCACAAACTCAATGCCATGATCTACTCCTCTTGAAGATGGCAAGCCAGGAGGTAGATCATCAGGAAAAACATCCTCGAAATCAATCATGATTCCTCGGATAAGGTTGGATTCGTCTGAATCCCCAAGTTCAACAGAAGAACATGAAACATTTTTACGAAATTTAATGACAGAAGTACCAAGCACTAATGAATCAAACCAAGCAGATGGTACACATTGATAAAAGTCAACATCAGAAGACTTTATTTCTTTATACATTTCCAAAGCAGTAACAACTGGTATTGCAAAACCATTATTTACAGACTTTTGATTACAAAGCGACACAGATATATAAGGCATGTTCTGCTTAACAAAAACAAGAGAGTGATGTACATAGTCTATATACAATGAGTCTTGTTAAAGACCAAGAAGCCCTGATGGAGGAGCCAAGGCAAACTTCATTTTACCTGAATTGGCGGCGCGGCTCGAGATCACACCCGATCGGATGGGATCACTAGCAGAGGCAGTTCTAGCGGCACCCAGCAGGGACTAGCCATTATATCTGTCATTGGAAAACTTCGGTTGCATTGTCAGGGGTATTTGGGGCATGAGGACTTTTACATAATGCCTTTGGAAGGTTGTGATAATCTCTTGGGAATTCCCTGGTACCACAAGAACAACGCCGTGGTCGACTATCGGGCGAGAAAAGTGACTTTGACCACAGAGAAGGGCAAAACCATTGTACTTGATCTGAAACTTAAGGACGCGTCTGTCCCTATTGTATCGGCTTCGGCCATTTCAAAATTAATGAAAATCCAGTCTGTTTGTTTACTCGATCTTCTTCAGAGAGATGAATGATGAGAATAGGACAAATATGTCTGAACTTGATAAAAAATGCCAAGATTTTCTCCACACTCATGCCGATTGCTTTTTAGAGGGCCTGCCAGGGGAGCTACCACCTGCTCGTCCTGAGGATCATACCATTGATCTGATACCTGGAAGCATACCACGGAACCGGCCACGTTATTGTGTGCCGGAGCCCAGAACGAAGAAATTATGAACCGAGTGAAAGACCTCTTGAAAAAGGGTCTTGACCAGCCTAGTACTTCACCGTATTGCTCTCCAGTGTTGTTAATTTTGAAGAAAGACTGATCTTGGAGAATGTGCATCGATTATAGAGCTCACAACAAAATCACCGTCAAGAACAGATTTCTGATTCCTAGGATCGATGATATACTTGACTGACTACAGGAATCCTCGTGCTTTAGTAGGATCAATTTGAAGAGCGGATATCATCAGATCCGAATCGCGCCGGGAGACGTCTACAAGACAGCCTTTTGGACGACTTTTAGGTTATTTGAGTTTTTGGTGATGCCTTTTGGCTTAACCAATGCTCCTGTGACATTTAACCGGATGATGGACAAGATTTTCGAGAGTACAGACTATTTGTTGGCACTTTCTTTGATGACATCATTGTTTTCTCCAAGGGTGAGGCATAACATAGAGAACATCTGCTTCAGGTCTTTCAGGCATTACGAGCTCACAAGTTGGTGATTAATGCGAAGAAAAGTGAAATTTTCCTACCAGAGATACACTTTTTGGGACACATTGTGTCAGCAGGCAGGAGTGCAGATGGACCCGGTCAAGATAGAGACTTTCGTGATTGGCCCGATTTGAAGAATGTTCACGAAGTTAGAAGCTTCTTGGGCTTGTGTTCGTACTACGGGTATCTTGACACAGAAAGGAGTACCTTTCTCGTGGGGACCCACAGAGGTGACTGTCTTTCAAACATTGAAAGAGAAATTGACTACAGGACCAGTTTTGACTTTGTCGGACTTGCAGAAGTCATTTGAAGTATATTGTGATGCTTGTGGCCGTGGTCTGGGGGCGGTCTTAATGCAAGAAGGCCATGTCATTGCTTACGAGAGCCGATTGTTCTCAAGGCTGGAATTGACAGCACAGATTTATGAGAAAGAGCTTTTGGCGGTTATCCATGCTCTTACTCAGTGATGGCACTACCTACTCGGAGCGGATTTTACTGTCTTCACAGACCATCAAAGTTTACGCTACTTCTTGTCGCAGGAGCAGCTATCGGAAAAGAAGATGCGGTGGGTGAACATCTTGTCACAGTTTCACTTCAAGATTGTCCATGTGCAGGGGCAGAAGAATTTGGTGGCAGATGCTTTGTCTCGGAAGCCGTTGGTTTTGGCTATTTCTGCGATACATCATAAGGGCTTCGAGGATATGGTCGATCAGTATGCCACAGATACAGATTTTGCAGACATTTTCACACGGATACGGGATGGGAAGACAGTAGCAGGATATTCCATTCGGGATGGCTACTTGATGAGGAAAACCATGTCGTGCGTTACACAGCCGTTGAGGAAAAAGATTATGACCGAATGCCACTGTCCACCTTTTATGGGTCACCGCGGCATTGCTACCACCTTGAAAGGGGTAGAGAGATACTTCTTTTGGCCGACACTCAAGAAGGATGTGGACGGGTTTGTGCGCAGTTGCTCGGTATGCCAGAAGGTCAAGTTTGACAGGCATAAAGCACAGGGATTGTTACAGTCTTTGCCCATACGCACCCGCCCTTGGGAAAGTATTGCAATGGATTTCATTTTTGATCTTCCTAGAACACAGAGTGGTCACGATGGTATCTGGACTGTTATTGACAGGTTTAGCAAGCAAGCTCATTTCATTCCAGTGAAGAAAACAGTCAAGCCGGATCTCTTAGGGAGACTGTTTGTGGCCCAGATCTTCAGATTACATGGCATCCCCGAGACGATTGTCTCCGACAGGGACCCCAGATTTACGAGTTTGTTTTGGAAGGCTATTTGGGAGAACATTGGCACGCGGTTGCAGTTCTCATCATCTTTCCACCCGCAGACTGACGGGCAATCTGAGATTGCCAATTCAGTGGTTCTAGATTTATTGAAGTCTTACATCTCGGATCAGAAGACTCAATGGGAAAAGTATTTACCTTTGGTGGAATTTGCCTACAATAACACGATACACTCTTTGACGGGGAAGGCTCCATTTGAGATTATTGAAGGTGCTACGAAGGTTCCACCCTTCCTAAGCACGAAAGATAAGATTTTTGAAGCCGATGAGTACACGTGCGACTTGGACACGGCTTTTGCCAAGGTCCACAAGGCTTTGCAGAAATCTCAAGAAAGACAGGAAAGGCAGCAGATCGCCATCGCCGCGATTTGAAATTGAAGGAGAACGATTGGGTGCACTTACGTTTTGAGAAGGCATGCCTGAGAAAGAAAAAGGGAAAGGAGAGGCTTTTTCCAAAGCTTAGTATGCGATACTACGGACCTTTCCAGATCTTCGAAAAGATAAATGATGTCTCCTTCTGACTGAAGCTGCTCGAAACTTGGGAGGATTCATAATGCTTTTCATGTGAGTCTCCTGAGGCCTTTTAAAGGCGACGTGCCTGAAGATGGGGAGCCTGATGAACAACCCGAAGTGGAAGAAAACGAGGAGATCATTGTTTCAGAACAGATATTGGCACATAAAGACAGAAAGATTAAGGGTAAAGTGATAAGGCGGTTCTTGGTTAAATTCAAGAACTATCTTGCATTGGATGCGAAGTGGATGGAGGAGGAGGACCTAGCAGATACTTCTCAGATTGTGAAACTTTACCTTGAAGCTTTTGGTTTAGCATAGTCTATTCCAATTGGAATCCCGAATTCAGCTTGACCGGAAATCTGGTGCAGTGGGTATGCACAAGAGAGGAGTTACTCTGCTCCTTTGTCAACAGATGCCTTGATTTTTGATACTAGAGACATTGATGTCTCTTTGAGCTTCAGGGATACTGAGAGCTGACAGTATTTTGCTATAATGACTTTATGAAATGGAATTTCCAATAATATGATACTGATTTGTTCTTGACTTGTTTAAGTGCAGGAATCGATAGACGAAATGACTATAACATTTTGGTCTGAATTATCTCGATAGACATGGTTGCAATAGGGATTAGTCAATCGGGCATCTATGAGGTCCTGATTGAATCTAGATGTGGTTGCTAATTGCATTGCCGATAAATCATGGTCTAAGATCCGAATGAATGTTGAATGTGATTTTTCATGTGATGTCCTGTGATGTCGTGATGTGACTGTCGATTGGTACATGTGCTAGATGTGTGTTCCTAGTGCGTCGGTACTAATAGTCAGTGTTTGTTAAGACAGTGTATGGCTTTTGTTTGTTTTGCAGGCGTAATCAAGGGCGATTACAATGCTTTCAAGGGGGGGTATGTCACAAACTGGTGACATGGTTGCCTAGTACACACACACACACACACCCTCTTGGCATGGAACAGTCCTAGGCGGATAGTAATGCTGACGTGGCTGCCTTGTATGGATCCGGGAAAAGTGGACAGCAATGATGACATGGCTGCCCTGTACGGATGCGAAAAATGCGGACAACTGCTGACGTGGCCTGTTGTACGGACGTCCGCGTTTTGCGACGCATCTCACGGAAATCCGTACAGCTTTTTGTGGGCAGCTTTGCGGCTTTTTTTTTTGCATTGCTTTAATTGCTTTATTTTGTCTACGCAAGGAGAAAGAGAGAGACTTGCTTTATTTTTCCCTAAGAGGGCTTGTGAGAGAAAAATTGAAAGACATTTATTTTGGACAGCTTTTGGGCTCTGCTTTTAGCAACCCTTGTAAATCTATATATTAGTAGTTTGGGCTCTCACTTCTCAGAGCATCTGGACGCAGAGTCTGAGAGTGAGTCCCGACTACTCACTTGTACTTTGAGTTGCAGATTAATACAAAAAGAAATACCGAAAGGGGCGCCAATCTTTGGGGCCAATATCTCTAGGCACGGAACTCCGCCGGGCCAGTGTCGAATCTATTGTGAACTGTGAACTGTTTGAAGTGAATTCTTGTGGTGTCGCGGTAGATTCGCGACTTGGAGTGTCCCAAGTCTGTTATAGATGAACGAGTACAGACTCTAGCTGGTAGCACACAGCTCAAAGCCGAGGACTTACTGCGAGTAAAATGGGGGTGTTGAGGCTCCGATAGTGCAGGTGTGCAAGTGCTAGAACGAACACAAGACTCAAGGGTCATGAGATGTCTAGGATGCATACCACGACTAGAACCAACCGAGCATATATACAACCATACTACGGCTAACATAAATATCTCTGATTGTCGAGCTACGCCTATCTGCAAACTTGGTCGCGGTGAATTGGCCTCTAGACCACCACTCCCTGTGTCTGCCACGTGTTACTACCCAGGCGAGAGTCCACCCAGTGTGAACCCAAGACCAACTGTAACTCCCTAGCCAATGCAAGTGACGTTGTAGCCTTGCCACAGGTTGCCCGCCACCACAAGACCACTTACCGTCCCAGAGAGCGGTGGTAAACTATGTATTGACTCTGCAAGAACAATAAGAACACTGTTGATATGTACACCGCGTACGTTTTATTTAGCGTGGAGCGGGAGAGAAAAGTAGATATCTCGGAGAGGACATCTATTGCTGTGATGTTGGATTTAGAGAATACTAAAGTGAATTGTTAGAGCTTAAAGAAAGAAAAACATGTGTCAGCACAAAGGCCAAAAAATTGAGTGTTGTGTTGGCATCTTTGAGTGAGAAAAATGAAGCTAGATTGAATGAGCTGAAAGAGAAAGAAGCGGTGGCAAGTGCTAAAGTAGAGGCTCGGAGGAGGGCTGGGTAGGGGCGAGTAGGGGTGGGTACGTGCGAGGGCTAGGAGGGTAGGGGAAAGGAGAGGTTGGTAGGGGCGAGGGCTAGGTGGGTAGGGGCGAGTAGGGGAGGGTAGGGGATGAGTAGGGGCAAGGGGAAGATTCGCTATAGTTGCCTAAAACTTCCAACCACTGTTATCGTGGGCATCTTGTAGCACTTCTGTTAAAACCTTGTAGTGTTCTTGTAAAACTTCCAACCAATGGTATCTTGGGCATCTGTTAGCGCTTGTGTTAAAACCTTGTAGTGTTCTTGTAAAAATTCACAGGAGCAGCTGGTGGATGAAGCTTAAACTGACTGTTCTAGGATTTGAAAGAAACATGCCCTCTGTGGCCCTTGCAAGAAACCCCCCATTCAGCTTCCAGAGAGGAAGATCTGCGAGCAGTACAATCATTGGTCTTACCAGAAGTTTTACAAGCCAATCTTTTCCAAAATCATCAGCACAATCATTGGTCTTACCAGAAGTTTTACAAGCCAATCTTTTCCAAAATCATCAGTGCTTGACTCTTTTGTCGATTCGAAATAGGCTAATCTTATCTTTGAGGCATAGGCCACAACAGATATGATTGTTTGCTTAGCATCTGCCAGGTTGCCGTAGGAAGTTGTGAGTTGCCATGCTACACACTTTGAGAAGAGATTTCTTGTTCCACAAACATTGATTCAATGAGAACCTGTACGTATACTTCCTGAACACAGGCCAGCAATGCCTGATTCCCCATCGAGTGTATGGCTGGCTTGCTAAGACTTTACAGAAATCTCAGTTGCTAAAAAGTTTGGAAATAGATGCCTACATCCATCATGTGACACAATGAAGCAACCCAAAATTGCTCGTGGAAACCTACAATCCACTAATTATGGTAGTGGACATAAGACTGTACTTTCAATCAAATGTGAAGGCAAAGAACCATTCCGTTATACAACTACAGCTATACCAGCAACAAGACTCAGATTGTAGGAAAGAAATCTCCTATCGATAGCAAGAGTCTCCGTCTGGGCCACATCCGAAACTCGGCACCACCAGCCACTTAACCATGATACACTTGAATTAATGAAAACATCTATTGTGTTCATTGTTGTCACCGTATTAGAGCTGTTAAAGATTGTTGACAGCTGAAACTTTTCCTATGAATGGATTGCAAAGAGAAGAGTAGGCTGGGTCCACTTCAATAGAAAAGAAGTCATGTGAATATGGATCTTCGATTACCCACTTTGATAAATGTACCTGGTCTAGTGCAAGGTGATTGTCAGAGTTACCCAAGTTGACTTCTTTTACTGGATCTGGAGAGCGTACTACTGAAGATATCTCTATAGGTGAAGGGGTTGCCGCTTCCTAGAGCATAAAGACATCATGAGCTGGTGTTTGATCAATATTGAAATCTGCATATGCTTCTTCTAGCCATCCTTGGGGAAGCTCGTAGGGGAGGGTAGTTCATCAGACAACGAGGTGAGCTTTGCCTTGGTCTCAGAGTCAAACACAAAAGAGGTTGGGGTTTGGGAAAACTCCTGTAGAGGAGATTTCTTTCCTCTTTTATGGTCCTTCATTGGCTCCCCCAACCCAAGGGCTTCTATTGTAGGAGCATCTGAGTCATCAGCCTCTATGACCACGAGACGTGCTTCTGGGCTAGGCGGCACATTGGGGCCAGTTATTGTGAGGACATTGTGTGACGGGTTTTAGGGTAAGGGTTTTTGCATTGAGGTCATAGACGCATCTAATCAATGCGTTCGTTTGGTCAGTCACAGACTTACTTTCCCTAGAAAGTGGTCCATACCAATCTCTTTGTCAAAGCCAGAATCCTATGAACTATGATTAGTTTCTCTATGTGGTATTGCATTTGTGATCCACTGCGAGGCACTAGCAACATCTACTGAAACTTCGGGTCTTGGACTAACTTGACAGATTTTTGCAAGAACTGGCCGAGAGGCCTAAAGCCTAGTAGAGAAGAAGAAACAGAAGAAATGCAAACTTATGAAGACCTATTGAGTGGCCCAAATAGATAATGGGTTAGAATTACCAACTTATAGGAACTTGCCGAGGGGCTCACTTACTAAAAGCGCGCGCACACACACACACACACACATTACAATTTGCGTGAAAACACATGATGCCGTGGCAATTGTATAGGCGGCTTGTGTTCTGAAGAAATTCAGCCACATTGGCCAAGGGTCTTTATATATGTAACTAGGGGTCTCTCTCTCTCGCTCATTTTACCGTGTCGAGAAGGGTCTCTAAATATGTAACTAGGGGTCTCTCTCTCGGGCATTCTACCGTGTGGAGAAGCTGAGGAGAGCCCCAGAATTGTACCTTCGCAAATCAATAATAAAGAAATACTGAAAGGGGCGTGAGTCATTGGGGCCGGTGCTGTCTAGAGGTGGAACTCCGCCACTCTTGTGTCTCGCGTGAATTCTCTCCCTTTCTATTTTATAGTTGTTTTGAAGTACTAAAAGTGTTGCTTAGTGTGTAGATTGTAGTTATCTCTATGTTTTCGTCCGATCCCACGCCGCAAGGGATTATAGTGGTATCAGAGCTTAGCTTGCTTCCTTGCCCTCCGCAAATCGAAGCACGATCCTAACAACATGGACAGAGAATATGGAGATTATACAGAGTATTTTTTTTTCTTTTCCTTCTTCAAGAGAAAACATCTATGGAGTGGGATGAAGAAGAAACGACAAGAGGAGGAGGAGGAGAAGAAACAAGAGTTCGTTTTTGCCCTAAAAAGCTCTAAAAACATGCTTTTTGATGTTTTTCTGTGTTGCGGAGGTTTCTAAAAATCTCTCCAATGGTTGAGAATATGGGTATGCAACTAAATTTAAAGTTGATCCTCTTGAGGAGCTCTACGCATTGTCGCGAACGGATTTTGATTCCGACAACTTTCAAATAGGGTCTCTGCAAAAAAATTCAGCATATGTAAAATTAATGTTTTTGGAAGCTCTTTTTAATTGTATACAGATAATAGGTAATATGAGCGAGAAACATGCATCTAACAACATTTGGAAGCAATGGCGGCCTAGGATTAAATCCGATAATCTATCGATTGAGGATAAGAACCATGAATTTTCTTTTGCTTTATGAAACTTGAATAAATGTATGATGATGAGGAATGATGAATGATGGAATGAGATTATAGTGCATCAAGATCTCTATTTGGATGAGATTGGATACTGTTGTGAGTGCATCAAAGGTTCTGGAAGAACGAGATGGCTGCACATGGATCTAGGTGCATCAAGAGTTTTGGACGGGATGAGGTGGCTAGATTGAATGATTGAAACACATTGTTCAGTGTGAAGTAAGTGTGTCATTTGTGACCTGCACTGTCTTGTGAAGTCTAGTGCATGGGTACATAGAGTTAGTATCTATTGAAGAAAGTTTCTGTCCTTTGGCTGTTTTCCAGGTGTAATTGAGGACGATTACTCCTCTAAGAGGGGGGTATGTGATAAGTTAGTGATGTGGCACCACCAAGTTCCAACTAATGGAATAGATATCGCCTGGGGGGCCTAAACCTTAGAAGAAGAACAAGAAGAAGAAGAAGCTCTACCAACTTACTGAAGACGGACTAAGAGGCCTAAAAGACAAAGTGGGTTAGGATTAAAAATCCTAATCTAACCAGCTTATAGACCTTGGCCAAGGGACCTAAACCATAAACAAAGCAAACGTTTGGTACTTAGTGATTTTGGACTAGAGCTTTTGGGACTCTGCTTTTGGCATCCCTTGTACCTTTTATAAGTGCCTTGAGGGCCACTCTTTAGAGAGCATCTGGACGTAGAGTCTCGAAGAGCCGGACCGTGGACCCTCGGGGAGTTGTACCTTTACGAAGCAATAATAAAGAAATACCGAAAGGGGTGCGAGTTTTTGGGGCTAGTGCTATCTAGGAGTGGAACTCCGCCACTCTGTGTCTCTTGTGTGGATTCTCTCTCACTTCTTTTTTACAGCTTTTTCAAGTTGGTTTGAAGTACTAAAAGTGTTGCCGAGTATCTAGATTGCAGTTATCCTTGTGTTTCCGTCCAAGCACTTGCCATAAGGGATTATAGTGGTATTAGAGTCCGGCCTATCCACTCAGAACCAACCAGAGGAGACACATGCCTAGTACGTGGTTCGACAATTAGTGTATCTAGTCGAACAACAAAAACAGAAACCGATGGATGATTGAATTGACTTAGAAGCTTTGCTCAGCTATTTGGGAACCTTGAATTCTGATGTCGTTGTAGTAGCCGTTCTCTAGGAACCGTGTCAAAACGCTTTGCGGAAATCCACAAAGCAACAGTAAAGGCGTCTCCCTTGGCTCCGTGACTGCTCTATCAGGCACCTGAGAGTAAAGATATGGTCCACAGTAGAGAAGGTGCGTTTGAAACGTGCCTGCCCTGGTGCTTGTATCCCCTCAATCTCTGCATACCTGCTCAGTTCGGACTATTAGACTCCTCCATAAATCTTGGCCATCATATGACCAATCATAATAGTCCTGTAGTTAGCTGGATCCATACGGTCTCTAGCCTTATGCAAAGGCACGATGGTATGCATAGTCCAACTCTCTGGTAATCCCTCTACTAGTGCCCTATTAAACATGTGTGCAATCAATGGAGCCAAAGTATGTGAGGCATATATGAAATGCTCACCTTGAAGCTCGATGTGGTCCGCGGCACCTCGATGCTTTAAACCCTGGAGTCCTCGCCTCACCATGTCCGTGGTAAAGAGAGTGGGGGCTATGGGTCCACTGGATGTGTGATGGGAGGCTGGTCCGGCACCTGATATAGTGTCTTAGCATATTTATGCCAGACAGCTCGGTCCTCTATAGGTGTAGGAGGAGCCCGCTGTCTCATGTCTCTCCAAGAGACTTCCGCCTCTCTACTCATAAGTGTATGGTACATGTCCCACCACTGTGTCTCCTCAAAGGCTCTCCTCTTACTTCTAGTAAGAGTGCCCATCTGCCGATGCATCCATCTCTCTGAGATCTATCCAGTGGCATGTTGTGCCCTGAGGCTCTGTCACAACTGCTTGCACTCATCATCATACCATCTGTTCTGGGGCATCGTCCCAGATCGTAGTGTATCGCTGGAGTGCGTGGTAGAGGGAAAGCTCTCTAGTGCAGCAGAGTGTAAAATGGTAGTGAGCTCAGTTGTTAAGTATCGAGAGTGGGGCATCAAGATCTAGCTGTCGAACCCCTACGTACACATGGTATTTGTATATCTCCGATAGCTACTCACTGAAGTGTATAGTGGTATGCTGTGTATGCGGGGGAGGAGGTGGTATTGGTGAACAAGTCCTGATAGTCTGTGGTCACAAACTGCAGATGTGTCAAAGCCCTGAAGAATGGAGCCAACTTAGATGCCGGCCGAGGGGCCTAAACCCTAAGAAGAACAAGTAACAGAAGAAGAAGTCCTACCAACTTATGGAAACCCGTCCGATGAGGACCCAAGTGACATAAAGGATTAAAATAAAGCAGGACCCACAAAGAAAGACTTGTGCCAAAAACTGATGACGTGGCAGCCGTATGGGCAGTTTCCGGATTTTGCGTTGACAATGCGGATGTGGCAGATTTCCGCAAAACGCACTGATAGTGCTGACGTGGCAGTTGTACGGAATTCCGTGATTTACGTTGGTAGCTTTTTGGCATTGCTTTTGGACCAGAAGCTTTTGAGTTTGAAGGCTTTTTATGTAAACTGCTTGTCATAGGCCAAGGGCCTTTAAATATGTGCTAAGGGCTCATTCTCTGGCATGCTTCCTAGAGAAGGTGCAAAGTATGGAGTACAGGCTTGTACTATGTTGATGCAATATAAAGAAATACCGTAAGAGGCATCAAGGTTTGGGGCCAATACTCTCGGGGTGGAATTCCACCACTCCGTGTCGCGTGTCGTCTCTCTCTCTCTCTCTCTCAGTTCAGTTGTTATTGAAGTGCTAAAAGTCTGTTGAGTCTGTTCTTTTCTATTGGCACCTGGTGCCCGTCTTGTGACAATGGTATCAGAGCATCAAGCTTGTGCTTTTCTGAAAGCATACCGGTCCTACCAAAGAGTAGACAGAGCAAACCGGCGCTTCCAAAAGTATACTGGAATTTTATTTGAAGTATCTTCGGGTCCCTACCCCGGACTTATTAGCCACTCCCTCCCTTCATCACGCATCGGGCGCACTCCCGTCTTCACCGCTCATGTCTTACAAGGCACAAGCCAAAAAGATCACTTGCAAGAGAAGGATCCAAGATTGGTTTCGAGTCATTGTTTTTCTCAGAAGCATTTCCATGCAGATGTTGCGTCTTTAGCTACCAAGCCCCACACTCCAAGGACTTGGCAAGCTTTCAAGAAAATTTTTGCCCGAAGTTATATGGTTTCTGACATCTTCCTTCGAAGTGCAACTTCTGGCAGAGTGGGGTATCCTAAAATGCTTGCCATGGAAACCCTTGCAGATTATATCTTGAAATTTCTCGACATCTCTCAGTAGGTGTCTCTTTTCGAGCTAAAAACCTTGGAGATCCAATGATTGCTGTTTTGGAACTATCATCGTCGCCAAAGAAACATTGTCTGTCCAAGAGTTGATGGACCATGCTGTGCTCAGCTACAACCTTGTAGAAGGAACCTAACCCTAATTTTTTTTGGTGCAGGTTTCAGGATGGAAAGTTAGTCGACTTTTCGAGCTCGACTGATGTCAAGATTGCTTTTTAAGTTTGAGTTCTGTTTGAGAACTTGTTTGGTGATCTTGTTTGAAATGGATGGTATTTGTTTTGAGCCTGTCTTGGTGCCGATTTGAATTGTTTGACTCTGGTTTTAATACTGGTTTCATTGATTGGTGATTGTACTCCCGGGTGGAGAAGTGAGAAATACTGTTTTGGTATTGTTTGAACCTCGAAACGACGCAGGCCGATGCCTGGGGAGCATTTCGTTGTATGTTTGAAAACCTCTGAATGACGCAGGCCGATGCTTGGGGAGCATTTCGTTGTATGCTAGAAAACCTCGGAACGACGAAGGCCGATGCCTGGGGAGCATTTGGTTGTATGCTTGAACCTCCAAGCAACGCAGATTGCAGTCTGGGGAGCATTTGGTTGTACAGTCGTCTGAGCTCATGGCACGGACCTTTTTAGGTTATTTGCGGGGGAGGGGGGGGTGACGAGGTAGTTGTTGAGTAGCTTCATACCGTAGACCGTTTGTCTCGGGGGAGTGCTCAACGGCGCTGTTTGTTGTGTCTTGTAACATGCATATGTGAGCATTTGTGTTGCATTGTGATGTGTTAACCACTGAGTATTCCTAATTGGATGAGATTGCCTGGGTATGTAATTTTAGTGCATCAAGACACCCGTGGAAGATCAGTGTGGTTTGGGTGTGATGGCTAATTTTACTACGCCGGGATATCAAGAGTTCCGACCTGGACGAGAGGAGAAGCCAACTCCTTGATCAAAAGAGCCGAGAGGAGAAACTAACTCCTTGATCAAAAGGGCCGAAAGGAGAAGCCAACTCCTTAACAAAAAAAATAACAAACTGATTGTCTCTCGGAATTTTTTTGAGCTAACTTGAGTTGTTTTGCAGATATGCTGTAATTGCAGACGATTACTTTCTTTCAAGAAGGGGAGATGTCACAAACTTCTGACGTGTCAAAGCCCTGAAGAATGGAGCCAACTTACAGATGCCGACCGAGGGGCCTAAACCCTAAGAAGAAGAAGTAACAGAAGAAGAAGTCCTACCAACTTATGGGGACTCCGTTCGATGGGGACCCAAGCGACATAAAGGATTAAAATAAAGCAGTACCCACAAAGAAAGACTTGCACCAAAAACTGATAACGTGGCAGTTGTACGAGCAGCTTTCGGATTTTGCACTGACAATGCTGACGTGGCAGATTTCTGCAAAACGCGCTGACAGTGCTGATGTGGAAGTTTTACGGAATTCCATGATTTATGCTGGTAGCTTTTTGGCATTGCTTTTGGACCAGAAGCTTTTGAGTTTGAAGGCTTTTCATGTAACCTGCTTTTCATAGGCCAAGTGCCTTCAAATATGTGCTAAGGGCTCATTCTCTGGCATGCTTCCTGGAGAAGGTGCAGAGTCTGGAGTGTCAGCTTGTACTATGTTGATGCAATATAAAGAAATACCGAAAGGGGCACCAAGGTTTGGGGCCAATACTCTCTGGGGTGGAATTCACCACTCCGTGTCGCGTGTCGTCTCTCTCTCTCTCTCTCAGTTCAGTTGTTATTGAAGTGCTAAAAGTCTGTTCTTTTCTATTGGCACATGATGCCCTTCTTGTGACATCAGCTCCAATGGGCCGTGGTGGTATGTAAAAGAGCTAATGATAACCATAGCCTTCATGGAACCTAAAATGTAATCCATTGTGCTCTGCCCTTTCCTGCCACCTTGCCCCATCTTGCCTCCCTTGTGGAAGCAAGTATATCCTCCTAATTTCGGCTGACGAGACATCTTGTTGTAAATCAAGACGTGATGTGCTGATCCTAGTGCCAATAAATGTGACCCATATGGTGGAGTCACCCCCTCTATCCTCTAAGGTCCTCCCTAGCCCCACCTCCTATGCCTCTATGGTTTGTAATATGGGGGGATCCTCGAAGTCATACATCTAACCTTGTCGGCTTTGTGTGCGGGCATTGAAATTACCTACAAGTAGGATTTCTCCCAATGCCGCGTAGTGTAGTTGTCCTCTGATAGAACCGAGAAAGGTGACTGTGTCTGTGGTCCCTCCTTCTCTTCCTCCACCATTGAAACCGGTTTGTGGGAGAGGATTCGAGGGCCAATCTAGTATATCGGCAATTATTTGTATCCCATAAACCATGTATAAAGGATACTGATCTGGTAAGAGCTTCAATTTCTATCGGAGGGGCAGCTAGTTCCGCTCGGGTAATCGTGTGTGGTATGGAGGCCTTGGCTCTAATCATTCGGGAAATCATAGATACCAAAGGTCTCTCCATTGACTTCCAATTATCCTGATCCACAGATGGTCCCCAAATCTGGACCCCATAAAAGCATAGCCGAAGCCACCACAGTATCAAAGAGCCAAAGTTTTGTTCGTGGTTCCTGAAACTGCACTTGTGAACACATCCTCTCCAACCCTCCCAAGGCCGCAGAGGCTCTGGACAATCTAGCATCCGCTGCTTTCTTAAGAGTAAACTTCGGTCCTGTAAATACCACCCCAAGGTATGTGTATGCATCCGTGTACTCTATTGTAGCCTGGCCATATGCAAATGTAGGTGCGGATCTCGTAACCCACTGTGGTGTGGTGTTAAGCACCATAACTTTGGTTTTACCCAAATTTACCGACAGTCCGCTGTCCTCCGCGAATTTATGTAATGCATCTAACTGCCTCTACATTTCCTCTGGTGATTCTGCTATCAATACAATATCATCTGCATATAACAACAAAGGGATCCATGACCTTGCAAGTTGAGCACCTCTGTCACCCTCTCTATCAATGTAATCTGATACCTCATCTGTATACATACCAAATAAAGTAGGGGACAGTGGGCATCCCTGCTTTACTCCAACGGTGGAATGAACAATGTCGGAGTCCCCTTCTGGAGTACGTACATAGCCAGTTACTGACCCGTATAAGGCCATCATCCCCCAGATAATCTCTTTGGGGACCCCTAACTCTTGCATTCTGCGCATCAATCTGGCCCTTGGTACTGTATCAAAAGCTTTCCGAAAATCCACAAAGCAACAATACATCCTTCTTCCGCTTGCTCTTCCTTCCTCAATAATGGTTCTAAGCGTAAGAATATGATCTAAAGTGGAATAACCCCTCCTGAATCCAGCTTGTCCTGTTGCCCTTATGCCCTCATTCTCTGCCCACCTACTCAATTTTTGTTCTAGAATGAATGTGTACAGTCGGATCAATGTGTGTCCCACCATAATTGTACGGTAGTTTCCGGGTATCATAGGATCCCCTGACTTGAAAATAGGTATGATAGTAGATAATTTCCAAGATTCAGGTAGCCCTTCACACATAACCCGATTAAACAGACGAGCAAGGACTTCTGAAAGTAAATCCCTTGCATGGGTCAGATGTTCTGCTACTAGACCCTCATGATCATATGCTCTTCTTGTCTTCATCTTATCAATGGAGAGAGAGTAGTGTGTAGTGTGCAGGTCATCACTCCTAGCACCACACTGTACATAGAGAGGAAAGCAAGCACTCCATAACTCTTAACCTGTGACACGTTCTCAATGAAGCATCCCCCAGCATAAATCGAGCGCCCCCTCTTGTGTGCTTGACCTGTAATGCATCTGTGAACCAATAGATGCAAAAAGGAGAAAATTTCCATGGCTGCCAAAACCTGCGTATCGCTGAAAACGCTGCAAAACAGCCCTGTAAACACGCATCTGATGCCTTCCAATGCTGAAAATGAGCTCCTTGGACTTTGGTAAAGTCATGGGAAGCTCAAAAATGGAGAGAAATGACTGAAAATAAGCCTCCAAAACTGCTCCAAAAAGTCAGTTATGAGTTCTGTTCTCCCAAACTTGGTAAATTGGCCAAAAAGTGCCACTTGACACTCATACATGCAATTTCTCCGCATTGGGCTTCCTGCTTCAAAATCTCTCAACTGGTGCATCAGTTGACTTTGCAGTAGAGTAATAAAATGTTCCCCTTGTCATTCTGAAGCTAATGACGCGAACAGATTTCGTGGCCCAAAATAGCAGTCCCCTAAATTTTAGGAGATACTTCCTTTGGGCTCCCACTGGTCTTCTGACCATCTATTCCCATTGGGACCATATCCAAAAGTGCAATGTGGCCCAACTGTCGGATACTTTCCTTTGGTGATCCCACCTTGACTTTCTACCTTTATCGAGTTCACTTCCTAGTATTTGCCAACTCGCTAAGTGCGACGGGGGGACCTACATGACCTTGAACTGAGCCTAGACATCCTCTTACTATAAAAATTCCAGTGTCGACCAACTTCCCGTCTGCGGGTGAAATTACCGTTCACATTGGCCATACAATCCGACCATTTGCAACTTCAAAAGAGGGTCTCAAAAATTAAACAAAAATCATTGGAAAGAAACCAACAACTAAGGTTAGCAGTTGCCATGTCCTCGTGACAACCACTCTCTCCTCTTCATCCTCTGATGTCTCAACCTCCACTGTATGCTCGCTTCTACATGCTCTGCAAAAAGAGACCCCCACGGAGGGAAGTAGCATAGTGCAACATGGATGGCCCTATCTAGGGCTAGCTGTATCCTCACCCACATGACGCGGGCCTCTGTATCTCTGCTCACTACCGTGACCCTATCTTGTAGCTCTTTCCTCACTAGAAGAGCAATCCCTCTCGACCCTCGTGATGCTTCTTGCCTCCTGGTGGATCGCCTATATGTGGACTCCCAGTGGTAACCGTGAAGCGAACATGTGGTAAACCTCTCTCCGGACTCTCATGTGTCTCTGTCAGCATAATAATGTCCCTCCCCTCCATCACCTCCTCTAGCCTTCTTGGCTGAGTCCATAAGCATCCATCACAATTCTAATCCCAAAAAAAATCTCATGTAGTGCCTCCTCCTTCATGGTTTCCATGGTCTCATAGGCCGCGAACCCCTATGCGATGGGCTTGCCATTTACGAAGATCCGCCCATCCCTGTAAAATGCTTTTTTACCCTCCTTCCTTGCTTGTATGATTTTGAGCATGCAAAGCCTTCTATGCTCCACTTGAGTCTTGGTGAGGTCCTCATCAATGTATATGGCCTCGCCTCCCACCCCCCCGCCGCCAATCCTCTCAATGCAACCCACTTCTTCAAAAAGGCAATTTTGTCCATTAGGTCCTTGAATTGTAACATGAGTACCCTCTTTCGAGGGTCTTTCCCTACTCTCCATGCTTTGGTGAATGGGGTTGTTGTGTACCCTAGCTTGGCACACAACGCTCTCCCATCACTCTCCGATAATGCCCCATTCTCTCTCACCCGCACATTGAGCATGCAGGCTTCCCTCATCTTCTTGTCTTGAAGGGTAGCATGCATTCATAGCGTCTCCTCGTGTTGCTTCTCTTCTTTTACTTCCTTCTTTTTTTTTTTCCGAGAAAAAGATCCTTCTATTAGTTAATGAAAACTCCCCATAGGGCTACAACCACCTTTGCAAGAGAGGGCTACAACAAGCATGATGGGGAGACTCTCCCAATGAAAAAACAGCATATATACAATGGGGCTAAATCAAGAGATGGGAGGAGGGAAAAACCACACAGGTGGATAGTAGTGCCATCTGAGCACCCCCTGGACTATGGTGTAGAAAGGTCCAGGGCGCCAGAGTCGAAGAAACGCCTCGCGGCGCTCCCGCATGCGGTCAGAGCTGCCCTGTAGTCCCTCAAGCTGTCCTCTGAGAGTATGGATCAGCTCTAGCCAAAAGTCACGAACAGTCTCTGCTGGTGGAACAGGGCGAGCCTCAAAGATGCGGAAACAGCGGGCCCGCCAGATGAACCAGAGTGTCAGGCCACTGATGAGCTCCCAACACTCCTCTCTCTCACTGCACCACTCCAGTGGAGTAACCTCTGTAGCAGGCTGGACTGTAGGTCGCCCCCCGTGTATCACTATCATCCTGCTGGTGGAAGATAGCTCAAACTGAAGTGCCGGGCCCGTGAGGGTGGACCAAGCCACTGCCCCCCAAGTGTACTGGCGAGCCGAGGAGAGAGCAGGCATCAGCCGAAGAACTCGTAGCCACACCTGTTGGGCCGAGGGACAGTCCCAAAGACAGTGACACTGACTCTCCACCAAATGGTCACAAGCTGCACATGTGGCCGAGAGACCACTATGCACAAGCCAGCTCCCTACTGCTGTGGCTCTATGTGCGACCAGCCACTGAAACAAGGTGACTCGCCTCGGCTGTCTGGAGTCCCACAGCCTCTGCCAAAAAGCTGCTAGGAACTTGGCTGTGAGGCCCTCCTCCTGCCAATGACGTGCTGCAGCGGGGCGGGCCTCTCTCTGTGCTGCAAGTATATGACGTCCAAGCCGAACAGTGTACTGAAAGAAGGGGACTCCTGGGCGGTCTACAGAATAGAAGGGGTCCCTCCATAGCCACTCACCAGGATCCCACTGTACTCGTGCCAGTGGACAGCACTCCCAAGCCCATAGCCTCCAGTGTCTTGTCTCAAGAGCTGCTGGGTCAGGGTCCATGACGCAAGTCCTCCCACAGATGCCCAGAACTCAGATCCTCTGGAAACAGCATTCTGCTACCTGCGGGGCCTCTACTGCAACTTGCTGTAATCGTCCCCCACCCTGAAGCTGGAAGAACAAGGCTAGGACAGTCTCTGAGCAAGCCCTGACTGAAATGAGAACCTCCAGTCGTGTGAAGGCTCCCATCCACCGGGGTGCTACTGGCTCGAGAGGCGTGAGCCACTCAGCTCGAACTGACTCTGAGATGTCCTGACACATGCTCTGCACCCCTCTCATGCCCTGTAGCTGGACAGCCTGCACCTCCTCTGACTAACCTGTGAACTCTAGCCAGTCACCTAAAGAGCGCGTTGGACCAGCTGCCATGGGACCCCAAGAAACATGAGGCCGACTCCCAACCAAGTGGCCTCTCTGAGTGCTAACCATGGGGTTCCAGACGAGGGGCTGCCGTAGGCGCTCCTCCGTGCACGTCGGCTGTCTATGCTCTAGGCCACGCGGTAAGAGCTCCCAAGACCGAAGCAAACTCACAGCAAATCGGTCCTCTAGTCTCCTGCTCAAACCAACTCGGCGCAGCTCTGTAAAGATCCATCTCGTCGAAGGTTGCCAAGGGCCTCATGAGTGAGGCACCCTGGCACGAAGCCTCTGCAGCAAGAACTCCTTCCAGGGCTCCTCGCCTGGAAGAAGTCCTCTGACGACGAACTTCCCAAGAAGGGCTCTGCTCTGCTATGCTGGATCAATGATCCCAAGCCCTCCCTGAGAACAAGGAAGTGTGATGACCGACCAAGCCACCTTGGCTCGGGCAATCTGAGTGTCGCGACCTGACCAAAGGAAGTTCCTGATCAGCCTCTCTACCTGGCTGATTCAAGAACTCGAGAAGATCCAACAAGAAGTGATGTACCACTTAGTCGTCAACAACATCTGGTTGGCAACTACTTCTCTACCAGCCAGCGAAAGTCGTGCTGAGCTCCAATGTAACAGCTTTCTCCTGATGGGCAGGAGAAGAGGAGCAATTTGCTGCTCAGGGGACAAGTCCAAACCAACCTGACAACCCAAGTACCGAACTGCAGTCCCGGGAGGAATCCACCTGAAACCCTCTCCTGGCATCCAATTTTGCACAGGAGCACTGCCAACCGAGAAAGCCACTGTCTTTCTCCAGTTGATCAGTGCGCCCGATGCACAGCAGGTCTCCAAAGCCTGCTCACATCTATGTAAATTGGCCTCGTTGCCCTCTAAGTACAAGGCCGAGTCGTCGGCAAACTCAGCGTCCGGAAGCTCATCTCCCCGTATAGGGAGTGCTAAGCCCCTCAGACCAACCTGCTGTGACACCAAAAATCTGCTCATCGCCTCTGCATAGAACAGAAAGAGAAAGGGGGCAAGAGGATGAGCATGAAGCGCTCACCTCTACCTCCTGCCAAAAGCACCTGACTGTGAGCCTGTCTGTACAAAGCTGACACCCCTCTGATCCAAGCATCTGAGAAGCCCATCCTACGTTGCGTGCCCTCTAGAAAGTCCCAATCAACTTTGTCGTATGCCTTCTCAAAATCGAGAAGAAGAATCACAAGGTCCTCCCCACGGAGTCGTGGAAGGGCAGAAGCCTCCCAGAAGGTGAAGATGTTGTCAAGGATACTGCTTTCATTGACAAAACCTGTCTGAGTCCCATGTATAAGGCTCTCCAAAAGTGGCTGAATCCTCAAACTCAGAGGCTTAGCAAGAATTTTGCAGGCTGAGTTTAAGATGGTGATGGGGCGTCACTGTCGAATCTCATCCAAGGAGCCACCCTCCTTTGGAATGAGGTAAATTAGGCCCTCACTCATGCTATCCAGCATCACTCCTGTGTGCAGAATGTACTGAAAGGCACTACAAAGATCTGGGCCAAGCAGGTCCCAGTACTCCAAGAAGAAGCTGGGAGTCAGCCCATCCTCACCTGGACAGCTACCACGAGGGAGGGCCCTAAGAGCCGTGTGCAGCTCCTCAAGCTGAAGAGGTATCTCTAGCCTCTCGCGCATCTCCTCACTCACAAGACAAGGCATCTGTGCCCAAACCTGCTCCCTGCATGCATCCTGTCTCTCTGACTGGGGCTCAGCCGACAGTAACTCACGGTAAAAGTCAGTTGCAACTGCACGCATATCCTCGGGCTCACAAACAACTGACCCATCGGGTCTCCTCAACTGATTGACCTTGGCATGCGAGTGCCGAGGTCCCACCTGTCATGCTGTCACCCACCTGAGTCCACTGAGATGCCTGTCGGTGAAAGGCAAACTCATGGCGCCTCTCCTCTGTGCAAGCAAGCTCCTGTTGAACGTGCTGTAACTGCTCCTCCAACCATGGACTGTCTGGGTGCTGCTCCTGCATGCTCTGTAGTGAAGCAATGCCTCGTCTGAGTTGCTGCTCCTCCTCTCTCGCTGCAGCCCGTCGAGCCAGAGACTCCTGGAGAAAAAAGTGGCTAAGCTGAGCTAGGCCTAAGGCCACTCTGTCTGCAGGTAGAGCCTGGCTGTCCATGCCCTCTGTCTAGAGAGCCTCTATCCTCTCTCTGAGTGATGAGTCCAACAAGACCCGCTCTAGGATGCGAAGCATCGTGCTCCCACTCCTCTGCCTGTCTGCCACTCTGAGGATCACTGGTGCATGGTCCGAGAAGGATGTCCCTGCCAGGATGCCCACTGAGCCCCCCAAGTCACTGAAGTGATTACTAGTGTAGAAGCGATCTATCCGCGATAGATTCACTCCTCCCACTTTGCGGTCCGATCTAGAGAAGGCAAGACTCTCTGGAGGCCTCACAAAGCCAGAATGCTGCCATGTATTCGAGACCCTCAAAGTCATACACAACCTCTCCCAAGCTGCTAACTCGACTCCATGCACAGTAGTATGGCTGCCTCCGATCCTATCAGAACGGTCCTCCAACATGTTGAAGTCTCCTCCTACACACCAATGGTCAACCTGTGGCAAAGACTCAACAATCTGTGACCAAAACTCTGCACGAGCACTCGTCACATTGGGCGCATAGATGTTTAGGAAGCCCACAAGGCCTCCCTGAAGCTGCATAGTAATCCACTGAGCCCTGCCTGGCACAATAATCCCTCTGCCCACAATGGCCTGCTGCAATGAGTCTGCAATAGTCATACATACCCCACCCTGGATGCCTCCAGGTCCAAAAGCAGCTGACCAAAAGGTATCATAACGTCCATGCAAAATCTGACCACATCGCCGAATGCGGCTCTCAGACAAATGGTGCTCCTGAAGCATAAGGAGATCAATCTCTTCTTCCACAAGGCAACGCTGTAGCTCCTAATGCAATCGGCCCCGTTGTCGCTGAAACTGGGGTCCACCTAGTCCCTGCATGTTCCACAAGACGATCCTCATGGGGAGCAAGAGAGGACAGATGCTGCCGCAGCAGCAAGACGGGCTATCTTCGAGGCTGGCTTGGATGGGGAGTAATCCGCATCCGAGCGTCCTCTAGATTGGCGAGATTGCAGTGAGTGCCTGGCCCAAGCCCAAGCAGAGCGAGCCGTGCGTAAAGCAACCTCCTCTGTCCAGGAGTCCTCATGAATGCATACATAGCAAGGCAAACATTGCGTATCAGCAAAAAAGTACACCACAATGTGCCTACATCCTGCTGAGTCTGGGGGTGTCACCGCAAACTTGGCCAGTGGCCACAAAGTCTATAGCAAATCTGTAACTCCAAGTTCTCCCATGTGGCGAGAGAACTCGAGAACCTGTGTATGCAACCATCCCACCACTGAGTCGAGGGACCACTCTGTCTCGGTCCTACCACAGAGGGGGAAGGAGAAACCAAATGCTGAGTCCAAGGCCTCTGTTCCCCTAGCGGCGAGGAACAAAGCGTGGACCCTGAAGCAGGCTGCCTCGTGGTCTGCTGCGGAATCGCCGAGGAAGCGAGTGAACCTGTAGTCGAAGAAATTCCAGCGGCGTCGGAGGTCAATGCTCGTCAGACCACGAGGGATAGCTGCAAGAGAAGATGTCTGAATCTGCAGAGGGGGCCGCAAGAAGGGCTGACCCTCTCTCGCTAGGCGACTCGTGGCAAAGACTTTGCCAAGAGATCTCCTAGCCGTCGGCGAGGGACCAGTCTCGTGAGTCGACCGTGGTACTGGAGCAGGAGGAGGGGGAGAAGGAGCTAGGGGGGGGGGCGGAGGAGAAGAGAAGCGGGGTTGGGCGACAGAGACAGGGAGGCGAGGAGGGGAGTAGGTGGGAGCAGAGGGCGGGGGAGGGGATGAGGAGGAGGAGGGGAAATCTGAAGGTGGGGCGGCTGGCGAAGGTGAAGCTGAGGTGGAGGCTGGCGTAGGGGGCTCCTCGTACTCGAGAGGACCAAAGCGGTTTCCCGTGGGAACCCACTGCTGCTGAGTAGGCACCTGAGGGCCACTCTGAGTGCCAGGCTATCGCTGTGGCCCGTGGCGTTGACGGCCACAGGCCTGGTGCCACCCCTCCTCCGCTGGAGCCCCAGGCTCGGAGGGTGGCTCTGAATCTGTGCGCTGTGCCGCTGGCTGTGGCTGTGGCCCAGCCTTGGCAGGCTAGGGCTGAGGCTGAGGTGCAGGTCGTGGCCTCTTCCGTGGACAGGCCTTCGCTAGGTGGCCCATCTGTCTTCAAATGAAGCACTGGTTCGGAAGACCTGAGTACTCCACACTCTGTCTAAACCAACCCCCACTCACCCGAGGCAGAAGGATTACCTTCGGGAGCGTGTGGGTATCTCTGACCAAAACTCGAACTGAAGGGATGCCAGCCGCCTTGGCAGCTACTGATGCTGCCGTACGAGGTGTCTCTAGGACAGTCCCGATGGCGGAGCCAATCCTGGAGAGAAGTGGATGGTACTCCCTCCGTAAACCCGGAAAGCAGATTGAGATGGGGATGTCTGCCTCCACTACTAGCACATCCGAGGTCGGGTCAAAACCATGTCGCCACTGTCGAAAGTGGGCGCGTGATGCTCGGATGGCCAGTGGACTCATAGCTATGACCTTGGAGGCCATCTCGGATGTCTCGAACTCGATCTGGAAGTACCCCCGTCCGAGAATCTGGACATCCAAGATCTTGCCCATGTCTGCGAGAAGGCGGGCCTGGAGAGGGTCTCGCAGCTCTCCTCTGCTAGGACGGGTGCCGAGAACCTTGCAGATGACAGAAGTCGCCTGCAAGCGCTCTACCTCTACGGCAAGGCTCGCTTGCTCTGTCGGCGAAAGAGCAGGTCGAATGGTGGGCTCAGCGGGGTCGGGCGAGGGGGCTTCAGGTGAGTCCCTCTGTGGCGGAGCTGGAGCCTCCATCTGTGTCTACTGCTGAGTCGAAGAAGCGGACGGTGAAGAAAATTTGCAACTAAGCACGTCGAGCACTTGTCCGAGGAAGAAGTGTTGCCGAGCCAGGTGCACAAGACCTTCAGGAACGATGAGGACAGGGGGGGATAAAGCGGCGAGCGAGAGTTCAAAAGGCTGCGGGGGGGCCGGAGGGAGAAGCTGCCAAGGAAGGGGGGGCAGCGGCGGGCTTGGGGGCAGCTAGGGGCGCGGGCGGCGGGCAGTAGAGGGTGAGGGTGGCGGGCAGGGCTGGGCGAAGGAGGTAGCGCGAGGGCGAGGGGGCAGCGCTGGGGGGCTGGAGGCAGCGCGAGGGCGAGAGAGGAGAGAGAGGGGGGGGGGGGGGGGGGGGGGGTGAGGGGCAGCGATGGCGCAACGGGGGGGGGGGGGGGGGGGGGGGGGGGAGCGTGCAGCAGCAGTGAGCGGGGTTGAGTAGTGATGTCGAGGAAGCCCCTTCTTTTACTTCCTTCTTGATTTTGCTACGACCTACATTCACCCAACCCTCTTTAGTAGCCTCCATTTTGACCTCCTTGGAGAGAGAGCAGTGTGTAGTATGCAGGGCATCACTCCTGGCACCACACTGTACATCGAGGGAAAGGAAGCACTCCATAACTCTTAACCTGTGACACGTTCTCAATGAAGCATCCCCCCAGCATAAATCGAGCGCCCCCTCTTCTGCCCTTGACCTGTAATGCATCTGTGAACCAATAGATGCAAAAAGGGAAGATTTCCATGGCTGCCAAAACCTGTGTATCGCTGAAAACGCAGCAAAACAGCCCTGTAAACACGCATCTGATGCCTTTCAATGCTGAAAATGAGCTCCTTGGTCCTAGGTGAAGTCATGGGAAGCTCAAAAATGGAGAGAAATGGCTGAAAATCACAGTTATCAACCTCCAAAATTGCTCCAGAAAGTCAGTTACGAGTTCTCTTCTCCCAGACTTGGTAAATTGGCCAAAAAGTGCCACTTGGCGCTCATACATACATTTTCCCGCATTGGACTTCCTGCTTAAAAATCTCTCAATTGATGCATCAATTGACTTTGTAGCAGAGTAATAAAATGTTCCCCTGGTCATACCGAAGGTAATGACGCGAATACATTTCACGGCCCAAAATAGCAGTTCCCTAAATTTTAGGAGATGCTTAAGTTGGGCTTCCACTGGTCATCTGACCATCTATCCTCATTGGGACCGCATCCAAAAGTGCAATGTGGCCCAACTGTCGGATACTTTCTGTTGGTGATCCCACCTTGACTTTATGCCTTTATTGAGTTCACTTCCTAGCATCCACCAACTTGCTAACTGCGACGGGGGGACCTACATGATC